>NC_081560.1:60783670-60945938 GCF_022355385.1 Mustela nigripes | reverse complement strand
GGTCCATCTCCTACCAGCACATGTGTAGGAGATTCAGTGTATCTGTGTAGGCTTCAGAAGAGAAAGTGTTTCTTATTTCTAAATTTTTCGTTTTCAAAGACTAATCATGACCCACAAGGGCATCATACTTTTCCATAGGGAGTCTAAGTAAAAGATAGAAAAGATCTAGGGACTTAAACATTTTACCTTCATCTGTTATCCTTTGTAGCTATCAGCAATGGTGTCAAGAGAAATGTTTTCTTCAATTTATAAGATTGGGAAACAGTACATATTCATTCTGTTTTCCTTGGGCTGGAGAACTCTATATTTATTCTTGTATTCATTTAATATAACATGTAATTATTCAGGTGTTCCCACATTCCAAGCAGCATCATACCAATATTAACAGGACATAGTCTTTGTCCAGAGAACTCCACATTCTAAAGAAAAAGGAAGATATATCCATAAGCATTAGACTATAATATATTGAAATTAAGTATGATATATGGTATGGGTCCATCTCCTACCAGCACATGTGTAGGAGATTCAGTGTATCTGTGTAGGCTTCAGAAGAGAAAGTGTTTCTTATTTCTAAATTTTTCGTTTTCAAAGACTAATCATGACCCACAAGGGCATCATACTTTTCCATAGGGAGTCTAAGTAAAAGATAGAAAAGATCTAGGGACTTAAACATTTTACCTTCATCTGTTATCCTTTGTAGCTATCAGCAATGGTGTCAAGAGAAATGTTTTCTTCAATTTATAAGATTGGGAAACAGTACATATTCATTCTGTTTTCCTTGGGCTGGAGAACTCTATATTTATTCTTGTATTCATTTAATATAACATGTAATTATTCAGGTGTTCCCACATTCCAAGCAGCATCATACCAATATTAACAGGACATAGTCTTTGTCCAGAGAACTCCACATTCTAAAGAAAAAGGAAGATATATCCATAAGCATTAGACTATAATATATTGAAATTAAGTATGATATATGGTATGAATAAAGTGCTAGAGCGGCTAGAGAGGCAGCAAGAGGTAAAGGCTTTGTTTGACCAAAAGGCATTTAACCATTCTTCTCCTACGGCCAATCTGTATAACAATGCTTATTTTGGCAGAGAGAATACACACAGATAGCAATTAGCTTTAGAGTGGGAAGAAAACTGATGAAATAGAGAGCCAGAGCCAACATTTTGAGTTATATACCTGAATAAAACAAAGCCATGTATGCAGAGAACTCGGTAAAGACTCTGAGTCACCCGCTATACTTGAAAATGTCTACAGAGATTCTGCACCATGAAGTCAGCAGTTGGGCCAAGGACAAGCTACAAAAAATGACTTTACAAATTGCCACTTACTTCTTAGTATAGAAAAACTGAATATGAATATTGAAACTCACTCCATACCTTTACTTCACGGAAAGCCTTCAGTCAGTAATATATAATGAATGTCTTTAGGATATATCAACATGGAAACCAAGGGTTATTTAATTTTAAAAATATTTAAAAATCTTTAATAAAATGAACTAATTCCTTTTCAGATGGATTATATAAATAACCATAAAATTAACAATTACTATGTGACTTGTCAACAATGTTGGAATATCTCAAAGAACTTTCCATTTAATAGTTCTCAAAGTCCTTGTCCTTCATCCAGTGGTTGTATAGTTTACCTCTTTAATAACTTTCATTTTTATATGTAGAGTTCCTATTTTCAGAAAATTCTAGCTTCTACTACTAAACTATCTTTCACTTTTACTTTAATTCTTTTTAAATAAAGATTCCTCTACCCTAACTTGTTCTATATTGAAGTTGTACAGCAAGTTTGTATTGTCAGAGAAGAAAGGGGTAATATTAAGAAAGCACCCAAATAAAAACACTTCAAGGCCTGGTAAGACATTAAAATTATAAGGGATATGCAGGCAATATTAATATTTTTTTTATGTTACAGAATTTTCTTGTTTCTCTATTAAATAGGTTTGACCTGATAAGCCCTCCCGCAAACATTTCTCTTGATTCCTCTCACCTTTGATTTCAAGTATGTGCACTCCGCCTTTGAGTTCTTCCTTTCTTGAGCTGCCTAAGTGAACAAATTTCAAAGAAGAGAAGAGTCCTTCACGGTAATCCTAGAGGATATCTACTTAAGTCTGAAAAAGAGAATACATTAGATATATATTACTCTCATATATTTCCCGTAATTATTAACAAATGACTGAAAACTCAAGAATTGGCATAAATAGTCTCTTTCCCTAGTCAAAGTATTCTTGCATGAATATTTGGTATAGTGTATATTGAAGTGTATCTTAGGCAGCTATCTGTGGCAAGGGAGCATGTGTATAATCACTACAAGTTGTGCGTATGTCTATTTTTCTAAAGCATTGCTTTATGGATACACTTTTTTTTAACCTTTTTCATCAAAAACTATATTTTAATTTCATAAGAATTTTTGTTTTAGAGCATAATTATAACCTAGGGGTCAGTTCCATTTATAGCATTCATTTTCTAAATCTTATTACTCGAAAGAATAGTCCATTTAGAAAACACATCTAATAATTCTCTGTGAAATGGGGCACCTGGGTGGCTCAGTGGGCTAAGCCGCTGCCTTCGGCTCAGGTCATGATCTCAGAGTCCTGGGATCGAGTCCCGCATTGGGCTCTCTGCTCAGCAGAGAGCCTGCTTCCCTCTCTCTCTCTCTGCCTGCCTCTCCATCTACTTGTGATTTCTCTCTGTCAAATAAATAAATAAAATCTTAAAAAAAATAATTCTCTGTGAAAGATATTAAGTATTAAGACTGACCGAAACATGCCCTTTACTTATCAGAAATACATATCAGAAATACACCTAGATATAGAACATAGAAAATAGCTACTATTCTACAGAGTGTGACTATCAAGATTATCCTAGTATTCTAGTATCCACTTAACATCCTAGGGGGATCTCTGCCTTCATTTTATAGTTGACAACATTAAGAACCAAGGAAGGCAATAGGACTCCCATGGCCATATGGATAGTTAAAGCAGTGGTATGAATAAAACATGGCTTAATTGTATTCTTTCTCTAGTTACTTACCTGAAAAATGATGGAATCTATCTAAATTTACTCACTTCAAAATTTAGTTGGTAAAAAAAAAAAAAAATTTAGTTGGTAAATAAATATAGTCAGGTCATTTACCATTTTTACATGACATTAGCTTTTTGATATCCATTAACATTGTAAACAAAGTGGAAAAACTAGGTTGAGGATAATCTATATTATAATCTTTACTAAAATTATAATTTTTTAAATTCCTACTATCATTCTTTATCCTCTTATTTAATTGAAATGACATTTGTTAGTGTATGTATTTCATTACAGTTGACCCTTGAATAACACAAGTTTGAATTGCCTGGTTCCACTTACATGTGAACTTTTTACAGTGCAGTGCTATAAATGTATTTTCTCTTGCTTTTGACTTTTTTTAATTTGAGTTCAGTTGACACAAAATATTACATTAGTTTCAGGTATTTATCAAGAAATTATATAAATACAGTGAAGCAGTTAGGTATATTATAATTTTAATAGTGTTTGTTGACTTTTATAGGTCATCTAACCTTGAAAACCCCAAATCATAATGGATTCCTTGAAGTTGTTTTTAGCTTTTTGTAAAATTTAGTTATTTTTTCTTACAAAACCTAAGGAGATATGTAATTATAATAAGTCTAGCTAAAATTGAGTGTATAATGGTAATAATGCATGGCATAGAAAATTGATGATCTATGTTCTATTTTGGTCAAAGAAACAAAATTAAGTGTATCTTATAAACAATCCCACTATTTACTCAGAAGTTTTGAGAATTCCACATATAAGAGTTGGGTACTTTATATGAAAAAAAAATCTACTCTTCAAGGCTCATATTTAAGAAAATTAAAAGGATATGTTGTATTTAAGAAAATTAGGTGCTACATATATTTGACAAAAACTTATCTAGAACATATAAATAGCTACTGTACTACTGATAATAACAATAATAAAGCACTCAATAAAAGATGGGCAGAGGACTTGAGGAAATGGTATAAAAATGGCCAATAATCCTCAACAACATCAGTCAACCATACCACAGAAATGTGAATTAAAAGCACAATCGGAGAACACTTTGTTCATGGGAAAAGTTAAGAAACAAACAAAAAAAATGACATTATAAAGTGTTGATGAGGATGTAGAGAAACTAGAACTCTCATATATATTTTTGCTGAGAGAGCAACAGAAAGGGTTGGAAGAAAGAATTGACATTTTTATATAGTGAAATATATATACCCACCTTATGACTCAATTATTCAACTCTTTGGTTTTTACCCAAAAAGAAGAACAAACAGAGGTTCACACAAACATGTGTACACCATTTTTCACAGCAGTTTTATTTCCAATAAAGCTGGAAACAACCTATATCTCCATGAGTAGGTGTATGGATAGACAAAGGAGTGATAACCAGCAATTAAAAAGAAATGAACTACTGACATATGCAACAGCATGAAAGAATGTCAGAATTGTGTTTCATGAAAGAACACATGCAAAGAATAGTCCAGAAACATACATATTCTATTATTTGTGAGAACTTCTAAAACAGATAATTTAAGCTATATTGTAGAAGCCAGAACTTTCTTTGCCTGAGGCTGGAATGAGAATGGGGCTACTGATGAAAAAGGAACACAAGAAAATTTTCCAGGATGGTAGAAATGTTCTGTATTTTAATCATAAGGATATAGTCATTTGTCAAAACTCCTTGATCTGTACACTTAAAATCTCAACATTTTATTGTATGTAAATCAAACCTCAATTTTAAAAAAACAAATACAATGTAATAAAAAGATAGACCCAGGGTATACTTTTGGATAATGTTTTTTTCTTTTTGTGTTTATTTGGTTTTTACAATAGGCAATGAACACCTCCCAAACTACAACTTCTGTATCTCATTTATTGATATTTGAATATAAAAACAAATAATGTTCTTGACAGTAGAAAGTGTATTCCAGTTTTACTCAGAATTTTACAAATGTGTTATGATTTGTACAGACGTGGATAGTTTTTACCTTCCACCTTCTACTTTTATTTTTTGCATCGTCTTATTCTGTAGAAGTTATTGTAGGGGAGGAAAAATTTGCCCATCTTTCCTTCTAGTTTCCTTGTCTGATCTACTAATTAAATAGATGTCAGGAGATTAACGGGAGAAAACAAATTTAATTTCTTACATACAGGAGCCTCGTGAAAATAGGAGACCCAAAGGCAGACAGGCAATTGAAACATACACCCTGCTGAGCTAATGAAAATGGTAGGGGTCTGAGGCTTTAAAGAAGAAGACAATTCTAGGGAAGATGAGAATAACAAATGATTGGTAAACAAATGTTTGTTCTGTCCTGCAGATAAGTCTCAGATGATAAAGTTACCTCTAGTAATAACTCTCTTCCTGGTATAGGCCCCCATTCTAGGTTCCTCTAGGCAGTTAAAGGAGAAGTAAAAAACTTTTTGAGTCTGCTGAGTCTTGATGGTCTTCAACTCAAAATCATCCATATATCAAAGTGGTACATTTTGTGGTGGAATATTTTGCTCCCTTTCATTATCTAAAATAAAAACACTGAGAAAAAAATAATTTTTTCTTTTAAATCACCTAATTCTTTCATCTACCTATACCACAATAGGCATTAAGTATTTAATCATAAGCCAGAATAAGATATTTGTATTTTCCTCAACAGGGTTATATAGTTAGTGAGGCAAAGGAGCAACTAGAAAATTACAATGGAGTAAGTGATGTCATTATAGTAAATAAAAAAGGATATGGTGAGTGAAAGGTTTAAAGATGATACTAGATATTCGAGTGTCACCTAGGAAGCCTTGTTGGTTACTATGAAATGCATTCTGAGGCTTTTGGTAAAGCATTGAATTCTGGAGACTAAAATGATTAGGTGTGTGTTTGGAAAGATTTCTGCTGTCAACATGTGGAAATGCAAAGGAATTCACTGAATCACAACCACAAGCTGACAGTGTGGGCCCCGCAGTCCTCTAGGCACAGATAACAGTGGCTTGTAACTATGATAGTAAGTAGCATAGGGAGAAGAAAGGGGAGATTTGATAAATATTTTTGATGTGACTTGTGTATGTCGTAAACACTTCATTTGAAAGAGAAGATGCAGATATTATTATCAGGGTTTCTTGGGGTTGGGGATGACCAAGTGTTTTACTGCATAGACTCAGTTTCTCTGAAAGTATCGAGAACTCTCATTGATTTTGCCTTTTTATTATTTATTTATTTATTTATTTATTTTTACATTTCAGTGTTAATGGACATTTACATACCAAAACTGAAGGATTAGGAACTTTGTGTAGGAGCAATCGAAGCATTGAAAGGTAAGCATTTTAACTTAAGATTTTTGTATACAATGTTTCATTTTCACATTTTTATTTAATACTAAGCTCAAAATCTTGGTGGACCATATATAAATTTTAGGGGGAAAATGATGAATCATTGGAAATATCACCTTTGAGGAGAAGCAAATTAATATTGTTTTTATTTATAAGAAACTTTTTAATATGGTCTTAGTATTTCAGGAATATAACTTTAAACGTAGGTTTAAGTTTATTAGTTTTATGTTCCATAAGATTTTTCCATAGAGGGTTCCCACAATACTTTACAATTTTGAAGATTTAAATAGGGTGTTTTCATTTTTCTTTGACTTCAATATTGCCTTTTCTACATATTTTCAGAATTTATGAATCTCTTAGGATTCATTAGTTTTCTATGTAGTTTCTTATATCACTACTTTAAAACTCAGAACAGTTACTGTTTTATAACGTATTTCCCAAGTCTACATATTGAATTGTTTCTTATTTTCTCTTCAATCACACATAATTCATTTGTGTCTCTGCTGAAAAACATACTCACCCATTACTTTATTTGTTAATTCAACAAACTGCTTGAACATCTACTATTTTTCAGGTACTAAAATAGTCACCACGTATGTAATGCTGAGTAAAATAATGCTCCTGCTTCCAGACAGCTTACACTCTATCACATTACAGAAATCTTTCACTGTTTTCACAAGCATTTAATGAGTGCCTTATATGTACCACGTTGTTGTAGGTACTTTGCACCCATCACCAAAGAGGACATTTAAAGATATTTGCCTTGATGGAGATTGCACTCTAGCAGGAAGAGATAGTAAATAATAGTAAACATAATAGATATATAAATTATAATAAATTAGATGATGATAAGTGCTATGGAATCAAGAAAAGATAAAAGTTTGAGAGGATTTGAACTTACCTGGGAAGTGGGCAGAAAAAGAAGACAGGGTACAGTATTAAATAGGATGATTGGAGTCAGCCTAACTGGAATAATATTTGGACAAATACTTGAAAGACATTAGAAAGTTGGAAAGTGAATATATGAAGGAAGAGCATTCCAGGCAGAGGAATAGCTAGTGCAAAGTCCTTACTACAGAAATATGTGCATGTTACAGTTACACCAAGGAAATCCATTTGCCTAGAGGAGAGTATGCAAGAGAATAGTTAAAAAAGATCCTGCCAGCAAAGTAAAAAAAGGTTATCATCCAATCTATATCTATTGTCTCACTAGAATCTTTCAAGATGTCTTAATATCTGTGATCTCCGTGTTTCGTGCTGTGGTGAGCAAAGGTTCCATGCCTGTGTGTGTCTTCAGTTTTTCTTCTTTATCCTCAATACAGTGTGCATAACTGTCCTCTTTGAAAGTATCATGCTTGAATGAATTTCCACACATTTCTCTGGTATGTCATGGAACACAAGGACATAGAGTCACCATTCTAATAGTGCATACCTTCTAGGGTATATCAGAGAAAATGACTGGGAAGGAAATTAAATCCACCTGATCCATTTTTAGTGGCACTCTAAAGACAAAAATAGGTGTTGGGCCTTAGTCTGAGCCTGCTATTTTTGTTGATTTTTTTTTTTTTTTTAAAGTTCCTTGGGTCTGGAGAAAAGCATGCCGTAAAGACTGGTGGCTTTCAATTAGTTACAGGACAAGACAGATCTTTGCTTTCTGAAGCCAGTGGCTTTAGAGCCTTGCTTTTAGTCTGGGCCAACAACAACACCAAAAAATTTAAAAGATATGATCTGAAAACCTAAATAATTTTTTTTTGGTTGAACTTGAAAGAAATTTTTCAACTGATTATTTGAAAGAATAAAGTAATCATTGGAGGAATTATTTCCTATCTAATAGAGCATCAGTTTCCTTATAGCTACCAAAAGGCCTACTAGAACTATGTTCATGAGCCAAACCTCTCAGTACATAACTCATTCCCTTTTATATTTAGCAAAGTAGGAAACACATTGGAGGAAATCAAACTGACCTCAACCTAAGCTCCAAGTCTGGTTCTGACTGCCATCAGTTTATGTCTAAGTGTTGACCCATGTTTGTTTTTAACCCTGACTTCTTCACGAGATCTACAATTCCCTAACTCCTCCTTCCTTCTCGGCAAACTGCGGTTCCTTCCCAAGTCCCTGATATTTCCACTGAGGGTCACTGTATTTATTCAGTGCCAATAACTGAGGAATAAATTCTTACATGTCGGGTAGGATCTTCACTATTGTTTTGCAAATTAGCCAACTGAAACAAAATAGTGATAATGTGTTATTATGGTTAAGGTTAATATGCTGCTGATTACCTTTAGAGTATACAATTGTAGACACATTATTTAAAAGCCCTATTTCTTGAGCTAACTGATAAATGAGCAAAATATTTATGCACACGGTGTGTTAATATGAGCATGGAGTTTTGAGTCAGGTTGAACTAGTTCAGTTTCTTTCTCACTCTTCTGTCTGCTCCCTCCCAAAGTCAGATTCATCCCGAGTTCTGGTCCTTGTTTTGTTGTACACTGTCTGTCAGTTATAATCCATAAGATATCCAGCAAGTTGCTTTACCTCTTTGAGCATCAGTCAACTTAGTTTCACAGTTTCATAGTGTTCATCTGTTCATTGCTTATAGGAGAGATTGCTGTTTAAAAGATTTCTTCTCTGGGACGCCTGGGTGGCTCAGTTGGTTAAGTAGCTGTCTTCGGCTCAGGTCATGATCCCAGATCGGGGTCCTTGCTCGGCAGGAAGCCTGCTTCTCCCTCTGCCTCTGCCTGCCATTCTGTCTGCCTGTGCTCATTCGCTCTCCCTCTCTCTCTCTGACAAATAAATAAAATCTTTAAAAAAAAAAATGATTTCTTCTTGATCTGGGATCCTGGGTGATAATTTTCCTATATCCTCATGTGCCATTTATAAAAGATAAATTTAACTCCTTTTCCCTAGAGACAAGGTTTACTAGACTTAACCAAAATGATACTTTTGCCCTAAGAATTCTTTTTATTAGGTATAGTCAAGGCATGACTTGTAAGCTGTCCCGTAGTTCCTTAGAATTTATATTACACAGCCATTCACAGATCTGTTCTTTGCAAATGCAACACTGTAATGGACAGATAC
The DNA here is from genome assembly GCF_022355385.1 of Mustela nigripes. Classification (NCBI taxonomy): domain Eukaryota; kingdom Metazoa; phylum Chordata; class Mammalia; order Carnivora; family Mustelidae; genus Mustela; species Mustela nigripes. The sequence goes on along the minus strand of NC_081560.1, from coordinate 60,936,486 downwards.
CTGTCTGCCAAGTGAAGAATGCATTCTTCAATTCCTCCCCAAATAATAACTTGAGATATTTTATAAATCCCATTTTATAGCTACTGAAAAACTGGCTGGACATTTCCCCATTCAAAATTGCCGGTGACTCTCTAACTAGATGTTTTGAATATAGGATGTCATTGTTGATCTAACAATTAATAAGCAAAGAATTTAAAATCAATGAATATAAAACGTTAAAAGTGAACATATCTGGCATTGAGTACTACAAGGCATTGGCAGACAAGTGTTCATATATATATCTATGTTCATAGATATATATATGACTCAGCAGTAGAGTAACTGTCAATTTGGGTTTCCCATTGCGTGGGAAAATTAAGTATACTAGGAAGTTGCTAGAAGAAAATTTCATGACAAACTTTGAGTATTTCCCTTTCTTTGATCCCAAGGGAAGCCCTTTACTGTGGTAAAATGGATATTATGGTTGCCTCCCAATGCAATCCATTCTACCTTTTTATTTTTTCCAACAGCACACACATTTCCCTTCAAGTATTCTTCTTCATCAAGCATCCTCTACAATTCTGGAGGTGGGCTTGATGCCTGAAAGCAATCAACATGTCCACATTCCCCAGGAGAGTCATTGGCATACGACCTGATCCAATTAGGGGGATCCTAGGAACTCTTGATTGTTTTTGTGAGGCAGAAAAACTACCTTTCTATCAGCAAAAGAAGGAAAAACTATAAAGTTCCAGTCACTCTTGGAAGAGCACTCAAAGCAACATAGGGAGCCAATCATATGAATAAACAAAATGGGGGAAGGCAGAAAAGATATTAAACAGAAACTGAGTTCCTTATGCTTTTTTGAGCCTCTGGACCAACCTACCTTGAAGTATACTAGAGTTCTGGAATTCTAGTTGGAAACGCTTTAAATTACCTTGATGTATATGGGCACATTTATGGGGCAAAAGATAAAATCTTATGTATATATATGCTTATGTATGTGTGTAAAGGATGTTAGGGAAGGGGACAGCTGTGAAGTTTATATATGAAACAGGATCTTCTATGTCCATATTCCCATGATTTAGTAGGAATCAATTGGAAAAATTAAAGTGAATCATCAGCAACTTAAATATTTCCTGGATTGGGAAATCACATAGCATGTTTCTCCTTGAAACTTCTTGTGGAAACTTGAAACTTCTTCAAGTTTCCACATGAAGAATAAGAATGAACCATCAGAATAGCATATAGAATTTTCCAAATAACTAAAATGGTACTATATACTCAATCATCATATAATTCTGATGAACATATATGACATCAGCAATTATAGTCTTTATTGAAATTCTTCTTATAAAAATAAGCAGTGAGAAAGGCCCACACTTTGAAACTGACCCGTGGCTCCAGATACAGCTGACATGCCTTCATTCATATGGTTTTAGTGTTTTATAACAACAGTGGCAACATCTGGTTTAAGACTTGACCTGGCTCTAATACACTTTCTTTGGAAAGATATAGGAATAATAAGAACTAGACAGTAATTTTAGCATAATAATCACCAATTTTTGAAAGCCTCTGGTGACTTCTCAGTAGGTCAATTTCCTCTAACATTTGTTATTATAGCAATATGTACCACTGTTTCTGGGCATATGTTCTATATAAATGTGGGAATAATTGGTTAATGCCTATTTTATTAGCTAATTTCTTATCCCCAAAAGGTACAGACCATTGTCTAGGAATACTCACTATTGACTTCCCAAATCCTAGCATGTGTATGTCGTTTAGTAGGGGACATATATAGAATGGGGAGAGGGAAAACTTAGAGTAGAAGATAGTCAAATGACCATTAAGGCAAAAGTCAAGGGATATCTCCATACTTGAAATTTTGAGTTAATTACATTTAATAATCATTGCAACAACTAGGAATGTAAGGGAATATATTATTTTTATTCATTTATTTTTAAAGATATTTTTGTTTATGGGAGAGAGACAGAGAGTGAGCCTGCCAGGGGAGGGGCAAAGAGGGAGAGAAAGAATCCCAAGCCAATTCTGAGCTGAGCATGAAGCCAATGCAGGACTCAATCTCACGACCCTGAGATCATGACCTGAGTGAAAATCAAGAGTTGAGTTGGATGCTTAGCCAACCGAGTCACCCAAACACCTCTAAAGGAATATATTTTAATTAACAACCTAGGTACAATTTAGGTTCAGTACACACATTCTGTTGATCTGTTAAAAAATTTTAAAACTTAATTTTGTGTGGGTTCTCTTTTTCTGTTTCTAGTATAAATCACTTCAAATATTAGCTCCAGATGGTATTGTCTCAAAGGCTTCATATTTATACGCAGTTCAATATTCTCTTCCAAATCAAATGTGAAAGTAGCATTTCATGCAAAAACCCAAAAACCCCTGAAACTGATCAAAGGTGTGACAGTCCTAAACTTGAGAGACTACTAGGCCCTTCCTTGTTTCTTTCAGGATACAAAAGGCCCTGAATTCTCTTGAATATTTCATCCATTCTATGGAAGTATTCAGGCATTCTCCCTCTTCCACTTCACCACTTTCCCTCTTTCTTCCTTGCTCTCTCCTAGCAAGAGTCAAAACTAAATAATGGGTTATTTGAAAGGTTATATCATGCTAATCCTTTGTTTATTGACTCCACGTAAAGAGAGAGAGGGGGCAGAAAGGAAAGAAAAATGTGTAGTGAGTTTTGGAATCTGATCAGCAGTAATTGAAAAAGTTTCTCTCTCTCTCTCTCTCTCTCTCTTTTTTTTAATTAAAACTCACCATTACTTCTTTGTGTGTTTTAAGAATACTCCCATGATGATGACTATCTGTATGTGTGAGCAGTGCTCAAAAGGAACTAATCACTATTCCGAATATCTAACAACACTGTGGTCTGCTTTGTGATGTGAGGCAGTGGTTACTGTTTTCTATAATCTTCTGTGCAGTTCTGCTTCTTAGGCATTTAGAAAGTCCACAGTTTGCTAAAAGAAAGAGAAAGAAAGGAAAGAAAGAAAGGTTTTGCCAATTCCTTACACCTTCATGCGAGATTCCCTGGCTACTACTGTCTCTCAATGCAGATACAGCTACCCTACATTATTGGAAGATGAATTTTAAAATATCCTCTTGGGATGGCACCTGGGTGGCTCAGTCAGTTAAGTGTCTGCCTTCAGCTCAGATCATGATCTAGCCTGACAACAGGCTCCCTGCTCCATGGGGAGCCTCCTTCTCCCTCTCCCTCTACCTGCTGTTCCCCTTGCTTGTTCTGTCTCTCTCTTCAAATAAATAAATAAAATATTTTTAAAAAGTTAAATAAAAAACACAAAATATCCTCTTGGTCTACATTTGACCTTAGCCAATAACTGTCATTACTATTATGTGAATAATAAAATAAAATATCTAAATAATAAAATAAAATAAAATATCAGCTCAGATTTTTAATTTTTGTTGAAATGTTGCTTTTACATTTGATTCAAGTGATTAACCCATTTAGATTTATTGGTATATTTTATAGGTTATATCCTTACTCTGTTACATATTTTAATTTTGAATTTTATGTTTCTTTGCTGCTTCTTTTTCTCAGTTTTAATTTAAATTGGAAGAAACAGAGACTTATTTTCTTCAAGTAATGGAGAAAATTTATTAACACTAGATAAGGCTAGCCAATGTATCAAAGCATGAGAACTGTAAGAGGGAGGGATCCGGAGGATGGTCATCTGCATTAAAAGCAATTCTTAGAGTTCAGAATTTTATGACTCTTCACTTTAGGGTTCTGACACCTACAGAATTAAATTTTAAAAAATTAAATAAATATAGAATTAAATAAAAATTAATTAAATAAAAAATTAAAAAAAAATTTCCCCTTAACCTGTTATGCCTCCATAATAATCTTATGTGTCAGTTTTCCCATTTTTGCTTCTCTTCACATTTTATGTGGGGCTAATACTTTCTTTACTTTTGAAATGGGCATTCTGATCAACTCAGCTAATTACTGTCCTCAAAAATTTTGCTCTTTTCATAATCATGGATAACTGGACTGCCTGTGGATTGACTTCTTTTCTGCCAAGTCCTCGTTCTTCATTCAAAGTGCATAGGAAGGTTAAGGTCACATGACTCTCTTATGTTGTTCTCTCAGAGAAGATTGTAAAAAGGGCTGTTTTTCCTGTTTTTCTTGGACTTAACTTCGGTATGATTGACATCTATAGCAGTCTTTGACTTTTAGCATTTAAACCTTTATATTCATGCACACAATTGTCATATGGAATAATCTAATTAACAAATGAAAACCCACAGAGGTTTATACTCTGAATTGTTTAAGTTATAGGTACAATGCTGTAACTCAGACTTTTGTTAGCTTTAAAGAGATGGAAGTTTATATTCTTGTGTAAAACCCAATTTGCTACTCTGTCTCTGTGTCCTCCTACTTCATTTTCTCTCTTCTCTTACTGTGACATATGTCCCTTCATCATAGCCGATGTTAAGTGAAAATTCTGTGCTAGGAATATGATATTGAGTTAAGTCCAGGGATGATGGTATTGGCAGGGGCATGATTAAAAAAAGAAGCAGAAGTATCATGCTTAGCGAAATAAGTCAAGCAGAGAAAGACAACTATCATATGATCTCCCTGATATGAGGAAGTGGTGATACAACATGGAGGCTTAAGTGGGTAGAAGAAGAATAAATGAAACAAGATGGGATTGGGAGGGAGACAAACCATAAGTGACTCTTAATCTCACAAAACAAACTGAGGGTTGCCGGGGGCAGGGGGTTTGGGAGAAGGGGGTGGGATTATGAACATTGGGGAGGGTATGTGATTTGGTGAGTGCTGTGAAGTGTGTAAACCTGGTGATTCACAGACCTGTACCCCTGGGGATAAAAATATATGTTTATCAAAAATAAAAAATTTAAAAAAAAAAAAAGAAGCAGAAGTCAAATCCATAGTAATTGCCCATTATTGGTAGAATCAATATGACTGTTATACTTCTGTTAAGTAGTAGTACTGTATCAAGGGCTAATGACTGATTAAAGTTTTCTGAAAGATATGGGTTTCTGAAACTTTATATAGAAATTTGCATAGCTACATATTATTTCTAGTTCTAGTAGGGTTTATATTTGAGAAAACATGTTCTATGTTATATTTCTTTATCAGTATCATGGATGATTGCAAATATATTGATTCTCTCTTGTGTAAGAGACAGAGACTAGTCCTCTTACTTCCTCTCATCTCTCTTGCCATGCTCCAGTTTTTGTTGATATTATTGTATTCTGGATTCATATCATTATAATTTTTTTAAAGATTTCATTTATTTATTATTAATTTATTATTATAATTTTTAAAGTATGTATCTTCTAAGATTTATTAAAAAGAGGATTCTGGAAACAAGGCAGCCTTTTCTAAATGTATCTCCCATACATTTGTATTTGATTGTTCATCATTCTTAAACTAGAAGGATCTGGTCAGCCTGACATGTATGATCATGGTAGAAACTGGGGAGTGGGGATGGAGGTTGCTGAGCATTTTGCCTTTTATAGGAAAGTCTAAAGATACAGTGGTCTCCAATGTTAGGGTCTAAATATAGTACTAAAGGAGCTAGGTGCTCACATACTTGAGGACCACCAAATCCAAACAGCCCTCCATCTCTCTCACAGACATGATTCATACTTTGGATGTATATTGGCCCTGCATGAAAATGTATAGGCTTCCAGTAACTCAAGAGACTGAGTAGGAGCTAGCTGTATTTGTGTGCAGAAACTCCCTATTCTGAGACTGGAAGAGTGGAAGGAACATTCAGACCTGATATGTTTTCTCCATCTAGGATGGGCTAGGGATCAATAAAGATGGGCAGCTGCTAAAGAGATAGGAGTCCATCTCTTTCTATCATTTGAGAGATAATTGTATGAAAGATATTTCCAGTTAGTAGAACAGGACTCCAGAAGCTAACAGTGACATTAAAAACAGCAGCATTTAACAATATAACTAAGGAGCTCAGTAGCCTGAGAGGAAGATAGCCAACACAGAGAGCCTTTTGGAGGAGACAGAGGAAAACTTGGACAAACAATACGTAATCTTAAGCACTAAGGAAAATGGAAAACCATCATGCTGGGTCTAAATACTATAATTGTTGAATTAAAAAAAATAGTAAACAAGTGCAACAAAAATGGACACTGAAGAGAGTGAAATGAAATTTGTGGTGTGGAGAGGTACAAATAGAAGAAATATCTCAAAACCTATAAAGCATTTAGACATTGGTCTTGATAGAAATAATTAATAAGAAAGTATTATTCTAAAAGAGAAATCCAAAATAACTAGTTCCTCTCTTTCTCTACCAATAAAATGAGGATTGTAATAGTATCTCATAGGATTATTATAAAGAATTTAAAAAGCCAGTATTTATAAAGTACTTAGAACAGTTCTTAGCATGAAGTAAATGCTATATATGTGTTTGCCAAGTAAATAAATAAAACAGAAATAATGAGTAAATCCAAACACTGGTTATTTGAAAGGATGAATAAAATAGAAAAACACTTCTTGAGGATGACTTTAAAAAAGGAGAGAGAGGGAAAACAAAAATTTTGAAATGTGAAAGCAAACACCTCTAATACAGAGGAGTTTGAAATAATTATGCTTGAACATTGTGTGCAAACCTGTAGTGATTTGAAAATCATGATAAATGTATGATTTTCCATTTAAATGTAAAATGTCAATATTGACATAACAAGAAGTTAAAAGTCTGAATGGACCTATTAGCGCAGTACAAATTGGTGTAGAGCAACAGGATCAAATAATTTCCAAATAACTGCAATTATTTAAGAGCAAAACTGGAAAACCTTCCAATTAATTTTATAAAGGCCATATAACTTCATAATCAAGGCCTGATTAATAAAGATTGATATATATTGATAAAAATTGATTAAAAAATAAAGACAATTTCACCTTTTCAGTTTTGGTTTTTAGAACATTTATATTGAATGCCCCCAAATCAAAATTTTATTTCAAAATGTAATCCACATCAGAATAGTGACTAAGATGTGTTATATATAGTCCTTTATTCTCTTTGAGTCTTGAAATATATTGTCTTCTACAGTTGCAGAATATCTCAATTCGTAACTTAAAATTCGTCAGATACACTTGATTTTTATCAAGATATCGTAAAATTGACTTTGTTAAGATTTGCATGCCCGAGTTGTCAAAACACACCTTAAAATACTCCAATAACCAAATCAAAGATCAGATTTTAGAATTAGTTTATACTAGTTTGAAATGAATCAAATTTAAAAAGAAAAGCCCATTCTGTTTAATGTTGAAGAGTACCCCATTATACAGATGGTTTACCATTTGTAAATCCATCACCCTTTGAAGGACGTTGGTGTCCAATCCAGCTTTTGATGATTGTGTTTATGAATGTGAGTGCTATAAACATATTCACTAGTCATTTTTGTGAATATAAGTTTTTGTTGTTCTAGACTAAATTATCTCAGAGGAGAGTATTTAAAATAATGAGCCAATAGGTTTTCTTCCATGATTGACAGGGAATATACAAAACCAAGATACTCGAGTTACATAAATATTAAGTAACTTGCCCAAGGATCCCCAGCTAGTGAGAGATGAAACAATTTGCACCCTTACTTCTTGACTCACATGAATAATGAATACTAATAGCAACTGTGAAAATGGTTTCATTAAATAGAAAAGGTTTATTGAAACTGTTATAACTACTTTATGTTTTATTTCTTAGAAAAAGTTAAAAGATCCTTACAGATCATATAATTTTGCCTGTAGATATTACAATGTGAAAACAGGAAGAGCCCTAAGAGAGGTGAAGCCATTTTTGAGCTTGGATATAAAATGAAATGTTTGCTTTTGATAAAGATAAGTAAGTGAGAAGAAAAAGAACAAAGACAGACTTTGTAGATTTTTGGCTTGAATAAAACTAGGTAGGATACTCATAATCTACTCTCAGCAAAAGTGATAGAGGAAGAAAATACACAAGAAAAGGTTTCCCAAAAAGTCAAGGGCTAGGCTAAAGAGAAGCAGAAGTGGCAGTATTATCACTGTGAAAGATGAATGTAGTGGCACTTCTAATTTATTTAGTATTCAGGATTTCAACCTTAATTAGGATTCCTTTGTCACATCATTCATCAAATATACTTGAAGAAATGGAAATTAACCTCAAAGTTTCTGTCGCCTCAGGCATGCTTTTAATACTTTTACTCATTTCAGTGTATTGTGAAGTACAGTGAGTTGACTTGGAAATGTTTTCGTTGAAACAAGTAACATCCAAATGAAGAAATCGCACATTATAAGTAATTCTGGCAAGGATATAAAAAAGCAGCCATTTAAATGGTTAGTAACTTGCATTTCTTTCATCCAGTGCTAAGAACAGCAAGTTTTGTTCCAAAAATTCTGCTCTTGCCACCCTTATGATTTGATTTGCCAAAGTTCTTTGAAAAAATTACTTTAAAAAGGGTTCTTGCTTATGATATCCCACAACATTTGTTTTGTTAACAATGTGACTATATTTTTAAAGGGATTTATACAGCTATGACTATAATTTACCAAGATGGATATGGAAAATGTATGATTATTAATTCAATAGGCATATTTAGCATGTGCAGAACTACTTCAGTTACTAAGACAATCCTTTTTCAACTTTCTCTTCTAGCAAAGTTCCATCCATTTCTCAAAACCTTTCCCGTACGTGACGCCCTTACTTGATTCTTACCTATATGTAATGCCTCCTTTGATAAACACAGACCGGGTAGCACGGATTACTCTCTCCACCCAATACCTTAGCTCCAGCATACACATCTTTCCTGAATCATCCATGTGCATAAATGTATGGTACATATATACCATGCATATTTCCATATAGAATATAAACATTAATAAGAAAGAAAAAATGTTACATTTTGATTCTCTCAAAATAAAAACTTTACAGGCACTAAACATATTAATCATCTTTTGATTTCACAAATAAATACATGAATAATATTAAATTCTAAGTCACAGTTTAATCATTATTAGATACAGGAGCACTGTACTTTTTTTGTTGGGTGATTGTAAAATCAAGTGATTTTGCAAGTCCTTTTAAAGTGATAGAGAATGGGACACTTTGTTGTTGGTCTCAGTGTTTGTTCCTCTTAAGTTTATATCCTATTGTATAATTAATGCATTGACTATATGGCAGTTAAGCACCAGGCTTAGAGACTAGATTGAGCTTCTGTTCAACTACTCCTCAGCTATAATGTGACTCTGGTGACTTTTTGAAACATTTCTGATTCTGGTTTCCTTGTCTAAGAAAAGTGAGTGAATAATAATGTGATGTATTTCATTGAGCTATTTGTTTAAATCAAACAGAGTGAATAAATAATGTGCTTAGAAGAATGTTAAACACAAAGTAGATCCTCAATAACTATTAGTTTTTACTATTTATTGGTATTGTTTGACATATTTATAAAGACTTACTGAATTCTTCTGGGCAGATTCCCTATCCCCCCTCCCCACCCATAGCTTAAAATAGGAGACTGGATTCCCAATGCTTGAATTATAAAGGTTTTTCATATCACATAAGACTCCCTTTCCCTAGTGAATTTTTGCATTTTATCCCAAATTATGAAAGTAAGCACAGAGACAAAGAATTACATTAATTTTTAAAGGAGCTGAGTCTATATGGTAGTTTCCAAAATAAAATAGAAGTTCCCTGTATATGAATGTGTGGTTGGAAAAAGCTTTGTGATGCTCCTACACCAACTTTAAGTGTTGGCTTGAGAAACACTGAAAGTATTCTCACTCCGTGGAGAATATTCTCTGTGTCTTATACTTCAGAGCTGTCAGTCAGTATTTTTGATCATTAGCCATCTGTGATTATTTTAATTTTTGTCAGCAGGAGAAGGAACTCTTCTCCACCCAGGAGCTCTGTTATTACAATATAATTTATATGTAAAGAGCTCATTTCATCAGTGAGAGAAACTTTTGCACTGCTTTTTTTTCCCCCCTAAGGATTGAGAGAAACTAGTGGATATCTTGTTTTTCTTTTCTTTACCTGACTCTTTGCCACTGTTTCTCTGTCATACTTCACATATCTTGTGGTATATCTTTATACAGAAAATTTCCAAACACCTAGTCAACAGTTTTAAGAAGAGTTAGGCTGATTTCCATATGTCTTAAATACAAAACCTCATATTTATTGTAGCTGATATTTTAAAACTTAAAACTCATAAAGAAAAATATAATTTTTTTGCAGTGATATTTAATGTTGAAGAGGAAGCCTCTAGTTGAGATTTTCTTATTAACAGTTTATTAAAAAGGCATGATGACATTTTAGCTATAATTACATAATAAGGGCAAGTTTTGAAGAAGGCAAAAAAAAATGAAAGTAAAAAAAGTTGGCCTTTTCTATGTATTACTGTGAGTTAGGACTTGGAGTCATGGAATCACATTCATACCTCATCCTACTTGTGCTTCTGATTTCAGTTTGACCTTCAGCAAGTCAAAAACTCCCCTCCATCACTTTACCTATAATGTGGGATAATAATGTTTAACTGAATATGGTTATTGCAAAGATTAATGAGTTATTGCTCATAAAATGTGATCCATGTATTAAAAATCTCTGCATGAAGAGAAGCCTGAATCCCTGGGTCATTATTGCAGAGTGGTTCTGTGAAGTGAAGTGAATTATTGATCAACTACACAAAATTTTAGGTCTTGAACTTTATGAAGCAAGTTTCAAATCTCAGGATATATGTTACTGGAAATGAGTGCTTTTCAAGGTCCCATGCCATCTCTTACTGAACCAAAAATACCTTGTTGTTTTCTTTCCTGGTGAAAGGGTGCATTATATTCTTAGCAGGATTGACTCCTGGGGAAATTACTGATGATCTGAGGACCTCTAAATAGATATATATTTTTTCTTTTCCATTTACTTTCTGCTCTCCCATTTCATAACCCAGGTTCTATTTCTTTACTTTTCTGTCTCTACTTTCTTTAAAAGCATGAACGTGGAGTGTTTACTCATATAACTGAAGTGGAGGAAGCAAATGATCTCTGTTTGTCCAGAAGAAAACGACAGCAATAGCAAGGACAGCTCAGTACCTCCTCTCTCGGGGCACCTGGGGGCCTGTTTAAAAAATAACTGAAGCGTGGTATCACGCATTCATTCAGACAATTTTTTACTGAGAAGTTTTGAAACAATGTTAAAAATAAAAGTAAAGATTTACTTGATGTTCACTTGTCTTCATCTAGAAGAGAGGAGTGGGGAAGATGGCATATGAACACACACACACACACACACACACACACACACTCACACACACACACAATGCATACAGTGGAGGTATGAGGACAGTTACTTCCTGAAATACTCAGCTTGGTAGGAAGCAGCAGCTACTTCTGAGAAATAGCAGAAAGGTAGCTGAGTGCCCACGTCACCCTGTGTCACTAGGGCTAGTCCCATTGAAAACTAACCTAATCTGTATCCAATTTAACATCTGTTTAATTTCTTTGGCTCTAATCAACCCAGAGAACCTTCCCCATAGAAGCCTTGACATTAGTCATGATATGTAGAAATGTCAAGAGTAATGACAAATAATTGCCATATATACTTTCATGAAACTTGCCTTTTAGAGATAGTTTCTTAAAGAGCTCCAAAGCATAGAGCATTCTGATACAGACAGAATGTTTCTGTATGCCATCATCTTTTCAAAGAATGATGGAATAGGGTCAGCGTTCCTGTAGAGATAATTTTGTCCCATTAGAAAAACTAAAAGAATTAACAAACTATTGTTTACACCCTGTAGTTGCTGAAAGATTTAGAGTTTTGCTTATTCTATCCTGAGGTTTCATTACCCTGTCGAGGGCTGCTAAAATCACGTGACTCTCATACACTGTCTGGCCATATAGACCAGGAAACAATGTGATTCATCACTGTCCCATAGCAGCCTGGGTTTATGGCTTCAAAAACGATTCTACTCGTAAGTCATCAGAATCATAGGAACAACTCAGTTAAATCTGCCCTCCTACCAAAGGTGAGACACAATCAGGTCAGATATCAAATAAACTATAATTAAGCTTTGGAAAATTTAAAAAACAAATGAGTTAATGATTTTATTTCTATGCAAATAACAAATCTTTGGGATAGATCAAATGCATTTTTTACTTCCATATTGCCAAACTTTGATTTGATTGGTTCTATATTTATCCCCATGTGGCAGCTGGAGCACTCACTTTAGAGGGAAACTTTCCTAATTCCAGTCTATCAAGGAAAATCTGCAAGTTAAAAACTCACTTTTATCAGCAGGCATTCAGAGAATGGCAGGTGGCAAATAAAGCTCTTAGTAGATTATTCTAATTGCATTTTCTTTTACCTTCATAACTTAAGAACTTGTAAGAAAAGAGAGAGGGCAGCTTTCTATGGTTTTGACAGTTGTGTTTGTATCATTCTCTTATAAATACTGTTCAAAGTTTTCATAGACTCTAAGGATGAACCTAGTTTGAAGTGTCAAGTGTCAAATTGCACGGGTGTACAGAAAAAAGAACTAGGAATAATTGGAAGCATTAGATATTAAAATTATTAATTGATTAATGTTACTACAAATTATTTTTATGTCTTTCTATACTTTTATTTATCTTAACAAGTTTGAAAATTGATCAATGCGGGGTTTGATTCCGAGACCCCAGTATCATGACCTGAGCCGAAGGCAGATGCTTAATGACTGAGCCAGCCAGGTGCCCCTGTGTTGTGGTTTTGATTTCCATTTCACTGATGGCTAGTGATGTTGAACACCTTTTCATACGTTGGCCATCTGTATGTTTTCTTTGGAAAAAAAATGTCTATTCATTTCCTCTGTCCATTTCTAAATCAGGTTATTTTTTTTTTTTCTGTTAAGTTGTTGGAGTTCCTTATATGTTTTGGATAATAACCCCTTCCCAGATATATAGTTTATAAATATTTTCTTCCTCCCATCAATTTTTCTTTCATTGTTCTGATTGTTATTTTGCTATGCAGAAGCTTACTAGTTTGATGCACTCTCACTTGTTTGTTTTTGTTTTTGTTACCTATGCTTTTGCTGTCATATTCAAGAAATCATTGCCAAGACCTTTTTTTCAAGGAATTTTCCCCTGTTTTCTTCTATGAATTTTATGGTTTCTGATTTTAAATTTAGATCTTCAATACATTTTGAGTGAATTTTACACATGGTGAAAAATAAGTGTTCAATTTCATTCTCTTACATGTGGATAAGAGGTTCTCCCATAGCACCATTTACTAAAAAGAGACTATTCTTTTTCCATTGTGTATTCTTTGTACCATACCCTTGTCAATGGTTAGTTGACCATGTATGTGTGGGTTTGCTTCTGGGCTTTGTTTTCTGTTTAATTGCTCTATGCTATATGTCTATTTTTATGCCAATACCATACTGTTTTGTTTCATATAGCTTCATAATATTGTTTGAAATCAGGAAGTATGATGCCTGCAACTTTATTCTCCTCTCAAGATTGATTTGGCTATTTGGGGTATTTTGTGGCTCTTTATAAATTAGCACCATCTTTTTCTATTTTGTGAGAATGCCATTTGAAGTTTAATAAAGATTGCATTGAATCTGTAGATTGCTTTGGTACAGAGATAATTTACATTACCCTTGTAATACATTTTATTTATTTTTATTGCCTAATTGCTCTGGCTAAGATTTATAATACTGTGTTAAGTGGCAGTAGTAAGAGTGGTATCCTTGCCTTTTTCCAAATGTTAGAAATCCTTGTCTATTCCAAATGTTAGAAAACTTTCCAATTTTTTACTGTTGAATATGACATTAGCTATGAACTTGTCATATATGACCTTTCTTGTGTTGAGGTATTTTCCTTCTATACCTAATTTGTTGGGAAGTTTTATTATGAAAGATATTATATTTTGTTAAATGATTTTTCTGTAGTTATTGAGAAAAATCATATGATTTTTCCTTAATTTTGTTAGTGTGGCACATAACATTGATTTTCATAAGTTGAACCATCCTTGAAACCCAATGATAGATCTCACTGGGTCATGATGTATGATCCTTTTAATTTGCTATTGAGTTAGGTTTGCTAACATTTTGTTTATATAAGTATATCATTAACATATATTGTTTAATAATGTAATATATATAATAAACACAACTTCATGTAAGTTTCATAGAAAATATACCTGAATTCCCCAAAATTTACAAGACAAGAACAGTGAGAGAATAAAAAAACAAGCATAGGAAAAATCATTGATTACGAATTCACCTAAAACATGCAGCAATGACAGGTAGAACAGACAGAGAAAAATCAAACCAATATTGTTAGGATCAGCAGGTAATCATTCTTATGTTCCAGAAACAGCAGAAGTCATGAGTAAAACCAAGGATGTTGATGAGCACATATCCTGGGTTGTGAGCAGCCATCAATTTCCATGTGTGGGGAAATGTGACTTAAAGAACTATCCTGGAGAAGAGAGGTCAGAGCCAGCCTTACTTTCTGAACCACAGCAGAAGTAGTGTATAACTTCTTTGTGAAGATAGGGCTAAGAAAGATTAGACTAATGTTCTGTTAAAGTTATAGCCCAGAATAGTATAAGGATGGAACCTTTCTGTTACATAGAAGGCTTTACTCTAGAGCATGGAAGTCTCACTTTATGGAAGACTCTGTTCCTAGGAGTAGGGAAAAGCTTAAAAGGCACCATGTTTGACTGGAATAGGAGATTTGCTCACTATTATCTTCCTGACAAAGGAAGATTAAATCCTCTGTAGAGTAATATAGCATCATTCAATGCATATGTATATATATTTATACATAAACAGTATCTGGCTTTAAATAAAAAATTATTAGGCAAGCCAGGAGCCAGGCTAAAACAACAAAAAATCAAGAGAAAAAAAGATAATAGAAATGGATCCAAAAACATTTTATATGTTAGAGCATCAGTCACCAATTTCAAATGAACTATAATATCAGTATTCAAGAACATATTGTGATATTATGAGAAAATACAGTAAATGTAATACAAGTCTTGAGAGTCTCATCAAAAAACATGTTAAACTGTTTAAATAGAAGTTTTGAAAAATTACAACAACTGTCAAGTAAAATAACAGGCAATACAGAAAAAAGAATTAGTGATCTGGAAGATACAAAAGTATAAAATAATTATTGAGATACAGAAAAAAAGATGGAAAAGATATGAGAACATAAGAGAAATGTAAGTAACACATAGGTGTGGAATGAAACCAGTAGCACACATATACACAATTGGAGTAGCAATTTAAAGGGGAGAGAGAAAGAGGGGAAAGAGAGAGAGAAGAGAGAGAGAAGTGGAAGAAAGAGAGGCAGAAGTAGTATTTGAAGAGGTATCTTAGAACTTTTTTACTCAGAAAGGACGTTGAGTAAATATTAAAAATCTCCATAAATTTCAAGCATGTACACAAAACAATCAAAGAAAGCCCTATATAAGTACATCATAGATAAACTGAGAAAATTTTAGACAGAGAAAACTTTAACAGTAACCAGATTAAAAACAAAACCAGCACATCATCTTCTAATGAACAGTCATAATACTGATGGAAGTATTACCAAAACAAATGATGAAAGTCTGTAGACAATAGAGCAATATAATTAAAATGCTTAAAGAAAATAAGAACCCCAAACTACTTTTCAGGACCCAGTGAAAGTATCCTTCAAACATGAAAATAAAATAAAGATGTTTTAGGCAAACATAAATGAGAACACTTGTTACCAGAGGACTCACCTAAAAATTTCTAGAGGAAGGTTTATAGATAGAAAAAACATGTGTCTAGATGAAAGCAAAGTAATGCATCAATTGCCTAAAAATCCATAATTATATATTTTTAAATGTAAATAAATATTGACTAGTAAAGAAAATAATACTATTGTCAAGTGTTTGTCCATCAGGAGACATGTACAATAATGTTCATGCGTGTAGTATCATCATTTCTATACTATGTAGTATAATAATGTGCACCGAAAATAGAACTGTAGTATCTGTTATAATTTCATATAAAATATAGTTTATGAATAAAAATATTGGGGTAATAACAGACTGCAAATAATAGTAGAATGATTTTCTACCTATGCTGTTTAAAAATCACAATCATTCATGAAATTACCAAGTCTAAAATTATATATCTACATTTACTTATGAGACACTTAAGAGAAAATAAGTTATAACTTTAATAGATAACCAAATATAATTCAAAGTCAGTATGTCAGGTAGACAATTTGTAAGTAAAAATCTGAACAATATAATTAAGAAACATTATCTAATAGATGCATACCAAAACATATTCCTAGAGATAAATATACACTTATTTTCATTAATACATGGGCAATTTAAAAAATCAACCACCTGATAAGTTACAAAAGAAGTATCAAAATAATCCAAGTATTTTACATAAAACAAAATTAATATTAATAAGAAATTCAATCAGGTTCAAAAATAACACTTAAAAGCTAATAAAATGCAATGAAACAATAAAAGTAAATTTCTTTGAAAGCTTGAAAATGAAGTTGCAAGTTATTCATTTGTTCAAAAGTTCATCACAAGGGTCAATACAGATTTTAGAAATACAAAAAAGTACCACATATCAAGTCTTACAGACTTGTACTAATTTCATCTTCACAGGTAAATACATTATTTAGATGCATTAAAAAAAGAGAGAGAGAGAAAACCAGATAACGCTTTTCAACTCAAAGAATAAGGGAGTTGGATGTTTACAAGATAAAGAATAACTGACAATTTTAAAGAAGGGAAATAAGATGGAAAAACTTACTTTACCATATTAACATACATTTTAAGGCAGAGTGACTAAGACATTATGATGTTGACATAGAATGAGAGCAGAAACATGTTGTTATACAATATATACTAAATATACTAAGAAAATGAATGAGTGAAGAAATATCATCCAAATAAATGCAAAAATCGATCATCCATTCAACAAACCATAGTCATTGGTAAACAAACAAAGTGGGAAAAGGAAGAGAAGAAAAACTATGGAAACTGGAAATAGAAGGGAATTTTTTCACCTGATAATCAAAATATGTATAAACTAAATAGTGATGAAAATTTATATGCATTAGCTACAATGTCTATAGCAAAGAATGATGATAGTGATGATTATTCTCACTATTTAAAAGTAAAATCTGTAGGAATTGGAAAGTAAATTATACTGTCATTATGTGCCATGTTGGCCTGGATCTATTTAAGAGAAGTCCCATACAGAGGGCGTCTGGGTGGCTCAGTTGTTTAAGCAACTGCCTTTGGTTCAGGTCATGATTTGGAGTCCTGGGATTGAGTCCCGCATCAGGCTCACAGCTCCATGGGGAGTTTGCTTCTTCCTCTGATCTTCTCCCTTCTCATGCTCTCTCTCACTCTCTCTCAAGCAAATAAAATCGTAAAAAAAAAAAAAAAGTCCCATACAGAAATGCACAAGGTAAGGGATCACTGTTATGTCATAAGGTAAGAGATCACAATTAAATTGTTGAAGTAGCAAGAGAAAGTAGCTGTCTCCGTCAGAATCGTAGAAAAGAAGAAATGAAATTAATTTTTATTTTAATGTGGAAATTTGAAGAAAGGCACAGCAGGACTGGGTTTCAAATTTCTGAGGAAAGGGTGCTGCTCAATTCCTACTGTTTTTTGTCTTGTTTTGTTTTGTTTTGCTTTTGTTTTTGTGGAAGTCAGAGGATTAACTCTGTGTGAATTAGACAAAGAATTTTTTTAAGACTTTATTTTTTATTTGACAGAGAGAGACAGACAGAGAGAAGCACAAGCAGGGGGAGCAGCAGAAGGAGAAAGAGGGAAAAGCAGGCTCCCCAACTGAGCAGGAACCCCCAATGTGGAGCTCAATCCCAAGACCCTGGGATCATGACCTGAACCAAAGACAGATTCTTAACAACTAAGCTATCCAGGCACCCCTAGACAAAGTCTTTTGAAAAGTCATTTGGAATTGTTGGAAAACAAAATTGGGAAGGATAGCTCCAGCTTGGGTGAAAAAGCTCTGATAGAGAAACAAAAATCAAAATAAAAAACAAAATAAGAATGGCAAAGAAACACAAAGGAGCATATATCTTCTTCCTATACTGGTTTCCAGGCTCTTTCTAGTACTGTCTAGGCAGGGCCAAATAGGATGTCAGGTGCCAAAAGTCTCAGCATCACAACAGATTGGAGATGGGTAGATTGGAAGCTGGCATGCAATAGTATTATAAATGGAATATTTACTAAATATATAACTGTCTACATACAAAGTCAAAAATATTAACACAATTTTTTAAACTACTGTAAACAGAATGATATAAGCATAATGTACAAAAATCAGAAGCACTCTATGGTAAGAGATAGCTACTGAGAACATCTAAAAGACAGAATGAATCAGATTATTTAATAAATGACTTATATTTAATAAATGACTATGAACCTAATCATGGCAGTAATATATGTGATATATAATAATTATATATAATATATAACAATGATGTTGCATAATAACAATGTATACATTGATAGAGATCTATCTTTGCTTCTATTAAATGTTCTAATGTTAGGAAATGAATATAATTAATTATAAAATGTTACTAACAGATATAAAGGAGGTCTAATAAAGAGCAACAGTAGGGATAAGAAGGCTCAAACTTATAAAACTCTTAATTTTTGTAAATTGATCTAAAAAGAATCCTATTACAATCAAATTCTCAATAGATTTTTTTCAAGAACCTTTAAAAAGCAGTTGAAAAAATTTACAGAGTAAAGAAAAAAATGAACAATTTTAAAGAAAGAATACAAGATGGGAAAACTTGCATTACCAGATATCAAAATGTGTTTTAAGGCAGAGTGATTAAGATATTATGTTGACTATGCTGACATATGTGCAGACAAATAACAATTAGAATGAAAAATCTAAAATCAGATCCATGCATGTTTGGAAACTTGATATACATTACAGTCAATATTACAAATGAGGAGGGAAGAAATTTATTTTAAATACTGTTAGGGTAACTGGTTATTCATATGTAGAAAATAGAAATTGGATCACTATCTTAGAGCATACACAATGACTAATTTTAGGAAGAAATAAAAATTTTTAAACTTTTAGAAGTAGAAGTTAATAATATTTTCAGTGACATCAGATCAAATAAAAACACACTGATACATTTGATTATACTAAGATAACAATTTATTACCATAAATTACTATTTAAAAGGTTGAAAGAAAAATCCAAAGAATTTTAGAAAATATTCACAAAAACACGTAATGGTCAAAAATGATCTTGAATTTAAAAAAAGTGAAATGGGGGAAATCCGAGGGGGAGATGAACCATGAGAGACTGAACTCTGAGAAACTGAAGGTTTTGGAAGAGAAGGTGGGATGGGTGATCCTGGTGGTGGGTATTAAGGAGGGCACGTATTGCATGGAGCACTGGGTGTGGTGCATAAACAATGAATCTTGGAACATTGAAAAAATAAAATAAGGTTTAAAAAAAGTATTTACTAAAAAAAATCACAAATGAAAAAAGTAATAATCCAATAGATAGATTGAATATACTAACACGAAGTTCAGAGTAGAAAATACAAATGGTCAATAGACATGTGAAAAATTATTGAATAATTCCATGCTCATGAACTATACTTTTCTTTTAAAAAACTGCAATATTGGGGCACTTGGGTGGAGCAGTTTGTTGAACATCTGACTCTTGTTTTCAGCTCAGATTGTGATTTCCTGCTCATGGATGGAGCCCTGAATTGTACTGGGTGAGGCGTCTGCTTGAGTTTCTCTCTCCCTCTCCCTCTGTCCCTCCTCCCCAAAATAAGTACGGAAATCTTTTTAAAAAATACAATATTGTGAGATGGTAAATTGCTACATCAATCTTTGAAAGTATCAAATGAAATTAAAGAGACACATACTGCACATCCAGGATTTCCATTTTTAGGTATATAAACTGAATAAAATCTCACACATGTGAACCAGTAACATGTAGAAAACACCACTTACCATATTGTTTCTTAACAAAACACTGGAAACAACCTAAATAAAAATGTATCAATAGGGGGATGGATAAATAAGTTATAGTATAGCAGTAAAATGAAAAAAAGTAAGTCTACAGAAGTCAGCATTATTAAAATATCTTTTACATATTTTTTTTCTTTATTGGTCATCCATTAAACATTTTAGAGGTTGGTAATTGTGTCCTTTGACCAGAGAGGGGAAAGAATCATGAAATGCTGTAGTTATGTGTTGATTTAGACTCCTAAGAAATATGCTTAATTGGTAAGCAGGTCTCATATTAAAGCAGTAACAATGAACTGAATTTTTCTGTCGCTAATTTGCTGTGGAATGTTGGGCAATTCATTTTTACTCATTGTCAAGAAATTTGGTTCAAATACCTACTTCTTAGTTTTCCTTTCTATCCTGAAGAATCTAATGTTCTTCATTCCCGAACATAATGCTTGTTTTTAAAAGGGTTGTGTAGGATGACAAATTTCTACCTAAATGACTCTATTAAGCTTTAAACCAGTATCGCATCAAAAATAATTTATTGACTGTGGCTCTAAACTCAGTGTGACTTCTTTTGCCTCTATCCATATATAATGCACAAGTAATATAAAACTTGATTTAATATTTTTCAGTCACATTATAAGACACCTCCTGTATTCTGTATTTCAGCATTATAGACACTTTATTCTACCAATTCAGGGAGGAAAATGATGTGAATAATTGAAATCTGGTAAAAATACTGGCATTATCAGAAGACTTTCAGAAGGAAAAAAGAAAGAAAGAAAACCATGCAGTTTTTCATGCAATTCACTCATCTGCATTCTGTACTCTTTGTAAAATACAGATTTCCAAGGGGCTCTAGGTTCAATGTTTTTATGCAACCCGTATAGAGCTATGAGTGTTTTTTGGAAGATGGGAGCAAAAGCCAAGTGAAGTATGGCAGTAAACTAAATGTCTAAAAAAGCAAGTGGTAGAGTAGATGAATGTTAAATGTTAAAGAATGGCTGATATATGTGTCCAGGCTCTTCTGTTTATATTAATTAATAAAGTTAATTAAAAGTAGATATAATATGATAATGAATTTCAAAAGAACACTGCACATATTTCCCTTTGAAACTTTACCAAAAATCTACTAACTTGGAAACACTACTTTTATTTATTTATTTTTGAACTAAATACTATTTTTGATAGACATTCAAGCATCTTTCAGGAAATACAGAGACTGTTTCTTCATATGCAAACCTAATGGGAGTTTGTAATAATTTTCTTGCTCTGTAGGAAGATATTCCTTAGGGAAAGCACATTTAATAGAGGAAATGTGTTGATTTCAGTAATCACAGATGTTTATTCTAGTCTATTTATATTTGACTCTACATTTTTTATAACATATAAATAAATTTCATAAAAATTTGGTGCTAATGAGAGTGTGTGATGCTGATAATCCTGACTCCACTTAGGGAAATTGCATATGGCTCTTCTCCAGGTTTGTTCACACATCTCTACCCAGACGCACTCCATATCGAATCTATAACACCCCTGCTATTCAATTGCTTGGCATCTATTGTACAAAGACTGCCAACCTTACTAAATTACATAGTATTTTGGGAAAGAAGACAAATTTCTATCAAGGAATAGCTTGAGATCACTGTGCTTATAACCTATTACAGAGTTGTTTTCTTTCTTTCAAAGGTAAGATGTGTCAGTGGCAAGCCAGGTTACTTTCTAATGTCTGTTTGCATCAGATTTCGTTTCCTGGAACCTAAAAGAAATGAGCTAGAATTGTATATATCCATTTTAAATCTTGAAATTTCTTAAGCAACTAGGGTATTTATATATATATTTAGACACTTTAAAACGAAAACTCTGATATAAATGAATGTGTATATAGTCATAAACATCACAAACATACAAACACACACTCTCGCAAAGGCTTACTGGCATAGGAGAGCATAAACAAAAACTATTATTTATTGAGCAGACATTTAGCAAGACTCTAAGCTACCATTTCTCTAAACTCTCTGTAACTGTAAGAATTACCTAAGGCATGTGTTTAAATACCAAATTGTGGTCCTTACCTAAACCCTACTGAATCAGACTCTAGGAGTAGATACCTAGAAATCTGTAATTCAGTAATGGTTAGCTTGTTATAGTTGTTTACAAGAGGTAGAATCTGGGATGTGAAATAAATCTGTGTAATTGAAAAGCCCACATTTTCCTACCCTCACTGCTTTTGCTTTAAGAAAAATGTTTTATAGATATATAACTTACATACCATAAAAGCTATGCTTTTAAATACTGCAGTTGGCTTTTTTATACTCACAGAGCTGTGCAACAATTACCACCATTTGCTATGGGGTTGGGGGGAAGGATGAAAACACTTAATATGAGATCTGCCACATATTTTTAGACTTGCAATTTCTTAATTATTATGGTGCTTAGCATTACCTCTGCTTACTGGCTATTTGTATATCCATTTTAGAGATTTAAATCCTTTGCCCATTTTTTTCCTTTGCCTATTTTTAAATTGGGTTGTTTATATTTTTATCATTAAGCTATAAGTGTTCTTTATATATTCTGTATAGAGCTCATCAGATATATCACATATATCTATATATCTCATATATATACATACATATACATATATACACATACATACGTATATCTTCTACATATACATATGCTATATATGTATATATCTCATCAGATATGAGATATACGACTGACAAATGCATTCTTCCATTCTATAGAATTTTTTTCACTTTATTGTTGAAATCCTTTGAAGCACAATTTTTTGTTTACTTTTGATAAAGATCAATTTATTCTTTTGTCACTGCCTTTCTAAGAAACCATTGTGTAATCTAAGCTGATAATGAATTACTCCAATATTTTCTTCTAAGAGTTTTGTAGTTTTAACTCTAAAGTTACATCCCTGGTTTATTTTGAGTTAGTTTTTGTTTAAGGTGGGAGGTGGCATCTGACTTCATTCTAATGTATGAGATTATTCAGTTGTCTCAATATTGTCTGTCCAAAAGACTGTTTTTTCCTTCATTGAATTATCTTGACATCACTGTCAAAAATCATTTAACCATTAATATATTTATTTCTCGACTTCCAACTCCATTCCTCTGACCTATATGTTTATTCTTATTCTTGTACCACTGCCCTGATTACTATACTGTATAGTCGGTTTTGAACCAAGGAAGTATAGTTTATCTGATTTTGCTTGTCTTGTTCAATATTGTTTGGTTATCCCAGGTGCCCTAAATTTTTATATGAATTTTGTAATCAGCTTGTTAGTTTCTATGAAATGGGCATCTTGAATTTTGATAAGACTTACATTGTATGTATACGTTAGTTTGGGTGGTATTGCCACTGTGGAAATATTCAGTGATCCAATCAGTGAATCTGACTTACTCCTCAGCCCCCATTTCATTTTGTTTAACTCTTTTGACTATGGTATTTCTGTCTTTCCATCTCACCCAAGAATATCTGGTTTTCTAAGTGACATATAATTCATAATGTAAATATTATAGGCTCCTTGTAAAAGGTGTGACATGCCTTTCGGATAAGGTGCCTTATAGAACAGTATATATTTTCTATATTGGGAGAACAAGAACATAACACAAGAAAAATCTGTGCATAATACAGGAGAACAGGAGAATGGCATAATTCTAAAATCATAGGAAAAGTATTTACACTTGTAAGAAGTAAATTTCATTTGTTTTTTAGTAAATAATTCCCAGGTTATTAAAAACCAAATAAATTTAAAGTGAAAATAATCAAAATTTATAATAACAAAGACATTTTAAAACTCTGTTGTTCTTATGCATTGTCGTATTTTGTTCTTTTCAAGTAGTCGTCTTAAATATCAGCGCAAAGTTTCATTTTAAAGAGAAAATTTAGGCTGATAATGATTAAACAATGTACTCAAATTATAGTTATGAAATATAGATCTGGTATTTTCATGCAATTCTGATTTAAAGATCTTGATTATTGCACTGTAATAGCTAATAATAAAATGAGCTATAGAATTAAAAAACAAATGTGTTTTTTGTGCCATTCTTTAGCCACTTACTCATAAGTCATTTTACATCTTTTATTTTCAATATTTTTTTATGTGAAATGAGACTAACACTACTTCATGACCTAATGAGATATATATATTCTAGAAAGGCATAATTGGTTTAACATCAAAATTAATAAATATAATTATCTACACTATTTAAAGAAGAAAATAATATATAACACTTTAGTAGGTACAAAACACATTTTATTAAAACCAATTTTCTACATGCAAAGCCTTTTATTAAAGTAGGACTATATGGAAATTTTTATTTAAAAAGAGGATTTTGTTCAGATTATGGACATTGGGGAGGGTGTGTGCTTTGGTGAGTGCTGTGAAGTGTGTAAACCTGGTGATTCACAGACCTGTACCCCTGGGGATAAAAATATATGTTTATAAAAAATAAAAAATTTAAAAAAAAGAGGATTTTGGGGGTGCCTGGGTGGCTCAGTGGGTTAAAGCCTCTGCCTTCGGCTCAGGTCATGATCTCAGGGTCCTGGGATCAAGCCTCACATCAGGGTCTCTGCTTGGCGGGGAGCCTGCTTCCCCGCTCCATCTGCCTGCTTCTCTGCCTATTTGTGATCTCTATCTGTCAAATAAATAAATAAAATCTTTAAAAAAGAGGATTTTTTAAAAGGCCATATTATTAATATAACTGATAGTATATAATTAAAATCTTTCTTTTGAGACTAAGCAAAAGGCAAAAATGTGTGCTATCATCACTTACAGGCAGAATTGTATTAGGTATGCTACCCAGTGCAATAATGCAGGAAAACAGAAATAAATGGTAAAATAGTTGCAAAAAATAAATGTAATTTGCATCTTTGCATATTGTGTATTGTATTTACATTTTTAAAATCCAAAAATATTAACAGGGAAAGTATTTGTATCGAGGGTGTTTATTTTAATTGCTGGTTACAAATTTAGTATAAAAAGGTCAATCTCTTAGCCACAGAAAATTGCATTAAAAAATAATATTTGAAGTAATATTTGAGTATTTAATACACATAGAAAATAATAAATTATACATAAACCTATGTAGATAAGCATATGAAACTGAGTAAATTAAGATCCACATAGTTAACATAATATGCTATATTTATAAATTCAAAAATGCAATAGTATTTTCAAACTTTATTTTTAACTTGAATGAATTAAAATATATGTGAAAATAAAGTCACCAAGAGCCCCAAGATGCTTTTGAAGAACAAAGTTTCAGGTCCTATTCTAGTTGATACCATGATTTTCATCATCATAAAATGACTTAAAGGTTAGGCCTGGCATTGGCATTTTAAGAAATTTGCATCTTCTTGGGTGAACTGACAATATGTTATCACCCAGAGTAAAAACAAATATTGATGATTGCTTCTCACTTTAATGGCAGTAATGATTCTACACATTATATAGAAAAGTTCTACAAAGTGGACTTAAAAATTATAAGCCATTTCTAACACTAATGAATCAACTCTTCTGACTGTATTTTTGGGGTAAAAGATTTTGTGGACTTTTTATCACGATGGAATGACTATGTGGAAATATGAATGTTTTCAAGGTTCTGTCAGCTGTTGTTCAGTATAGCAGGCTAAGAAGTCCCTACCTTGTGGGGCACCTGGGTGGCACAGTCAGTTAAAACTGTCAGCTCCTAGCTTTGGCTCAGCTTGTCATCTCTCAGGGTCCTGGTCTCAGGGTCCTAAGATCGAACCCAGTGTTGGGCTCTGAGCTCAGCATGGAGACTGCTTAACACTCTCCCTTTCCCTCTGTCCCTTAACCCCATGTTTTTTTTCTCTCTCTCAAATTAATAAATAAATAAATCTTAAAAAATAAAAAAAGTACCTACAGTGTGATACTTAAATGCTCAGGAAAAGGGCAGTTGCCTTTGGTGTCAGATCAGCTTCATAATCTAATTTTAATATTTTCACTTTAATTAAATACAGAGTTAAATCTCTATCTGCCTTTTTTAAAAAATATACTCTTTTACATTTTTTTGAATATTTTTTCTTGGCCCACTGTGTGCTAATTACTCATAGAAGTGTAATTTGGTGAGTCCCTAACAGAAAAATAAAATTGAAATCATTTTAGAAAGAAGACCAAAAAAAAATTTGCCTTAAAGGATGATTCTTAAGGACTTGTCTTCATTTGTTATCATGTGTCATTGCAGAAAATGTTAACTTTAAGGATACATTAGGTACTCCCTAATTTTCCTTTATTTTGTATTCTCAGCAAGATGATAACTCAATAGTGTGTGTAATTTCTCTGTTTGTTTGTTTGTTTTCCCTTATTAGAGTCCTCATTTAGCAGGCTGGACAAATGTCACGTCCCTTGGCCCTTCCCAACACTCAGTAAAAATAGACAGTTTCCATCTACACCTTGTTGATTGCTTTCTACTGACTGCTCAAGATAATTAATTCAGTATAAGTGAATTTAAAGTTTCACAGTCCTAGCTAGAACAGCCCTCATAAATAATTGCTACAGTCTAAAAAATTAACCATATCTGACAAATTAAAATTCACTTAATTTGCCTGATTTAGTGGTATTGTGTTTTGCACTTTCTTTATCAAGGAACGTAGAATGCTGTTCATTATTGTGAAAACTGTTGAAACTAGACTTGCTTTAAAATATCATCACTAAAACCGACCTAACTTGAAATGATAAAGGTAATCATTGAGTTGATAAATTTTTGGAGAATATCCAAAAAAGGAGCACAGTGATCCTAGGGTTTAAAGCAGTAAATAGCACATTATTTACATTACATGAGAAGACTTGTGTATCACTGGAATCTTGGTATGAAAGACAAATATATTTGGTCTCCTTCTCTCCCTCCTTCTTTATCTTTCTTTACTTTCTTCTCTCTTCCTCTTTCTCTCTGTCCCTTCTTTTCTGTTCCTAACCCTCACCTCATTTTCTCTAGCTTTAGGTAGTTAACTTCATGCATATTGACAGAATGTTTTTAAAGAAAATTTTTGGTCTGCAAATTTTTTCCATTTATATGTTTGTTTACAATAACAGTTGTTTTCCACAATTGTTTTATTGTGCTTTTGAATGTCCGCAGATATTCACATATAATAGACTTCACTATTATTTATCTAAATAACTTTAGTGATCTAATGGCATCGCTTTATTTTGAAATTAAGGAAACTAAAGGCAGAAAGTTTCAGCGAACTGTCCAAGGCCCTATAGGAGGTGAAAATGGCAGCAAAATATTAGTGGCCTACTTCCTCACCAATGTGCATGACATGCACTGGAGAAAGAAAGAGGGCAGATACAGGTGCCAGGGGAGGAGAGGAGGAGGGAACAGGAGGATCTTCTCCAAATGTTGCTCCATCACAACAGTCTTCCCATTGTCCTTGGCTGATTTACTTCCATCTGCCCCTTGTATTTTTACTCTCCTCCAAAAGAAGAAAGTAAGTCAAAAATTATACAATATTAGTTATACTATTTCTCATTTGGGAAAGGTGGGACTCAAACTTGAATTGGCATTTAGAAGAACTGTTTACTAATGGAAAAATGTTTTAAAGATTCTTGCCACTTTTTAGCCAACTACTTGAAGAATAGAAAATTTATTGTGCTGCTCACATGTTAACAACTAGCCACAGGTGGCTTATTAATTTTTAAATAATTAAAAATTTAAAATATCAACAGTTTCATTTCTTAAACATACTAACTATATTTTAAGTACTCAATAGCTACGTGGCTAAAGGATACCATATTAGAGGTGAAATGGTAAAACAATGTAATACAGTCAGCAAACTTAAGGAAAGAAAATGTATTTGTTATTGTACAAGGTTCCCAAGGACTTTCTTTTTTTTTTCTTTTTTTTTTTTTTTAAAGATTTTATTTATTTATTTGACAGAGAGATCACAAGTAGGCAGAGAGGCAGGAAGAGAGAGAGAGGAGGAAGCAGGCTCCCCGCTGAGCGGAGAGCCCGATGCGGGGCTCGATCCCAGGACTCTGAGATCATGACCGGAGCCGAAGGCAGTGGCTTAACCCACTGAGCCACCCAGGCGCCCCACCCAAGGACTTTATGATTCTTTTTTCTTCACTATGAGGGACAGGAAAAAAGCAATTATTTGAAAAGCCTTCTTCTATTAGCCATACTGTTCTGGTAGATTTTGTGACACATATGGCTTCCCCTAAGTATTTTATTTTAATTTATTTTATTATTTTTAAAAGATTTTATTTATTTGAGAGAGACAGAGAGCAGTCAGGGAAAGGGGTAGAGAGGGAGAAGAAGCAGACTCCCCACTGAGCAGGGAACCCAACACTGGGCTTGACCTCAGGAACCTGAGAACATGACCTGAGCTGAAGGCAGATGCTTAACCAACTGAACCACCTAAGCACCCTCTCCTAAGTATTTTAGTAGTTCGTGTTCATTTTCGATAATAGAGAACATGAAAACCCAGTTTTCTATTTCATTCTTGTCCTTTTAATAAGTCAGTTGAGGATTTGTATGTTTTAATGTTAAAATATTGACACTTGTTTTACTGAGATGTGCCTTTGTTTTGCTTGAATTTTTGTCTTTTGGCTTGGCCAATATGAATTTAATTCCAAAATTTCCTCTTTGTTGTGTTCATTTCTCAATTTCAAAATATTTGAAATACAAACTTTATTTTTTTGAAGCCTTTTGAGGTCATTCTGAATTAAGAAAATTCACCTTCCTTCTAATCTCTCATATCCTTTTTTCATTTAATTGATGATATTATACCTTGTTTTGTTGAAGTTGTGAGGAAATTTATTTAATCAAGAATGAGTAATCTTGTTTATTCTCACAGTATTGTAACATGGTGGGCACAACTGGTGTAAATTATTATAATGTCTTCTGTCTCAATGCCTATTCTTGTTCTCCTTTATAGGATTAAAGATGTTGTACAGTAAGCAGTGTCAATCTTCTTGTAGAAGTAAGGTACATTGAAAAGCACCTTCACTAGCAAATTTAATTACAGTTTAATATAATGTATGTTATATATAAATGTATACATTATATATATGTGTGTTAAGTATATAAAGTTTCAATATTGTGTAGCCTTAAATTGTCTGCAAAGTGAAAATAATAGACGTATGTCCTTACTACCTTACAAGGGTTTTGTAAGAATCAAATGGAATAATTCTAATAGAATAATAGTGAAGATTATACAGATAAAAGATATAAATCCTGAGGAAATATTGTGGTAAAGTCAGCAGCTCCTCTTATGTTGGTTTAAGCACAATATTAAGGGAATTACAAAAATATAAAATGTATGATCTTCACCCTCAAATTAAGGAAAAAACCAATTGAATGTGATTTGATGTTCATCAAGTCTTTAAATCTTTTAGGAACTCTGATATGGCACTGATATCTTAAACCTATATATCCTTTTTTACCAAGTAAATTGGATTTATAGTTTCAACCTAGAGAGAACAGACACAAGTTTACTGTCATTAGCTATACTTGATTTTGTTTTTAATTGAGAGGTTTACAGAAAAAAATGGCAATCCTACTGAATTATTGACTAAAGTGTATATATTAGTAAAGCCAAAATACCTGCTAAATCCTAATTAAAAGATGGCTTTTTTTCTGGGAATAAATATGAATCAAATATTAATTTTTCCAAGTTCTTGATGTTCTAAGTGGCCCTTGATAAGTCATTCTCATTCACTGTATTTCATTTTCTGTTTTTCAAAAATACATGTAGAGGGAGTTAAGAGGGCTGAGTAGTAGTGAGGAGACCCTAGGCTTGCCATATCCTTTGAACACAGCTAGGTAGACATCAGATCATTTTGAATACAAAGGAAATCAATCTTAGGATTAAGAGAAGAGTTTGGACAATTAAAGGGAGAGAACTTGGCAGGTATGAGGTATAGAGATGTGAACTGGGAGGAAAAAAAAGCTATGGTACAGCAGGGGGAAGGGAGCCCTTTCCATGGAGAAAGGAGAGAGGAAGAGAGAAGAGGGGAGAAAATAACGCATCAGTTTTGTGCAAGAAAAATACTTCCCCAAAACTATTGACTGGGGAATTGAGTGGAAATGACTATCACAAGTTTCTGTAAGCAGAGGAACTCAAATTATGAGGTTCACACCCACTGGAGTTGAGCCAGGTGTACATGGCAATGCTCCTGGGGAAAAGGAGGGCAGAGGTCCTGGAATGGAATGGTGTGGTGATCTCCTGGGTTGCACTGGGAAAGAATGGTTCTTCCTTGTGTCCATTTGTAAGAGGTGATATTGCTTTTCCAAGGACAAAAGACACTATGGGCACCATTGAACAGCCATTCATTGTTAGGGGACAGAGGAACATGCGGAGGACAGATAACCTGGTCACTGTTTTCGCTGCGCTTCACCATAAAGTTGAAGCACAACTTCGGCCATGCAACTGCTTTTAAGGGATTAAATAGCAGCAGACACAGCATTTTGAGGCTCTCCAAAGGAGGAAGAGAGCAGGTCTGCACTATGCCATGTCCTTTAAAGATTCAGAGTTTTGAATCCCAGCTGTGCATCAGAGATAAAATTCAGGAAAGTCCAGAAAGGCCCAGGCAGAGACAGGAAGAGGGCAAGGATCTGATGAAAACCTAGGACACATGTGGGGAGATTTTTGTTTTTTTTTCTGTGAAGGCTTCCTGAGCAGTGGCAGGTGTGAGCTACCTTCTCCAGGGATGACAGAGTGGGTGATGTCATTTCCAACCCCCCCACCCCCCGAAACCCACCAGTACTGCTACAACTTGCAAAATACAGAGAGAATTCTGAAAGCCACCAGGGACTACCCTTGTAGTTTAAGGACCTTTTGTCCGTACTCTGGAGGTAAGGGAAACAAAAGTGAGCCTTCAGCTTAGGTCATGATCCCAGGGTTCTGGGATGGAGCTCAGTATCCGGGTCCTTGCTCAGCAGAGAGTTTGCCTCTCCTTCTCTCTTTGCCCCCCACCCCCCCACAAGTGATCTCTTGGTGTCTTTCTGTCTCAAATAAATAAACAAAATCTTAAAAAAAAAAAACAAAAACAAAAACACCTTGTTGAGCCCTGATGAGCATCAGGAGGTATGTGAAATCTGGGGGTTCAATGTTTGCTAACAAAATTTAAATTAGCTCTTGATGTCATTGTTGGCTACCTCTTCTGCCTACCCTGCTCCATTTTGCTCTACAGTTTCTCATGCTTGTGAGAGGTTGCCACAGGTATTTTTGTTTTTTTACAGCAATTTTTTAAATTAGCAATTCTTCCTATAAAAGCACATTTATGTTCCTACAAAAATATTAAATCGTTATGAAAAAGAGAGAGAGAGAGGAAGTACTTCCTATTTTGAAGCAACAGCTTATAAACTTATAAACTTCTGTAAAGAGGCACATGGTAAACATTTTAACTTTCATGTACCACATTTGGTGATTTGGTCTCTATCCCTTTTCCTCTTCTTCTTCCCCCCATTTCTCCCTTTTCTCTCTTCACCAGGGTTCTTTTTACAAATTTTTTTCTTTTTACTTTAAGGAGATTAAAAACCATTCTCTGCCAACCTCTGCTTTAAAGCCTAGGTAAAAGTCTCAGACTTCAGTTGATAGTCTTCTGTTGACCAGTGCCTTAAATATTATCCTCCTATGTAAGGATTTTAATAGGTCCTGTAGCCAATGGTAAATGTACTTACTCATATAGCCCCTTGGCAGACTCTCATTTATGAGCATTTCACTTATGATTAAGTCATGCATATGTAGCAAGGATAAATATTGGTCTACACACTCAGCTATATCAAATAAAACAGTTTAGTAATGTGCTCAGGGAGTAATGTCAGAATTCTGCTCTTTCCATGACAAGGATTTTTTCGGTAAACTATTGAAATTGGACTTGAAGCATCCTCATCTAATTCTCCCTGAGGCTTTTTTTGTAGAATTATCCTAAATAAAGTTTTGGGATATTCTGCAGTGCTTAAAAATCAGGCAGGCCTTCTGGTGGTCGGTTGTCTCCATTTGGGGCTAAAATATATATTGTCACAATCTAGTATTTTGGCAGCAGTGTGACCTGCCTGCTTTGTGGACTCTTAACCTAGGGGTTGCCCTCCTTGGTCTATCTCTCCATTTGAGGTCTTGCCAACTACCCAGCACGTATGTCAAAGGGACAAGTGGTGTCTTCCAGTCATGGATCCCAGTTTCTCTTGCCTCCTTCTCCCAACTGTATTTTCTCATTAGACACAATCTGCATCCCCATACCCACCCTAGGCAGGATCTTTTCAGGGAGTTTAAGCTTCTTCAGAATTAAAATGTTTCCCCTTGTGATACAGGCCCTGCAAAAAATTTACAAGGCAAAGAAATACAAAGCTATATAAAGAAATACAGAGCTATCCAAGGAGAACCCATCAAAAATTTCAGTGAGATACCATTCATGGAGGCAAGAAAGTCTGAATTGAGAGCTTCACCCTATCAAGAAGCAACTGACCTTTCTTCCCTAATGAGAATATAGCAATAGAGAAATGTGGTATGTAATGAAGGTATAAAGTTGTGCATAGCTACACTCAATTTTGTTCCCCAAACATACTGGTTTTATAACTTGCCCTGGGAATGTAGAAAATGAGAGAAAAAAAAAATGAGGTTTAGAGGTTCACAAAACTGCCTTAGAAGCAGATGACCAGAATGCATCTAGTTTGTGACATGGGAACCGCCATTCTACATATGAGCAAGTGAATGACACAGACACAAAAACACACATGGTCTTTTATTTACTTTTCCTACTTGTAAAGCTGTTTTAGCTAAGAAATGTATTATTCAAAAAATTATAATGCCTATGGAGAGTGATAGCAAGTTAAGTATTAGGTTATGAAGAAGTAACTCAAAAACTCAGAGCAAGGAAAGAGGGAGGGAGTGAGAAAAAAGAAAGAGGGAGAAAGTAAGAAAATATCTAAAACACAAATAACTATACTAATGGACTTATTCAACTGTTTCTATAAATATGAGGGATGTTTTTACATAATTTTGAAAAAAAGTAAAAATTTTAAAATGAGGCCAATAAACCTAAGAAAATGACTTGTGTTTCTAAAACAGCAGAAAATCAAGGAAGCAAAACATCAGAATGAATTATTGTATCATCTTTCCACTCGATTTAAAACAGATTAGATATTGTAATAAAATAGATGTTCTATGTGATTTCAGGATAGGAAGACCATTGAGCAGAAATGTCACTAAAACAGAAAGGAACTAATCATAAATTAAAACAATAATCATTTGCATTTTTTTACAGTCTGTTCCTTTTCAGTGTTTATACTTTTTAATGGCTAAAAATAATAAAAATAAACCTACCCACAAATATGAAAAATCTAAGCTTTCCTCATTTTATTTTTTACGAGCTCAATTCTGTTCTTGGATGAGTTTTAGATATTCCCTCTAAAGTCAGTAGGGGTGATGAATGCCCAGCCAAAGACTTACTTGGCCTCCTGATTCTAGAGGGAAGCAGATGTCCATGTTAGTCTTCAAGAAAAATGATTACATTTATATAAATTATTGCAAAACTTAATAAATTATATGGCTAAACATACTGGGGGGAAAAGTAGGCATATAAATTATGTATAGCATATCTACTATGGAAGCAAATTATATCTATCTACCGAAAAAGAGATAAATAATAGCAGAAAACAAAACAAAACAAAAATCTGAGTCACAAGTTAGTGGCATATGTGTACAAGCCTTATTGGAAGCCAAGAAAATGAAATCAGTTAATATTAAAATAGTAACATAAAATATTTTTGTACAATTAAAAATTTAGCTACATTTAAAAATTGTATTGATTTATTTTTAAAATAGTATTTCTAAACATGCATTATGCTATACCACAGTTATTACTAGAGTAGAAATGCTAGTTTAGTGGTTGGAGCAGAAAAAAGTTGAGATATTTCAAAGACATATCATAATCATTTTCATAAATTCATTTTTTTCCGAAATCTAATGACTGTATAAAGAAACATATACTTCATCTGCCCACTTCTCCTTATTCTGTCATAGTCACATAGAAACCTGATTACTGTGTACTAATTCACTTTTAATTTAAGTAAAATTTAAGTAAAAATAATTCGGGGGCATCTGGGTGGCTCCGTCAGTTACCTGACCTCCTTCAACTCCAGTCATGATCCCAGGTCCTAGGATCAAACCCCATGTCAGGCTCATTTAGGAGCTTGCTTCTCCCTCACCCTTTCTGCTCCCCCTGGTTTTGCTATCTCTCTCTCTCTCTCTCTGTCAAATAAATAAATAAAATCTTTTAAAAATACTTAATTTTAAGTAAAAATACTTAAACTTGGTACTTAAATTTTCTTTTTTTCTACATGCTAGAATATATTTTAATAATAAAATGATTAATATATAATAGGTCAGATTAATAACTCTTAAATATTCTCAGTAGAAAAGTTTATAAAGCACAGATGTGTTGAGGATGTATCTGTATGAATCCAAATTAATAAGAAATACTATTAAAATTACAAAACACATGAACAGAACAATATTGAAAGGAAAAAATATAACTAGTGAAAAAATATACAGAAAAGCCTTCAATGTTAGTACAAATCAAATGGAAATGGAAAAGGGACACATTTATGCCT
Source organism: Mustela nigripes (assembly GCF_022355385.1). Lineage (NCBI taxonomy): Eukaryota > Metazoa > Chordata > Mammalia > Carnivora > Mustelidae > Mustela > Mustela nigripes. Next base: position 60,901,904 of record NC_081560.1, on the reverse strand, counting down.
ATCCTATATGTCATATCTCTTCCCCTTTGTATCAGTCACAACAGATTTGTGTCCGTTGGAGAAAAACATTACCATAATTTGTTAATGAGAAGTATAAACTCTTCTTTCAAGCCAATGTAATATTATTTATCAAGAAGCCAAAAAAAAATTTATTACTATTCATCCAGTAATTGTTTTTCCATTACTCTAAAAGAACTATCCTGAACAAACAGCTACAAAAACAAATAGCAAAACGTTCTGCAAAATATCTGCATTTCTTTTCCAGGAATTTGCCATTTAGCCATCACATCCATGGCCCACAATGCAATGAGTCCTTAGCAGGGACCTATACCTACTAATGTTCTTTTTCCCATGAATTCCCTGCAGGAAATGCAATTTCAGCATCATTAATGTTTTCTGAAATCATTTGAATCTTGACAGTTGATGCAGCAAGCAGAGCGTCTAGGTGATCACCTACCAGGGTCTTATGAAAATAAAAAGACAGATTTCCTAAATGGTGGAAAAAGGAACTCAGCAAATCCTCTCTCCAAAAGGTAACAATAAAGTAATGTATCACAAACTGTCTCAAGACTGTGGATATTTATCTAAAGTATAGAACAAATTGAGAAACACTTCAATAAGAACGTCACTAAACTTGTAATAACAGTAGGATTCTGTGGCACGTTAGCATGGGGCTTTTCCCATTCCCCTCCCCATTCACTCCAGTTAGCTGTCAGGTGCACCAAGGTGCTTCTTACCAGAGCAGGGAAAACCATGAAAATCAGAGCATCCGTGCTAGAGGGAGCTGAAAAGAATTTGAGCTTAACATGGAGAAACACTATAGCCCCAGGTTTTGCCAGAAATAGTAGTCATCTCAGCAGCGAACAGAGAAGTGCAGTACCACAGCTAGCTGACACTGAAAATATGAATAGAGCAAACATTAAAATGTAGATGAACAAGATTATCAGGGAAATGAGACAAAAAAAACAAAACAAAACAAAACGGGAACTTGATAACTTCCAGAATATCTCTAGTGGTATAAAAGGCTCTATGGTATACCCAGTGCAGAAAGGAGAAGGCTCTAGCTATTCATAGATCCCTAGCTAACTATGAGGTCCTCTTTATGTGAAATGGGAGGGCCCAAGAGAAAGTGAAAGTTGGAGACGATTTGTAAATTGCTTGAATTATGACTGTGTTCCTCAACTCACATACAGACCCATGAGGAGAGAGTGGATGCCTGAATAGCTTCAGGTATTTGAATATAATGCCTGCTCAATTATATCACCAAGCTGTAAAAACAGAAGGGGAAAATTCTTTTGAGTCAGCCTCAAATTAGAAGTGAAAATAACAAAATATATCAGAGACTAAATTCTGCTTATCATGACTTTAGATGCTAGACTCCACAAGAGATACTGACTCTATAGAATTAGTTCAATTTGCAACAAAACAAACAAAAAACAACAACAGAAAATCCTGTGAGTTTCAGAATTCATAGTTGCTGTAATATGTTATATAAAATGTCCAATTTTCAATAAAATATTACAAAACCTGTTACTCATACTAAGGGGAAAAAAGCAAGCATAGATACTATCTCTGAGTGGGCCCAGATGTTGGACTTGGCAGATAAGGACTTCTACCATCATTTTTATAAATAGTTCAACCACTAAAGGAAGTAATTTTTAAAGAGTCAAATTAAAACATGACAGGAATAAATCATCAGTTAGGAAATATCACTAAAGAAATAAAAATTATAAAATGGAGTTTAATGGAAAATCTGGAGTTGAAAAGTATAAGTGAAATAAAATTCACTAATGGGGTTTAAATATATTTAAAATAGCAGAAGGAGTCAGCAGTTTTGATGATATTCCAATAGAGGTTATATAATCTGAAGGGGGAAAAAAAGAAAAGAAAAAGAATAATTAAATGACTAGACCGACAGAGGCCTGTGAGGCCCCATTAGCATTATAATATATTAAAAATGAGAGTTCCAGAAAGAAAAGAAAGGAAGAAAAGGGCATAGAAAATTTTTGAAGTTTTATAATGAGTGAACGTTTGCCAAATTGTATCAAAAACATGATCTGAACATTCAAGAAGCATAATAAATTTTAAGTAGGACACACATAAAAAAACCCCACCTAAACATATCATATTCAAACTGTTGAAAGAAAAGAGAAAAAACTTTGAAAGCAGTCAAAAAGCTGACAGAACTTCTTGCCTAATGCTGTGAAAGCCCAAACACAATAGTATCATTAAAGTTCCATTTGCTCACAGCCATTTCTTAATAGCTGTGCATGGGACAGTTGCAGTGCTGAGACACAGCCTCTTCTAATTTGTGCCTCTTTTTCCTTTCCTCTAACCCAACACTCATTGGAAGTCTGAATGTCCAGAATACATTCTGCTACAAGTGGGGAGACAAGCCTGAGTCACTGCTGACTCTGACTGGCTATTATAGTCCAATCCAACCACTAATGCTACTTTATCCAATAAGAGTGACAGTGCATTTCTGTATTTAAATGAACTGACAGTTGGAATAGTGTTTTCCACTCTAAATTCAAACCCTGGGGTGGGGTGGGCTGGGATGGGCATAGTAAAGAGTCTATCAAGGGATGGAACAGCTCTAGGATGTTTGCCAAGGTGATAGTTCAAGTTCTAGGCCAGATGTTATGGCTGTTTCTGAAAAGGAAAAAAAAAGAGGGTAGCCTCTTCCTCTGTAGGTCAAAAACTACTTGAGGTGGGGCTGGTGCACATCACTGCATTGACCTTAGATCCCTCCAGCAGGATTATCACCTGGGATACTGTGAATTCTTTAGTGGATTTTTCACAGATTTGGGGCTCTTTGGGTAAATATTCAGGCTACCAGTGCCTCCATTCAATACTGGCTATGACAGAGAGAAAATTGTTAACTAATCCATGTGTACTGCTCATGGGTCTACCCTGCTCATGGGGCCACTGGGCCCACAGATGTACTCTATTGAATAACCCTACTCAAGTATCTGTTAATGAAAATAGCTGGTGATATCAGACTCTAGGACCTGTGGTTAAATAAGCCACACAGGTCTTCTCTTCTTCTTTCCTTAGACTCTCCAAGCCTCCAGAGCCTCTTGCCATTGGAAGAGATTTGAGAATAATGCTGTAAATCCCGGTTAGCACTGTCTTGATCCCTGCCCTAGAGTTGTACTACCGACTGTGATCAACTCCATACAATCTTGTGCTCACCAGTGAGGAGAACAGCCACCAGGCATAACATCCCTCCCAGGCTACTTTTCCTACAAGGGCAAACAACCTTCCCCTGTCTGCCTCAGATAAATAACCAGGAACACATCCTGGAGTGTGGGTTCACCTAACCACTTCCCAGTACTTTCTATTGTATTCTAATTCATTGTTAAGAATTAGTCTCACAATCCTTATGGTATGGCTTCATATTCTAACACAGTAATTATCCCTTAAGAACAATATCATCATCTATAGGTAACAATAAGTTTGACTGAACCCCAATAATCTGGTTTCCTGTAGAACTCCAAAATAACCAGCTTTGGCCTAGTGTTTAAGGCATTTGATTCTGGTAGAATACTGAGGTGAGAGCAACCTGCAAATCTGCCATGTCTTAAAAATTATAACTTCAAGACTTGGATGAGCCCTTTGGTATTTCCACAACCGAGAATGGTGAGGTAGCAGAAAAGACTGGGGGTCAAACTTCTTCCATAGGACATTGCTCTGTCTGGAAGGTTAGATCTCTGTCTCCTGATAAAGCCAAGAGAGAAATTTTCCCAAAAAGTAAACACTCGGGTGGCATAATAAGGCAGTAATTAGGATGCACTGGGACAGAAAGACTTGTATTCATTTTACCTTTCCCCTCTCCAGAGAGAGCTGAACAAGAAACTTGTTTGGTGTATGTCTGTTCATGTAACCTGTCTGTATAGATCTCATCATGTTAAGTAAAAGAACAAGGTATATATTGGACGCACCATATTTGTTATGACTGTCCATGTCTCCTTCACTGTGTGGCCCATAGCTTTAGGGGTAACATAGATGAAAGTTGAGACCTTTGTTCAACAGAAATCTCAGGTCAGTTTATTTACTGGGCCATAGAATTCTGAAATTATTCCAGACTAAGACCTCCTCAGAGATGGAAGTTTTCACAAAGATGGCATAAATACCCATACTGAAACACTTTCTCAAGCACCTTCCAAGATATTCCATTTTAATATTATGTCAGACACCTTCACCCAAATAACAAAGGGAAGGAGAGTTTTGGGTGACTCATTTTCAATTGGTATCAACCCTCATCTTTTGTCCTAGGAGCTCTCAGATCCTATCAAGTCCTGTGAGTTCCTGATACTTTAGGGTTTTCTTTCTTTCTTTTTTTCTTTTTAGAGAAAATGTAAGTGGGAAGGGCAGAGGGAGAGAGAGGAATACGAAGCAGGCTTTACCCTCAGGATGTAGGGCTTGATCTCATGACCTTGAAATCACCTCCTGGGCTGAAACCATGAGTCAGACACTTAACTGATTGCACCACCCAACCATATCACATTATTATTAAATGGTTTGGGGACTTGAGGAATTATATTTTCCAATTTTTAAAAAAATTGCAGCCATGTATAACATTCCCTACAATCGGAATCAATGTAGAAAGTTTGACAAGTAATAAAAGCTATGGAGTCACCTCACAAATTTTAATCTACATATATTATTTAAATGCCTTTGTTAAATTTACAAAATATATTTCAACTTTTTAGCCACTTTACTGGGATATCTAGAGGGTTTGTTGTTGTTGTTTGCGTGTGTGTGTGTGTGTGTGTGCACTTGCTTTTGGCAGAAATTTCACATCATGGCATTTTGGAGTATAGTTTCACTTCAAAACCTGTATTTATCCTACATTTAATTCTCTCCTGTTTAAGTCTCTCTGGAAGGCATAGTTCTGCTGCAAGGGAAAAATGAAAACTATTTTTCTAGAGAGAGAAGGAGAGAGGGGAAGAGAAAGAGGGAGGGAAGGAGAGAGAGAAAAAGCAAGACTGTTTACAGTTACAAAACCAAACCAAACCAAAGCCCAAATACCTGCAGCTTGTTTGGAGCATATTCTTGTTCTGATTGTTGGAAAATTCCCAGAGTCCATCAGAAGCAATGTCACAACCACGGGGCTGGCACTTACTACTAGGTTAAGTGGTATTGTAATTTTATTTTTATTTTTCTGAGTAGTTACATTTTACTCTTAAACCAGGATCAAATATTTAACATGTGCTTGGGATTTGGCACATACGGGAGACCAGCATAGTGCCTTTCATGATAGGAGCTCGGTGAATATTTAGGTTGATGGAAGGGGGTTAGAAGTAGAGCACATCACTTCAGCAATAGAATTGAGAGTCATGCATTGTGAAAATGGAGCTGAAATTATTAATTGAGAAGACTGGTAAACGTGTCATTTTATAGTTAATACTATGGAAAGATAAATATCAGCCATGCTGTGATAAAGGTATATATGTAATACTACAGAAATAAAGCTAACTTTATACCTTCATATCATGAGAGCTTGCTTCCCAGATGAGGTTCTATTCAAACCAAATCTGAATCATAAACCAGAGTTAGTCTGGGAAGGAAGGGGAGTAGAAAAAGCAAGCCAAGGAAATAGCATGTAGAAAGGACCTCTGCTTTTATTTTTTCATTAAAGGTTTTATTTATTTATTTAGAGAGAAAGAGAGAGTGGAGTGGGAGAGAGAGCACAAGTGCGGTAGAGGGACAGAGAGAGAGGGAGAAGCAGATTACCTGCTGAACAGGGACCCTAGCCACACAGGGTTCAATTCCAGGACCCTGGGATCATAACCTGAGCATGAGGCAGATACTTAAGTACCAAGCCACACAGGCACCCAGGACCCCTGCTTTACTCCCCAGAACTCCAAATTCTTAATCTTCTTCCAATAGCCAACTTGCATGTGTACCGAATTCCATTTCTTCAGGGCCACTGACTGCTGCAAGATGACTATTAAGTTAGACATAAAAATAAGACCTATATCTCTTAACCATTCCCTCATTCAAATCCAATGAGGTCAAAATTTTTAACTGAAAGTCACAGATGACTAAAATTAGAACAGATAAGTCACAAGATACCTATTTTATAAAAGCTCTCTGTTGAAATTATCTTGAGACCTTCATGGTATATTCTTCAAGTATTGGTACTAGTTACTGATACTCATTTTCAAAGTTTAATTTAAAAATTATTTATAATCATTTGCAAAGAATATCTCTTATACACAATTTGATGCCTTTAAAGTCACATGAAGAAAGAACACTTTAGTTAAAAAATTCTTAAATTTAAAGATTATAGCCAAGGACAGCATACAATGGTGAGAAAGAAATGAGAATTTTGAAATAAATGTATGTATAAAACAACAAATATGGAAAAATAAATTGTCAACGTACTACATATGATACTGTTGTACAAAAATACATTATCATGTTAATGTAGCTGTGCTGAGCCAAATACACATATTAGCTTCAGATATTTTAATATGTATGTATAAGCATACACAAAGACATACACACACATACATGGATAGTTGAAAATTTCCCTGTAAGTTTGTAACTATATACAAATGAAATATTGAAAATATTTTAAATATAAATATTTCATATCTTAAATATGAAATATTAAAAATTATGAAAATAATATATATATAGTGTGTGTGTGTATAGGAGAAAGAAAATTGTGACTTTTATGTGTTAATTCTGTTTTAAGGGAAAAAAAATCTAGCCTTTGTTTTTGTAACTTGTCATTGTCATATGTTTAACACCAATATATAAAAACTGATTTTTGTAAAAATGTTCTTGTTGTCTTATGGTACCTGAAGGGTACCTCCACTATTTAATTTATTTATTGTGTTTTAACCAAATAACAGGGAAGTTAGTTCAAATGACTAGTTGTCCCTTCCCTTTATAATTATGCAAAAACATTAGTGACCTTTCTAATCTGGGGACTGCAGAGCAGTATAGAAGTGACACCCCTTGTTGCCTATAGTTTTTAAACTTGTTCTAAATTTTTCATGGAGAAATTCTTGTGGTCAAGAGAGCAATCCTAAAGTCTTGGGGAATTAAACTAATGTGTCACAGAGACACACTCTGAATGTGTTTGAGATTGTGTGCTCTATGTTAAACCTGATGTGATTTTGGCATTTTCTGTGACATACTTTGGGGAATGACACTGTGAGAAAGATCATCTCAAAAACTGCTCTTAGAATCGATATGTCCAATTAACTCAGATTGTCATCCAATCTTCTCAAACTTCCCTGTGAGCAGTGGTGAAAATTGGGCCTAGTTTTCTTAGGACATTCTTGTTGTACCAACACAGTTGTTAATAATATGGTTTTAACTCTCCAGTCTGCCACAGTATGAATGGTCTCCCTGCTTAGAGCCCACTGAGAAAGAAGAGTTAGGGTAAGGCTTTAGAACTGTAGTGACAAGAATTCTCTTGTTTCATCATAGTCATCTAAATACCAGTGTCTGGTCACTCTAAAGGGAAAGGCAGAGATGTCAAGATAGATCTTCCTAATTGTATCAGTGGAGGTCACACTACATTCTTAGAGGCCTGGTCATGTCCAGTTTCTCCTTTCATAGAAATGCTTATAGTTTGAGATTGCTCACCACATTTTTAAAGAGAGAAATGAAAAACAGAAACATTGCATAGAACCCAAAGAACTATTTTATTATGAATTGGCCCAGGACTGTCTCCATCATAGAGAAAACTCTGGTTTTATCACTTACACATTATGCACAAATGAAACCAGTGTGTGGATTTATTTGCCAAGGGCCCAGTCAGAGGGATAAGAATCTGACCTTTAATGGTGGTAATTCACTAATCCACTGCAGGCATCATATCTGTGCTAATTTTAATTTGAAATGGTATTTCAAATCAATTAATGATTAGCTTACCTATAAATTTAGTTTTCTGATGCTCTAATGTCACATCCAATACTTGCACTTTGAATCTCTATGTGCTTCAGTGCCATATTGAATATCCCTGGGGATACGTGTATTCCAGGTTGACAATACTTATTTTTAAAAGTCCAAACATTTAAGTATATGACTGCAGTTATATTTTAATCCTGGTTCTCAGGTCAGGTTTTTTTTCTCTCAATCAAAATGCATTTTACTTAGTTTTCTCCTGGGAGGAAAAAAGGTTTCTCTCCGGAAGCATTGCTGCTACTTTTGTGGAAGCCAAGACATTAACATGAAACTTTTTTCCCCCAGGATATGAAAATAACTAGGAAATGAAGGTAAACAAATGCACATCTGGTCACCTTATGCTTTTTAAACAGTTGAACCAGTTTGTGAAATATCTGGCCTGTTTTCTTGGTCAAATTGAAGGACATTTCCCATATGGTTTGACCCTTGATTCTTAGTGTCTGCTTGTAAAAGTTGAGGGACTCATAGCATGTTGATTGCTTTGCTTTTCTCTTCAACTAAGCCTTCTGCCATACCTGTGCAAGCTTAGGTGAAAGAACACTTGGGCATTGGTTCAGGAAATTGACAAGACCAATAGAGAGTTGATTGAGAATTGGTTGTCAGCCAATTCTCTGAAACATAAAGAAATTATGAAAGAGAGCCAATTTTTGTGTTTTCTCCTGGCATAATATAGTTTGGCTGGATAAGAATCAGAAAGAGAAGTAAGTATAAAAGGAGTGAGTAAATGTGGACAGAATTAACACAGAAAAAATGAGGTAGTTACATCAAGCCTTCAACAACATTTAAGTCAGATTTGCAAAATAGTTTTCTGAAATTTTAAAGCCTAGAACATGGGAAAGTTTTAATTGGGTGTGGTAGGAAGAAAAAGGAGTTCTGGGCACATTTAGTTGAGGGCTTTTCTGTTGTGTGTTATGTTGTATTGTTTTCATAACTGATCCTCTCAGAAGAATCCTTGCTTGTTATAAGAAATAGGATTCCTGATGCTGGTCATGCCTAGCAAGACTTTACATCTTCTCGACGTCACAGACGTTAAAAACAAAAAAGGAGTTTATACATTTTTCTCATTAATTAGAAGTGAGCATGACAGGAAAATCTTAACCAAGAAACACATATTAAAATATTAAAGGCCTTAGAATCCAGACAATAAATTTCTGCAGATATAGTTGGCGAAATACAGAGAACCTGAAAGGAACATGAAAGAAAGAGATTTATCTTAGATTCACATATATTCTGAAACTTTTTCTTAATACATGCATTTCGGGTTGTTCTAATTAAGATTTTTTTTTTAAGATTTTATTTATTTATTTGACAGAGAGAAATTACAAGTACACTGAGAGGCAGGCAGAGAGAGAGAGAAGGAAGCAGGCTCCCTGCTGAGCAGAGAGCCCGATGCGGGACTCGATCCCAGGACCCTGAGATCATGACCTGAGCCGAAGGCAGCGGCTTAACCCACTGAGCCACCCAGGCGCCCTCTAATTAAGATTTTATAAAAGAAAGAAATATAAACATATATTTTACCTCAGTATTACAAATTATTAGTGTATTCACTTGAGGCATAATTAAATCCTGTACTTGTAAATAGTATTTTTAAAGTTCTATATTATGTTACCTAAAACACTCCAGAATATATATTTTAAAGAAATGCTCTATGTAAAAGTAGGTAGGAAAAAGTTTGTTATTGAATTATGGAAGAATTTCACTCCTGAATGGTTAACAATTTATTATTTATTTTATTAAATAATAAAAATAAATTTTAATTTATTTTTAAGTTATGAGTAATTGTGAAGAACTAAAAATGTCATACTATGTTTTAGGAAAAAGGGAAAACATAGCTGGATAAGTGAAAAGAGTTTCATTTTCCTTGGAGTCTGTGATTCTTGAATAATACATTTGACATGTAAGAAAAACCTTTATTTCTTTGAGGACACAACTTGTAACCTAGGCTTAGGAAATTTAAACCCCATGAGGTTTCAGCACCAAATTTGTTCAAAACAAAAAGACCTTTGTCTTCCTTATTCTACCCATGAGTAGTTTCTGAGCAACGTTACCTGCCAGCTAGTGATTTGAAGGAAGGAAGAAAGGAAGGGAGGGAGGGAGGGAGGAAAAAAAAAAAGGAAAGGAGAGGAAAGGGTACTTTCTTTCTTTTTTTTAAAGATTTATTTATTTATTTATTTGACAGACAGAGATCACAAGTAGGCAGAGAGGCAGGCAGAGAGAGAGAGAGGAGGAAGCAGGCTCCCCGCTGAGCAGAGAGCCCGATGCGGGGCTCAATCCCAGGACCCTGAGATCATGACCTGAGCTGAAGGCAGAGGCTTAACCCACTGAGCCACCCAGGCGCCCCGGGTACTTGCTTTCTAAAGAGAAACGGAATATAAAATCATTTTGAGGAATTGGAAGTTCCTATACACACATGAACTGTTCTTTTTAATAATAAATCCACCGATTTGCTGTGTATGTAAGATCTCACAGAGAAAATAATCATGTACAAATAAACCCATTGCAAACTACTATGTAAAGCATGTTGCTAGAGTTACAAAATATTAGGGGAAATTGAAGAAGAAAAAAAGCAAAGGAAAATCTGGTGATGTGAAAGAAAGTTGTAAAAACAGAACATTTGTGAACATCTCTTACCAGCTAGAAAGAAATACAAAGCATGTGAAAGGGAAAAATAGTCTGAGATGTAAGTGAAGAAATGAAATAATATAACATTATTTTGAGAGGAGTTTTCAATAGGTCTCAAGGGACTTGAAAGGATAATGGCTCTAGTTTCATCTGCTGTTGTGGTTGGGAATTTAAGAGTAGTAGGACTCTAACGAGAGTACATTTACTAGTTGGTTAGGATGTGGAAGTGCAAAGCATCTATAGAATAGATAGACAGTCACTAAATAGATATCAACTAAATAAACCTGGGATTGTAGACATCTTTTTAGAGAAATCTGTAAATTAAAAAATAAAAATTAGTCTTGCACATAAAAATACCCAGTTAATAGATTTGCAAATCAAATATGTCAGTTCTGCAGATTTTTCAGTGTTAATTCAACAACACTGAACAGTTCTAATGAATTTCCTATTACCAGTAGCAATGACATTGACTTCAACATGAGTTAAAAATCAAAAAGACCACAAGTTACCCCATTCAAATTGCTGGAATCATTGTGAGATATGATTTTAAAAAGATTTTTATTTTAACACATGTATATTAACTCATTCTACTTTGCATTAATTTGCATCATATTTGCAACTGGCAATTAATATTGACTCTTTCATTTCATAAATATTTTTAAACTAAAGATAGCATTTCTTGGAAAACTCTGCAGATTGTTAGATGATGATGACATGTATTATACTTCTATTATATCTGAAACAAGACATGTTAAATATTGTAAATTTAACCTTGCATAATGTACCATTTTTTCTTCCATGCAGCACCAGAAACAACACATCACAAGTCATGCCTAACACTCATTTAAATACGACCTCAGAGTCACACTGCATGTTACAAATATCTGGGAGCTGTGTGATTAGTTAACATCTTGTGCATAAACCTTAAAATTATAGCAAGTTCTCAGGAGATAATTAGCTTACTCTGTTTCCATAATAAAATGAACTATGTTTTAGCAACGCCTCTCAGGAATAGTAGCAGGAAAATGCCTCTAAATCAGATAAATTCAAGAATTGCAAAAGATAAAAATGGAAGAAAAACTTAATTTAATAGAATTATTTTATTTCCCAGCACACCTGGGCTCTAAGGGAACAGAAAGGTGAGTTGCTGGATATGAAGCCACTCAGTGTCACCAATCTACACTTGAGTGCACTACAGTAGTTTTTGCTCCTGGATGAGAAAGCCAAGATATACATGAGAGCTTAAGTTCTTTCTTTAGAGCTCAGCAACTGTTAGACTTCTATATGGGATAGAAACCTTAAAGCTGAATTGACGTTCGAGTTTACAAAAGGGTCTGTTTCAAATCAGAATGAAGGAGGATTTCCAGAGAAAGGGTGCTTCAGGTTCCACTCCATTGCTATAGCTTGAGAGCAAGACAGAGATGATCTTGTTGTAGGAATGGAAACAACACTTGAAAGGGTAAAGAAGATCATTGACTATTCACCTGCTATTCTTAACATTTTATGTTGTTAAAAATAAAAATGAAAATCTCATGACCCAGAAGACATGCACAACAACAATAATGACCCAAACAAAACAAAAGCAAAGATGGAGATCTTTATATTATTTATTATGCAGGTAGATTATAAGCATATGAAGCTGAGATAAAATATTTGTGCAACTCTGCTTGAGTCTTGCAAATCAAGAATTTATGACTTTTCCCTAATCTCAGGGTAAATCCTCTAAAGAAAGAGAAACTTTGGCATAAAATTTATGGATTAAAGGCTTAGTGCCATACTTTCTAGTTTGTTTTCTCATTTCTAAGTGACTAACAAGAATTCATTGTAACATCTTTAAGCATTAGAAGACTGAATAAAATTTACACTTAATGGCATAACACACTTAATGGTGTGAGATTTATCCACAACAAACAAGCCAGTAGTTAACCTTAACCTAAGGGCTCAAGTTACATCCTAAATCAAGTTTCCACACAGTCTAGCTGCAAAATTCTCATTCAGAGGACAAAATTCTCAGGATACAAGCCACTTAATTTCTTTTTTTTTTTTTTTTAAGATTTTATTTATTTGTCAGAGAGAGCGAGCGAGAGCGAGCACAGGCAGACAGAGTGGAAGGCAGAGTCAGAGGGAGAAGCAGGCTCCCTGCAGAGCAAGGAGCCCGATGTGGGACTCGATCCCAGGATGCTGGGATCATGACCTGAGCCGAAGGCAGCCGCTTAACCAACTGAGCCACCCAGGCGTCCCAAGCCACTTAATTTCTGATCAAAAGAAAGTTATTTACTTATTGACCTTCCTCATGCTTTCAAAATGCATTTCAATCTACTATATTATTAAATATGTATCTAATCATTAAGAAAAGGAAACAGCTATTAGTAGAAAACAACTTGAGGAAAAAGAAAATAGAACAGTGTCCCCAAACTCAGACCAAGAAAAGTTGTCAACTTGCTGTACAAAGTAATTTTAAGCTTTTTAAAAATGAAGGCAAACTGATATTTCCCATCTTAGAAAAAATATACACCATTTCATTATTGCCTAGTCCTGAGAGAAATAAGTTATGGCAGAATTTAAAAAATGCTAAATGTCATAGGTGAAAAGGCACTTGGTAGTAACCTTATAATAATATGCAAGGTACTCTATTAATTAATAAAAGACAAAAATAAATAGCTAAAGATAATTCTATAGCTAGTTAGGGTAGTGTGTTCTATGCCTAACTTTCTGGTGATGAGGTTTATTAGAAAGGATAGTCTTTGGGAATTTTGAGCAGTGACTCTCATATCTCTTGGGCTAATGTTCTCCAAAATTTGTGAGAAATTCTTTCTGTGACAGTTTATTTATTAAAAATTTCAGTTATTTGAGAATAAGAGAGAGATGGAGGGAGAGCACCAAGAAGTGGGGAGGGGCAGCTTCACTATTGAGCAGGGAGCCTGATGTTAGATCGCAAACTGAGCTAAGGGCAGACACTTAACTGACTGAATCACCCAGATGCTCCTTGGGACTATATTTTTAATCATCTACATCATATGAGAAAAATGATAGTTTGGTAATTGTCATAGATATGCTTTGTTTAATATAAGGTGATATTTTACTTTGAGACTATTACTTAAATTATGCATATTGAAATGTCTTTTTTGTTGTTGAGTAATTAATAATCATAGTATACCCTACTTTGATTTGGGTTTGTTTTATTTGCTTCTAAATGTGCTTTTTTGGAAAAGTTTGAAAGAACACTTGACCTTATGTTGGGTGCCCCAATTATTTTTCAATTGTCATCATTGTAGAAATCCCATTTTCTAGGAAGAACTGCTTTAGCATGTTCCTCTTGATCCTAAATGTATCAACCAGGTTTGAAATAAATAATACCCAAATAAGTAAATTTTCTTTTATTTATTGGAAGACAATAGTTATACTCTGTACTTGAGAATTTTAGACAGAAATAATTTTTTTTAACCAAGTAGTTTGATTTGTATTTTTTTTAAACTAGCAGGCTACCACTTTTACAAAAAAAGAAGAATCTTGTGTGACTTATTTTTTTCTCAAAAAGTCACTTTAGTTCTGTTGAAGTGTTGTGATCAGTTCTTCGCTAAAATTCTTGAATTTCGTTTTATATGTTATAAAAAAATCTTTATCCTCGTAATTGTAAGAGCTTAATTACTCTTAATTACCTGACTGAGGGGCGCCTGGGTGGCTTAGTGGGTTAAGCCTTTGCTTTAAGCTCAGGACATGGTCTCAGGGTCCTGAGATTGAGCCCTGCATTGGGCTCTCTGTTTGGCAGGGAGCCTGATTCCCCATCTCTTTCTGCCTGCTTCTCTGCCTACTTATGATCCCTTTCTGTCAAATAAATAAATGAATTATTAAAAAAATAAAATAAATAAAATATTTAAAAAATAATTAACTTAAAAAAGAATGAAAATGGATATTAACATGATTGGTATAAAGTTCAGTTTGGGACATAATTAAATAATAATAATTAGACATGAATTCGAGTCTTATATAACTAAATATAAAAATTTGTTGAATAAGTTTGTTGAGTATATTTAATCTGTACACTAGAATTTTTTTCCTAAAAGTGATGTTTGTATCTTTAATAAAAGTATTCTTTATTTTTTCTTTGAATAATAGTTGCCCAATATATTCATTTATTTCTTAAGGCTCATTCTAGAATATGATTAGGACCATAAGCAAAGATATTTGCATCCTAGCTTCTATGAATATACATGTAAATGATTTCATAAAGCTGGATAAGTATTATTTATTTTATTTTTAAAAAAGATTTAATTTATTTAATTTTTTAAAAAGATTTTATTTATTTATTTGACAGAGATCTCAAGTAGGCAGAGAGGCAGGCAGAGAGAGAGGAGGAAGCAGGCTCTCCACGGAACAGAGAGCCTAATGCGGGGCTTGATCCCAGGATCCTGGGATCATGACCTGAGCTGAAGGCAGAGGCTTTAACCCACTGAGCCACCCAGGCACCCCTGAATAACTACTATTTAAACAGTATAGAGAAGGGACTAGGGTACTTACTCTATCAGAAGATAATTCCTGACCCTCATAATTCTCAGGGCAATAACCTCATAACAATTCTAAATGAATGTACAAAGATGCAGATCTGTATTGAGGTTCCACAACTGGGCTTATGTATATTTCCTACTTACAAGTCAAGAACAATTAAGAAAATATGGCATATCGTCAAATTCTTGAACATTCATTTATTATGTGACACAGACAACAGCAATGGAGAATGAGGGTTGAAACTAAAATCTTATTCTTCATATATAAACTTGATTGAAATTGTGTGGAATTTAATTGAGATGAAGTTGGTGGTGAATTTTGAAAGGTCAGATGAAAAATTTCTGTGTTTGTATCTTAAAGTTACTAAGAGATACTGTTTTTATTTTCCATTTTATTTTATTTTATTTCTTTTCAGTGTTCCAAAATGCATTGTTTATGCATCACACCCAGTGCTCCATGCAATATGTGCCCTTCATAATACCCACAACCAGGCTCACCCAACTCTCCACACTCTCCCCTCCAAAACCATCAGTTTGTTTCTCAGAGTCCACAGTCTCTCATGGTTTGTCTCCCTCTCTGATTTCCCCCATCTCATTTCTTCTCTCCACCTCCCAATATCCTCCATGTTATTCCTTATACTCCACAGGTAACTGAAACCATATGATAACTGACTCTCTCTGCTTGACTTATTTCACTCAGCATAATCTCTTCCAGTTCCATCCATGATGGTATAAAAGTTAGGTATTCATCCTTTCTGATGGAGGCATAATGCTCCGTTGTATATATAGACCATATTTTCTTTATCCATTTGTCTGTTGAAGGACATGTTAGTTCTTTCCATAGTTTGGCAACTGTGGCCATTGCTGCATCATTTCACTACATCTGTATCTTTGGGATATATACCCACTGGTGCAATTGCAAGGTAATAGGGTAGCTCTATTTTTAATTTCTTAAGGAATCACCACACTGTTTTCCAAAATGGCTGCACCAACTTGTATTCCCACCAATGTGTAAGAGGGTTCCTCTTTCTCCACATCCTCTCCAATACTTGTTGCTTACCATCTTGTTGATTTTGGCCATTCTAACTGGCATAACGTGGTATCTCAATGTGGTTTTGATTTGAATCTCCCTGATGGCTAATGATGATGAGCATTTTTTCATGTGTCTGTTAGCCATTTGCATGTCTTCTTTGAAGAAGTGTCTGGTCATGTCTTCTGCCCATTTTTTTGATGTGATTATCTGTTTTTTGTGTGTTGAGTTTGGAGAGTTCTTTATAGATCTTGGATATCAGCTCTTTGTCTGTAGTGTCATTTGCTAATACCTTCTCCCATTCCATGGGTGGCCTTTTTGTTTTGTCAACTATTCCCTTTGCTCTGCAGAAGTTTTTGATCTTGATGAAGTCCCAAAAGTTCATTTTTGCTTTTGTTTCCATTGCCTTTGGAGATATATCTTGAAAGATGTTGCTGTGGCCAATGTCAAAGAGGTTACTACCTATGTTCTCCTCTAGGATTTTGATAGATTCCTGCCTCACATTAAGGTCTTTTATACGTTTTGAGTTTATCTTTGTGTATGGTGTAAGAGAGCGGTCAAGTTTCATTCTTCTCCAGATAGCTGTTCATTTTTCCCGACACCATTTATTGAAGACACTGCCTTTTTTCCACTGTATTTTTTTACTGCTTTGTTGAAGATTATTTGACCATAGAGTTGGACTCTCTACTCTGTTCCACTGGTCTATGTGTCTGTTTTTGTGCCAGTACCATGCTGTCTTGGTGATCACAGCTTTGTAGTAAAGCTTGAAATCAGGCAATGTGATGCCCCCAGTTTTGTTTTTCTTTTTCAACATTTCCTTAGCAATTCAGGGTCTCTTCTGGCTCCATATAAATTTTAGGATTGTTTGTTCCACCTCTTTGAAAAACGCTGGTAGAATTTTGATTGGGATGACATTGAAAGTATAGATTGCTCTAGACAGTAGAGACATTTTAACAATGGTTTATTCTTCCTATCCGTGAGCATGGAATGGTCTTCCATCTTTTTGTGTCTTCTTCAATTTCTTTCATGAGTGTTCTGTAGTTCCTTGAGTACAGATCCTTTACCTCTTTGGTTGGGTTTATTCCCAGGTATCTTATGGCTCTTGGTGCTATAGTAAATGGAATCAATTCTCTAATTGCCCTTTCTTTTTTTTTTTTTTTTATTTGTTAATAGAAATTTATTTTTAAATTACATTTTCTAAATTATCCTAAAATAATTTAAATTAATGTTTTTTAGGTTTAACTTAATTATGTATATTTATACTTAATTTATACATATTCATACTACATAGTATAATTATACTTATTTATATATTAGTAGACATATTTATATTTGTTCTCTGTTTTGTACCCCCCAAAAATTCTATAAAAGGATGCATACTCAAAAATTACTTCAGATATTTACGTTAGGGGTAAAAAAAGTAGTGAAACCCAAGCTGCTTACATTTGTATCAATAGTCATAAAAATATTTGACCTAATGCACACACGTGAAGGGTATGTTACCTGTCTAAAAGACATCAGCACTTTAAAAAAGGGTCACATCATGTTTTATATATATTTTGTTTGCTGTCTATATTAAAAATGCTATTACATAAGAGCTCTTTCATTTCTATGCACTAATAAATAAAACTTGTGTATTGAGGGTTTTTGTATTTTTGTTTCACTTATAGTTCTTTTTTTTTTTTTTTTAATTTTTTATTTTTTATAAACATATATTTTTATCCCCAGGGGTACAGGTCTGTGAATCACCAGGTTTACACACTTCACAGCACTCACCAAATCACATACCCTCCCCAATGTCCATAATCCCACCCCCTTCTCCCAAACCCCCTCCCCCCGGCAACCCTCAGTTTGTTTTGTGAGATTAAGAGTCACTTATGGTTTGTCTCCCTCCCAATCCCATCTTGTTTCATTTATTCTTCTTCTACCCACTTAAGCCTCCATGTTGCATCACCACTTCCTCATATCAGGGAGATCATATGATAGTTGTCTTTCTCTGCTTGACTTATTTCGCTAAGCATGATACGCTCTAGTTCCATCCATGTTGTTGCAAATGGCAAGATTTCATTTCTTTTGATGGCTGCATAGTATTCCATTGTGTATATATACCACATCTTCTTGATCCATTCATCTGTTGATGGACATCTAGGTTCTTTCCATAGTTTGGCTATTGTGGACATTGCTGCTATAAACATTCGGGTGCATGTGTCCCTTTGGATCACTACATTTGTATCTTTAGGGTAAATACCCAATAGTGCAATTGCTGGGTCATAGGGCAGTTCTATTTTCAACATTTTGAGGAACCTCCATGCTGTTTTCCAGAGTGGCTGCACCAGCTTGCATTCCCACCAACAGTGTAGGAGGGTTCCCCTTTCTCCGCATCCTCGCCAGCATCTGTCATTTCCTGACTTGTTGATTTTAGCCATTCTGACTGGTGTGAGGTGATATCTCATTGTGGTTTTGATTTGTATTTCCCTGATGCCGAGTGATATGGAGCACTTTTTCATGTGTCTGTTCGCCATCTGGATGTCTTCTTTGCAGAAATGTCTGTTCATGTCTTCTGCCCATTTCTTGATTGGATTATTTGTTCTTTGGGTGTTGAGTTTGCTAAGTTCTTTATAGATTCTGGACACTAGTCCTTTATCTGATATGTCATTTGCAAATATCTTCTCCCATTCTGTCAGTTGTCTTTTGATTTTGTTAACTGTTTCCTTTGCTGTGCAAAAGCTTTTGATCTTGATGAAATCCCAGTAGTTCATTTTTTCCCTTGCTTCCCTTGCCTTTTGCGTTGTTCCTAGGAAGATGTTGCTGCGGCAGAGGTCGAAGAGGTTGCTGCCCGTGTTCTCCTCAAGGATTTTGATGGATTCCTTTCGTACATTGAGGTCCTTCATCCATTTGGAGTCTATTTTTGTGTGTGGTGTAAGGAAATGGTCCAATTTCATTTTTCTGCATGTGGCTGTCCAATTTTCCCAGCACCATTTATTAAAAAGGCTGTCTTTTTTCCATTGGACATTCTTTCCTGCTTTGTCGAAGATTAGTTGACCATAGAGTTGAGGGTCTATTTCTGGGCTCTCTATTCTGTTCCATTGATCTATGTGTCTGTTTTTGTGCCAGTACCATGCTGTCTTGATGATGACAGCTTTGTAATAGAGCTTGAAGTCCGGAATTGTGATGCCACCAACGTTGGCTTTATTTTTCAATATCCCTTTGGCTATTCGAGGTCTTTTCTGGTTCCATATAAATTTTAGAATTATTTGTTCCATTTCTTTGAAAAAGATGGATGGTACTTTGATAGGAATTGCATTAAATGTGTAGATTGCTTTAGGTAGCATAGACATTTTCACAATATTTATTCTTCCAATCCAGGAGCATGGAACATTTTTCCATTTCTTTGTGTCTTCCTCAATTTCTTTCATGAGTACTTTATAGTTTTCTGAGTATAGATTCTGTGTCTCTTTGGTTAGGTTTATTCCTAGGTATCTTATGGTTTTGGATGCAATTGTAAATGGGATTGACTCCTTAATATCTCTTTCTTCTGTCTTGCTGTTGGTGTAGAGAAATGCAACTGATTTCTGTGCATTGATTTTATATCCTGACACTTTACTGAATTCCTGTATAAGTTCTAGCAGTTTTGGAGTGGAGTCTTTTGGGTTTTCCACATATAGTATCATATCATCTGCGAAGAGTGATAATTTGACTTCTTCTTTGCCGATTTGGATGCCTTTAATTTCCTTTTGTTGTCTGATTGCTGAGGCTAGGACCTCTAGTACTATGTTGAATAGCAGTGGTGATAATGGACATCCCTGCCGTGTTCCTGACCTTAGCGGAAAAGCTTTCAGTTTTTCTCCATTGAGAATGATATTTGCGGTGGGTTTTTCATAGATGGCTTTGATGATATTGAGGTATGTGCCCTCTATCCCTACACTTTGAAGAGTTTTGATCAGGAAGCGATGTTGTACTTTGTCAAATGCTTTTTCAGCATCTATTGAGAGGACCATGTAGATGCATTCCTAGAAACCTAAAAACTTCCAAAACTGAATCAGGAAGAAATTGACAACCTGAATAGACATATATCTAGTAACAAGATTGAGGCAGTGATCAAAAACCTCCCAAAAAACAGGGACCCAGGACCTGATGGATTCCCTAGAGATTTCTACCAAACATTCAAAGAAGAAACAATACCTGTTCTCCTGAAGCTGTTTCAAAAAATTGAAACAGAAGGAAAACTTCCAGAGTCTTTTTTATGAAGCCAGCATTACCCTGATCCCTAAACCAAGCAAAGACCCCACCAAAAAGGAATATTTCTGATAAATATGGATGCTAAGATTCTCAACAAGATCCTAGCTAATAGGATTCAACAGTACATTAAAAAGATTATCCACCATGACCAGGTGGCATTTATCCATGAAATGCAAGGGTGGTTCAACATTTGCAAATCAATCAATGTGATAGAACAAATCAGTAAGAGCTACTGTTTTGACAGATGGGCTAAGCCTTTGGTTTCCATGTTGAGCACCTCTAAGGAATGTGCAAGTAATAAATTGATTTTGAAAATGTTGTATTTAAGCTTAGTAAATCGTGACGTAATAACTGATATCAAAGTTTCTTTTTCATCAAAATACCTCCATTTTCTGTGATAATTGGACTTATTTTTGAACAGTAGAAAAAACTGTTTCCTAGAATTCAGGAAGAATGGAAAATGCTAAATACCCCAGAACCATTATCAGTAACAAATAGTATATTCTGTCCAAGAGAAACTTTTAAACTCCTTAATCTAATCATGATCTCTACAGGAAGAAATAAGGCAGACACACTCTCTTAAAACTAGGACACTAAATAATTTGTAGTTCAAAACAAACTTTATTTTCTATATAAAAGGAGTCACAGTAAATAATTTCACAGGATAACAAGCAAAAACCAAGACTTTCCCAGGTAATCAAAAAGATAAGCCACTGTACTTGCAATTATTTTTAGATTTGTGAAATGTAGTTAAGCACAGCATGGCTAATTGTAAACTATTAAATTATCTTTTAATAATTATTTAGAAAACTCCATTGTCAGTAAATTAACATTAAATGAAATGGATGATTTTTCTATGAATATGTTTATTTTAAGGTAATTATTATAGAAGTATGCTTTAATAAACCTTCCCCCAAAGAAAATCTTACATAGTGTTTTGACACGATCATGCCTATAGCATTTATGACACCTGAACTATACATATCATTCAGAAGGTGTGCTGGATAGTATATAATAGCTTACAAATTGAGAAAACCAGTAACAACCATTCTTTTTGGTATGAAACCTCAAATGGCCAATAGAATAGGGATGTCCAACTTGCCCAGCTCTTTTTCCTCATTTTGAAATTGGTAATAAACATGGACAAGGTGGCATAGAATTTCAAAATGTTAGCTTTTTTCTTCTTCTTCTTTCTTTTTTTTTCTTTCTCTTTCTTTCTTTCTTTCTTTCTTTCTTTCTTTCTTTCTTTCTTTCTTTTTTTTGCCATTTATTGATCCTTAATGCATTTCTCATTTATGAAGCTAGATGAGGAGACATGCACTGTGTCAAAGTTCTTCTGAGTTTAATAGCCTAAACCTCTAACAATGAGTGGTGACTCAGATACAAGCTTAGGTAAAAACTAGTCAAAAATGGATGGAAAAGATAAAATCATGCAGAGAAAGAAGAAAAAAGACATATGGGTAGAAGGAAAGGAAGGGAGGGAGGGAGG
The DNA here is from genome assembly GCF_022355385.1 of Mustela nigripes. Taxonomy (NCBI): domain Eukaryota; kingdom Metazoa; phylum Chordata; class Mammalia; order Carnivora; family Mustelidae; genus Mustela; species Mustela nigripes. Next base: position 60,880,087 of record NC_081560.1, on the reverse strand, counting down.
GAGAGAGGGGGGAAGGGAGGAAAGAAAAGAAGAGAAAAGAAAAGGAAGCAGAAAGAGAAATAAAAGGAAAGGAAGAGAGAAAGAAAGAAGAAAGAAAGAGAAAGAGAAAAAGGGAGAGCGGGAGGGAGGAAGGAAGGAAGAGAGAGAGAAAAAGAAAGAAAGAAAGAAAGAAAGAAAGAAAGAAAGAAAGAAAGAAAGAAAGAAAGAAGGAAAGAAAAATTCTGTGAGGGAATATGGACTTGAATCTCATTCATGATGAACTAGGAGTATAAGATATAAAAACCCAAATGGGAATAGAGATGATATGCACTCTAATATTCTAAGAAAATTACCAAGACACCAGAGCATCAAAGTTGTCTGGTGTGTAAAGGCAGATGGGCCTAAACAGCCTCATGTAGTTTGCCCATACTGGTACCAGAGAAGTGAAGTAATATCGATGCCTTGGAGAATATCATGTGGGCCTTTATGATTCAGGATCAAGGGCCCAATGATGTGGCATCACAAAGGAACTTGTTTTACTCAGAGCATAAGTATAGGTGCAAACTGAGAGTTCAATCTAAAATAGTATACAGGCTGATGTTACAAGAACCGTTGTGTAAAGCCCCACCTAGAACAAAGACTTTGATCAGGGCCAGCCGTCATAGATTATAGACCCAAGCCAGAGATATTCTACCCCAGTGGTTTGGCATTAAGGTATTTTCCACTGATTTCTACCTATTGAAGAGATATGGAAGGCTTCTAAGTTTATTGAAGTTGAATTTTGGCTAATAGGAAAATGAGAAGTTTTAATGAAAATCAGTGTCAGTAAACATTGTCATATTTTGATTATATAAAGTTCATCTCTACTACCTATGAAATGAAAAATAAAAAAGTGCATGTACAGAGAATGATGGTGGCATGCTGCTCAAATAAGAGCCATATTTTACAATCAAATTGGACAGAAGAAAACAACCTCCTGGTACAAAAACCCAAACCTTATATAAACAAGAGGGCAAACGTCAACTGAGTATGCAAAGATTATACATTTGGTATTTTTATTTTTCAACCATAAAATATTAATACTGAAAAAGACTAAAAGTCAAGTATTCAAAATCTCAAATTTACAGGTAAGGAAAGTGAAGCTGAGAAATAAGAAAGACCATGACTTGCATTAAAATGAACTTTCCTAGTGTTTGTAACACCAAGTAACCAACTCACTTTCTAGCTTGTTTTCTGCAGCTTCTAACAATATCATTCACTAATGGAGCTAAATTCAGCAACATTTGTACCCATTGTATACCTATTGTTTGAAACAAAAAGACAGTTTCTAGTGAGTCTTTAATAAGTAAGAAATACCACTAATTACACACATAATAGGTGACAGAAGGCTTGGATTTAGTTGGTTCCTGCCATTTACTGTCTGTGTGCCTGCCTGCCTTAGAATCTTAACTCTCATTGTTAAAATGGTGGAGCTCAAGAATAGTTTGTGCATATCTGATTACTTTTATTCTGAGAAAAATAGTAAAATAATTCCCTAATTAAATGTTTTATTATACATGTATGGATATTCCATATGTCTAATATAGAACCATAGAATAGTTCCTTAAAATTTACTTGATTCTCTACAATTTTTATTGATCAGTTAAGCTGATTGAACATTACCCTTCCCCAAACATGATCTATGGTTTAATATATGAAATCTATGTACTGCCATTCTATGTTAAGATATAAATATGTTGAAATACGTATGGAACACTCTAAAAATAGATACAGTAATACACAGAAGAAAAAAAAGTGAATCAATCTTAATAGCTTCTTCTCTAGCTTTGGGAATTTTTATGTTCAAGTCTAGTATACAACCTTATTAAAATATTTGGCTCATGTGGTTTAAAGTGCCTTGCTATATTGTTACCTCATAAATGATTTTATATAAATAAAAATTATGCATCAACATACATATTCTTATAAAAGCAATTTTTGGCAATATAATTCATGCATTTGACCTATGACTTTGTTAAAAATGAATACTTGCTGAGTTTCTCCATGTTATGGCTAATGAGATTTTTTTAAAACAAGATACAAAAGTTCAAGCACTTGGAAATTCATTCTCTTTTCATAACTCATACTTTAGAGGATATTGGTCTTAATGTTATTTTTAACATAATTTTAAAATGATACTTATGATCAATATTTATGTTTTTATATTATTTATTTTCTTGAATTCCATTCATAGAAAACTATAAAATACCAGTGAACTCCAAATGTAGATAAGTATCCTTGGAAAATAGTAAAAATTCTCTATACTTAGCTTAGCCACACAAATTGACCAAACATCTGTAAAGAAATATTCCTGTTTTAATTTTGTCTTTCCATCAAAGAAACTTGAGTTCACAAATAATTAGAATAAAGACTCAAGTCAGTCATTTAAGATGAAGGCCCAATTTTAACTCATTTGAGTAAAAATGAGGAGTCTTTTTTTCTTTCCCACCCTCCTTTGCATAATGAATATGGATTTCAGTCCTTCAGTCTAAGGCACTCCGATAGTTAACAGTGGTTCAGTGCATAGAGTAGTTTTCATTTTCTCTGTAGACTTAAGAAAGGCTTTTGACAGAGTCTACCTCTCAGCAAAGGATTTCTCCTTTGTGTTTGGGGAGTTTTTTGTTTATTTTTTAATAAATGAATTATAACTAACATTTTTTTAAAAAGATTTTATTTATTTTTTTGAAAGAGAAAACAGAAGCAGGGGAAGCAGCAGAGGCAGAGGTAGAAGCAGGCTCTGCACTGAGCAGGGAGCATGATGAGGGACTCGATCCCTAGACCCTGGGATCACAACCTAGGCTGAAGACAGTCATTTAACTGACTGAGCCACCAGGTGCCTCATAACTAATATTTAATATGAGGGAAAAAACCCAAGAGAGCTTCCCTGTTTATTCTACTCTTGACTTCAAGTTCCTCCTACCCCAAAACTCAGAAGAGCTTTCAATTATGACATGCGAAAGATTCCCTGATAAAAGAGGCAGTGGTTTTGCTAACTGTAGGAGTAAGGACCATATCTGGAAAGGAAGGAGTAGGGGTTAGCAGGACAAGGCCCTGGGGAAGAGAGGGAGAGTCCTGGCAAGATGGTGGCATTCTTCCCATCTCCAGGGTTGACTGAGGAAACCTCAATTCCTTGTATTTGAATTTTCAAAGACTAACAAGACACATGACACTCTTTTTTCCTCTTATACTGCTTGTGTCAGATGGTGTAATTTGTCCTTTTTTTTTTTTTTTTTTAGAAAGAGAGAGAGAGAGCTGGGGGTGTGAAAGGGGCAGAAGGAGAGGGAGAGAGAATCTTAAGCAGGCTCCCCATGCAGGGCTTGATCTCATGACAATGAGTTCATGACCTGAACCAAAATTAAAGGTCCCACTTTTAACTAACTCAGCCACCCAGGCACCCCTATGATTTGTATTTTATATTGAGAATTTCAAGTATATCTTTCACTGGAGTTGCAAGTTTTTACAGAAGTTCTACTGCACAGGGCATGGAAAGCACTCCATTCTTGATATTTCTGCTTCGTACAGAAGTGTATGCTGAAATATTTTCATCTTTCAATTCATAGTGAAGGGATTACTAGTGTGGGTAACCCATCAGAGCATGAAGCCTAAGGAAGCCTACTCTTCTCAAAAGAGGAATCACAGATCTTCCCTGAGATCCAAGGAATCTGTCAAGTTTCCATGGCATATATGTAAATTACTCAGTTCTCTCTTATTAAACCTCCAACTTTTTTTTTTTTTTTTTTTTTTTTAATAATGTATTTTTTTTTTATAAACTTTCCACTCATCAGTTTCTCCCAAGTAAGTTATCAAACTTCAAAATAGTGTTCACTTCCTAAACCAGCTATCATATATTATTTGAAAGCATTTCCATTTGCTTTGTATCTTTAAGCCATTTTCACAACCCCCAGGACAAATGTATCATTCTAAGTGGCCATAAGAAGAAAAATAGATTGACAAAGTCTATTATAACCCGGAACAGCACCAGACAGAAGTAGAAAGAGAGACACTGCCCCTTCTTGTTAAAAAACCAAATCAAATTTATTAAGAAAAATAATATGAGAAAAGTATATACTCATAAGTAATTTATTCATATGCAAACATTATGCAAATGATTTACCAGTAAACATTGTCCACTTCTATCACTCATTGTTTCATATTTCTTTCCTGTGATTCTTGTTTGGGAAATGAATTTCAAGACATTATGCCTTTGAATGTATTATTCTACCTTGTAATCATCTTCAATGAAGAAAGGAGAAGGAGAATTTGCCCTTTTGTCAGTTTTTGTCTTGACCATGTGACATTTCTTACTAAGAGGCTTTTGCAGGAGAAAAGACTGGGTGGCCCTTTGTAATCAGAGTCCTTTAGTACATGCCTAAAGGAAAGTAGAGCTGATATGTAGGAAATCTCCATATATGATATTCTTAGGGAAGGATGAAAATGCATCAGCTTGTTTTCAATTACATCCTGATATATTTGTGGTCAAGCCCATTTGGAGAAGCACCACTGACCTTTATTTTCTAGATCTATAAAATCAGTCTAATGGCTTTTCATCACTCAATCATTAGCCTGCATTGAGGAAGTTGCTTGAATTTTGTCTTTTGTTTTTCAGCATGCATTAGATAGACATCTCCCACCTTTTACCCTTACCACTTTTAAATAATATTCTTATCTTCCTGATCAGGTACATTTTTCTTTGTTTGTTTTTAGTTTATTTTTTTAAAAGTCTTTTGGAAGGAATGGGACACTTAAATCTGTCAACATAATTCTAGAACATTCAGATAAATATTACAGTCATATCTTGTGGTTGACTACATACAGCTAAAATATCTGGGTAATTAACTTTTAAATTTGGAGAATGGGTTGTTCAGTTATCTAGATTAATAAAAAAAATTACATAGGTTAATTTTTTGCCTTCCCCAATGTCCACATAATCAACTAAATTTATACAAAAAATTTTTACTTCCCTCAAATCATTGAACAAAACAGCCCCAGAGATCTTATTCAGCATGTAACAATAACAAACACCTGGCCTTTTCAGAGCGTTTATCTATGTAGACTGTGCTTTCCTAAGCTAACCCTTTCATTTCATTTTAGCAGTGGCTAAATGAATTAGCTTCTATTCTTTTCCCACTTCTCCAAAGAGAAAACGGTTTACAGCTATAAAATAATTTGTTTGAGATCATACTGGTAGAATGACAGTAGTGATTTGAAGATTTTCAAGAAAATGAGCTGTAACAAAATTTCTGAACAATAGGTTTTGTAGAATAAACTAGAAATAATTGAATACATTTTCATATCAAAATATTATGGAGGAAAAAACAAACTATGCAACCACAAGTAGACATTCATGCCCAATAGAAATGCATGGATGTTTGGTACAAACACTTTAGGAAACATAGCATTATTTTTTAAAGTTGATTGTTCAACTACACTATGATTTAGCAAATCCACTAATAAGTGTACTTTAGAGAAATTCTTGCATCTGTGCAGGAAGACATGTATAAAATGTTCATTGCAGTATTTTTCATAATAAATCATAAAGTATCTCAAAAAGAATGAAATCATTAACAGAAGCACATTCCCACAGTGAACTGCTATAAAGTGGTAGAAATGAATGAACTGTATCTGCACGCAATTATAAGGATGAACCTTATGTACATGATGTTGATGGAAATTAAGTCCAGGAAAGCTAATGAATTATGATACCATTTTAAATATCTCCCAAATAGTTATGTATCAACTAAAAACTATATACTAAATAAGTGGAATCATAAATAACAGTTGCCTCTTAGCTGGAACCAGGGTAATGGGTTATGACAAAAGAACATGGAGAGATTCATTCCTATTTAAAACTCTACAGCTCTTAGGACAAATCTTAAATCCAGGGTGATTATTATATGTTTCAATTCATAATATTACATCTATTCTTTTTATCAAATATAATGCTGGTGGTGAAGTAGGTGTGGACCAGGATGCACAAATTCTACAATTTATATGGGGAAAATGTCAAGAAATTTTGGGGAGAAAAAAAAAGGTTCAGAATGAAGGACTTATCCTGCTGTATATTAAAATCTGTCATAATCTCTCTGAAATAAAAAGTTAAAAATTATGCATAAAGAAACACCAAATGGAAGTGAGAAATGGGATAAACTGTTTAGAAATAGATAGATGTACATATGGGAATTTAGTATATGACAAAGTTTACACAAAATTCTAGTAATTTACACATGGGATAAATGAGTTACAAAATTCTCCATATACTTAAAAAGTATAAAATTATAACATAGTCTCCCATAATAGTTTCTGAAAAATTCCAAATTAAACCTATAAATATTAAAATGGAAACTATAAAGCACTAGAATAAAATAAAGTAATATTTTCATAACCTCCATGTGGGAAGTTCTAAGAAAGCTAGAAATTCAGTAGTTATTAAAGAAAATAAAAGTCTTCATTACACAAACATTTTTAAAAATACGTCTATTAAAAGAAAAGACATGCACTAGGATTTAAACAATTTTGTTTTAGGCATTAAAACAAATAATGGTAAATCTTCTTATTAAAACATTTTTAAATAATGGCTCTTCAGACTGAGAACTTGTATTTTGATTAAGTCAATCAGATGTATATTGATCTCATTAATTAAAAAGAATTTTAATCCATAAATTTAAGCATTTTTAATACTGAGAGAGCATTTCTGAGTGTAAGAATGTGTCGCTTTTACTGATTAGAATGCAGTTAGCTGAACTGTCATATTTTAATCAAGTGAGCTCTTAGAGCAGTTTAAAAAGGCATGATGTACAAAACATCCCAGAATGGGCACTGACCAGTTCTTTTAAATGACAGTCATTATGGAGGACGGGTCACCGAAGAATTGGTCTATCATAAAGGGGACCATTTTTGAGCAAATAATCATCTGCAAAGTTAGGGCTGAGTACGAGAAAATAGGAAGGCCATCTCAGATCAGAGCTAGAGTAATGAAAGTTTTCCACCAAAAATTACTGCATGATTTTAGAGGGGCAGTGTAAGAACAAATATAGTAGACAATGACACCATCAGTTCAAGCTGTGCTCTTACAAGGAATACCCAAATTTCTAACACCTTCTTTTTCACAAGTCAGCTGTTTAAGAATTAGGATCGAAGTCTTTTACTTACAATGATTTTGCTGCTGTAAATTAATGATCAAAGTGATTTATTATTCAGTTGTTCAACTGCTGCTTTATTTCTGTTGATCTTTGTTTTTCTGCTTAATTTCTATAAATTACTGTACAGTTTCCCATAAGGTATAATTAAGCAGAATTGCTTAAGTTTTAATTATTGTGTATTATAGATGTTGAAAGCAACATTAGCGCTTGGCTTTTAAAAATGTGATCGTATATTTATAAGAGAGCATTTATAAACACATTTACATATAGTTAAGATGAAAAAGGTATTTGAATTGTAGTCATTAGCATTTCTTCAAACATATGGCAGAGCAGCGGAGGCTATGGGCCATGCCTTCATTAACTGAACACTGTTTCATCAGTGTCTCAGCTTCCTGCTGTGCCACCCTGTGGCGTCCCCTTCTGTCCCCGAGGTTTCAGTGACAAGGGACAATATGTCCCCAAGGTGAAAATCTGGAAAATATAGCAGATTAGCCCTTAGAGAAGTTCTTATGATTATTTAATCATACTTAGAGAAGAAACACACAGCACCCTTAAACCAGTTTCAACATTTTCCTGTCAGGCTCCATTTCTCAGTTGCAGCAGTTGAGGTTATAGTGATGAACAGCGAATAAAGTAAGGTAAAATGCAGCACATTTTTGCTGCCATTATAAGGCTGACGTATTTCAAATTTGCTGGTGTAATGGTCCAAGCTGACATAGGTACTTACTGGTATCATGGGTTAAGTATAATTTATTGGATATAATGTTTTCAGATGATACATCAAGATAAAACCTTCTTTAATGATGTTGCATATGACAGATTCACTTTATTCCCTTTAAAAAAAACTAAAAAATTAATAAAAATCTTGTCTTATGAATTTCATGGCCCTGTTTTATTTGTACATTTATCTAGTACATAAAATACTATGTCTGTGAGACAAAAGCATCTGTCTGAAGGTATCAGCCACCTTTATGTTGTATCTGCTAAATAGTTCACTTTGTTATAGCATTAGTACCAATAATATCTCTGATTATATAATGTATATACACATACATATATAACAGGCTTATTGGCTTTTAATTTGTGATTAAATATTTAATATGACATATGAAAAAGATATATCTTAAACATAAATATAAGTCATATGTTTATATTATTAAGCAACTATCACTAATTTTCAATAGTTGAGAACATGATATCTTAAAAATTATTCTATTTCTCCTTTAATGAATGACTATGGCTCTTCTACTTGGGAGACTCTTGGAGAAATTGAAATAATGACAACAAATGAAAAAATTCAGAGATATCTCAATGCTTGGAGCAACGGAAAAGAAAGAAAAAAAAAGAAACATTGATCCTGTTATTATAAAGGTCTTTAAGAAAGGAACTATCAGTCACAATCTAATCTTAAATTCAGGAAACTTCCCAAGGTTATTTAAATTAATAGTGCCATCAAAAATACTGTTAATGTCATTAACCAGTTCCAATTAAATGTAAGATATGTGTGGACCTTCAGTGGGATAGCTATTCCTTACAAGAAATTGTCCCATTATAAAAGGAATTATTGTCTTGCTATTTTTGCCTTTTGCTTTCTCCTACACTTATCCATATATTAGCAAAAATATTTCTAAACTTTTCCTTCGAAAAGTTTAGAAAGGAAAAGTTCAGATCTGTAAGATCTCCCTATAATTGTTATGGTGATTTTTTTTTAAGATTGCATATTATACTGTAGAGAAGAACAAAAATATAATCCCTTTCTTCAAGGAGATGATACTCTCGTATAAACATGAACCTGAATATGCAAGGCCTTCCTTTCAGGGATGGATTCTTTACATTCTTATCTTTACTGCTATGGTTCAAAGTCAAAGCACAGACTCTGAAGCCAAACTACCCCAACTTGAAACCCAGCTCCACCACAAACCAGGTCTGAGACCTTGAGCAAGTTATTCAGGGGTTCCACACCTCACAGAACCATTCTTAGCTCCTACTTCACTGCTTTATTCAGAGCATCAAATGAGTTAACTTACATAGAGTATCCAGAAGATTACTCGAAACATAGGGCTTACTTTTTTATTATTTAGTGGCTCATTCTCCCACTAATGACAACAACAACAAAAGTCTTCCTATATCCTTCTGCCTTGTAGCTTCCCCACTGTGCACCCTGTTTTGATCCCATCTTCTTCCTTCTTTCTAAATCCAAGGGTTTTGACAGAAGCCACTTAGAGGCTGCAAGCAGCAGGAAGGAGAGGCGATATAGACTGAAAAGCATAATAATAGATTCAGAAAAGGGGCATCTGGGTGGCTTAGTCGGTTGAATATCTGACTCTTGATTTCAGCTCAGGTCATGATCTCAGGGTCACGGGTTGGAGCCCAGTGTTGGGCTCCATGCTAGGTAGGAGTAGAGCTTGCTTGATTTTCTCTCCCTCTCCCTCCATGCCTCCTTTCTCTCTCTCTCAAGAAAAAAGAAAAATAAATAAATATAGATCCAGAACATTGAACACATTCCAGAACATAGGACCAGGTAGAGTCATCTTTTTGACTAATCAGATGAGAGAACTTCATAAAAGTCAACTTTGAGTTCTCTTTTGTTGCCATAATTGTTGGTGTCTTATGTGGGAGTGCACATTGCTAGCGTGGAGATTGTTCTATCTGCATGTGCTGAACAAAGGTGAAGAAGAAAAAATATGAACAATCCACAGGCTTATGATATTGTTAATTTCCAGTGTTCAAAGAATATGTCCAATGGCACTCTAAATATTTTCCAGAATATGTTTAAATAAAACATTAATTAAATAGGTGTATATATCTCTTTATGATGAATCAGTAAGGTACAGTATTAAATCATAGAAATATATTTGCTTTGGGGAATTCCCTTTTGGACCCTTTTATTTTTCATCATCTCATAGCATATCACAAGTCCCCAGAAATATGCCATGCTAATATTGCCAACTGAGTTCTTCCAAGCAGAGATGACATCAGCCATCTGTCACACAGTACTAATGCTGGGAAGCAAAGCCAACTATAGAGAAAATAAATACCTTTCATATCGATTAGCTAAATATTTATGTTGAGAAAGAAATGATTAAAATCTCACTATTCAAGCTAATTGCTCTAAGTGAATATTTGCCGCCAAGGGAATGACATACCAACAATGTGCTTGCCTTATTACTTTCCTTAAAACAAATTTCATTGTGAACATGTGTAGTGCAAGGGGGCTTGTGCTAGACTTTGCAAGGTGTTGCAGTACACTATCCTAGCGATCTTTCAGCCTGCAGGTGTATCTCCCGCTGCCTGGGTAGATTCAATCTATACACTGTGCTGCTCTGGTTTCCAGATGGCTGCTCTTTTGTTCTATTTTAAGTTACTCAGTCACTTAAAGTCTGGTACTTTGGAGCTGGTCATTGCAAGGTCCAATAATTGGTGTTCACTAAAACCGACCTGATGCTGAAGCATTTATTTTTCTAGAAGTGATTATTTAAAGATGGGCTAAATAGCTACCTGGCTTGATTACAGTAGATGATTAAATTATTTCTAAATTGGGTAACTCTATTCAAAGACATAAGAAGTTTTTCCAAATTCAGTCACTGCTCTTGTGGTTACACTGAGTCATTCAGTGTCAACAGAGAAGACTTGGCTGAGCTGCTATGTCAGCTTTTATAGAATACATAAAAGAATTATATAGAATGTCATATATATATATATTTTGGGGGACAGAATTTGTTCTATATTATATCTAAGTCTATGGAGAAATTAGCTATTTCATAAGAGTGTTGCTGTATATTTTCCTTCTGTGAAAGAAGTGTAATTCGGAGTTTTATAATTTGATTAAGCAGTAAAAGGTGCTTTGAGCCCTCTTCCGGGTGACTGAAAGGTCACAGTATAGAATGCTTCTGTAAACTCAAGTATTTCCATTTAGTTTGGCTTGAAATAGCATCCTTTTCTAAAATAAATGAAATATGATGATACAAAAATATTTTGGGAAAGTCTGCAGCTTTATATAGTAACCAAAGTCACAGGGTTATGTGACCAATCTAAAAGATCAATTACACTTAAGTCACTCTGGATTGCTATTCTTTGTGGTTTCCAGGGTACTCCAGCATTGGTGGTGGTGAGCATAGCTGCCTTCCAGGGTAGTCCAAAATACAATTGAATTGCATAAACACTTATTTCATCTTCTGTTTCTTTCTAAATATTAAATTCTTCAGATGTATAAAGAATGTGAGTAAATGGATCACCTTCTTAGATACTTGTTTGGCCCAACAAAAATTTCAGAAATAAAATTAATGAAGACCTGCCTAGATAGATTTAAAAAATCAACTTAACAAAATATGCCATTTGCCTAGCAAGACACTACTAATTTTCATAAAAGGGCATTAACCTATCTTAGATGATATTTGCAGACTAGTTGGCTTTCAGTTATTATATTACTTTAAGGTGTATTATAATAAAATAATATCTATTTCTTTTTACTGCACATTATAGTAATGATAATAGTTATTATTTATTTTTAAAGTGTATAACATTATGTTTTCCTATACATATACATTGTGAAAGGATTCCTACCAACAAGTTAATCCACACCTTCATCTCCTTACATATTTAGTTATGTGTTTGTGTGAGAACACTTAAGTTCTACTCTCTTAGCAAACTTCAATTATACAACACACTACAAACAAGAATAGTCAACATGTACATTATATCTTCAGACCTTTTTCATCTTTATCTTTAAAAGTTTACACACTCTTTTACCAACGTCACACTATTTTCCCTACCCCTGAAGCCCCAGGCAACCACTAACCTACTGTTTCTATGAGTACTTTGTTTTTGTTTTGTTTTGTTTTCAATTCAAAGAACAATTCTGCCCTTTTACTGCGTATGCAAATCTGTGGTCTTTTTTTGTTTTTTTTCAGTTTCTATTTTAATTCCAGATAGTTAACATAGAGTGTTATATTAGTGTCAGATGCACAATACAGTGGTTCAACACTTCCATACAACACCTGCTGTATGTCGTCACCAGTGTGCCCCTTAAACCCCATTACCTTTTTCATCCACCCACCTCCCCTCTGATACCATTAGTTAAGAGTCTGTTTCTTGGTTTGTCTCTCACTCTCCTTTTTCCTTTTGCTCCTTTGTTTTGTTTCTTAAATTACACATGTGAATGAGATCATATGGTATTTCTTTCTCTGACTTCTTCCACTTGCATAATACTCTCCAGCTCTAACCATGTCAATGCAAGTGGCAAGATTTCATTCACTTAATTAGGTGAATAATGTTCCATGGTATATATATACCACACCTTCATTATCCATATACCAACTGATTGACACTTGGACTGCTTCCATAATTTGGTAATGTTGCTATAAACATAAGGGTGCATGTATCCCTTTGGATCAGTGTTCTTGTATTCTTTGGGTAAAACCAAGTAATGCAATTGCTGGATCATAGGGTAGTTCTATTTTTAACTTTTTTTTTTAAATTTATTTTTTCTTTTCAGCATAACAGTATTCATTATTTTTGCACCACACCCAGTGCTCCATGCAATCCATGCCCTCTATAATACCCACCACCTGGTACCCCGACCTCCCACCCCCCGCCCCTTCAAAACCCTCAGATTGTTTTTCAGAGTCCATAGTCTCTCATGGTTCACTTCCCCTTCCAATTTCCCCCAACTCCCTTCTCCTCTCTAACTCCCCATGTCCTCCATGCTATTTGTTATGCTCCACAAATAAGTGAAACCATATGATAATTGACTCTCTCTGCTTGACTTATTTCACTCAGCGTATTTTTAACTTTCTGAGGCACTTCCATGTTTTTTTCCAGAGTGGTCACACCAATTTGCATTCTCAGCAGCAGTGTGAGAAAGTTACCCTTTCTCTACATTCTCACCAATACCTGTTGTTTCTTGTGTTGTTTATTTTAGCCATTCTGACAGGTATGAGGTGATACCTTATTGTAGTTGGATTTGGATTTTCCTGATAGTGAGTGAGGATGAAAATGTTGTTGTTGTTGTTGTTGTTTTTTCCTGAAGATTTTATTTTTATTTATTTATTTGATGGAGAGAAAGATCACAAGTAGGCAGAGAGTCAGGCAGAGAGAGGGGGGAAGCAGGCTCGCCGCTGAATAGAGAGTCCGATGTGGGGCTCGAGCCCAGGACCCTGGAATCATGACTTGAGCTGAAGGCAGAGGCCCAACCCACTGAGCCATGCTGGCACCCCAAAAATGAAAATGTTTTTATATGTCTATCTGGATGTCTTCTTTGGAGAAATATCCATTCATGTTTTCTGTCCATTTTTTAATTGTATTTTTCATTTTGTATGTGTGGAGCTTTGTAAGTTCTTTATATATTGTAGATACTAGCTCTTTATCAGATATGGCATTGGCAAATATCTTCTCCCATTCCATAGATTGCCTTTAGTTTTGTTGATTGTTTCCTTCACTGTCCTTATTTTGATGTAGATCCAAGGCTCATTTTAGCTTTTGCTTCTCTTGCTTCAGGAGACGTATCTAGAAAAAAGTTGCTACAGCCAGTGTCAAAGAGGTTACTGCTTGTATGTTCTGTTCTAGGATTTTTATGTTTTCAGTTCTCACATTTGGGTCTTTCATCCATTTTGAATTTATTTTTGTATATGATGTAAGAAAGTAGTCCAGTTTCTTTCTTTTGCGTGTTGCTATCCAGCTTTCCCAACACAATTTGAAGAGAGTGTCCTTTTGCTACTGGATGTTCTTTCCTGCTTCATCAGAGATTAGTTGACCGTACAGCTGTGGGTCCCTTTCTGGGTTTTCAATTTTGTTCCATTGATCTATGTGTCTATTTTTGTGCAGGTACCACACTCTTTTGATCACTACAGCTTTGTAATATAACTTGAAGTCCAGAATTGTAATGTCCTTGGCTTTTCTTTTCTTTTTCAAGATTGTTTGGTTATTTGGGGTCTGTTGAGGTTCTTTATAAATTTAGAATTATTTGTTCTAGTTCTGTGGAAAATGCCATTGGTACTTTGATAGGGGTTGCATTAAATGTATAGATTACTTTAGTAGTATAGACATTTTAACATTGTTCTTTCAATCCATGAGCATGGAATATCTTTCCATTTCTTTACGTTGTCTTGAATTTCTTTCATCAGCAGTCTATATAGTTTTCAGAGTACAAGTTTCTCACCTCTTTGTTTAGGTCTATTCCTAAATATCTTAGTATTTTTGGTGCTCTTATAAATGGGAGTGTTCTCTTAATTTCTCTTTCTGATGCTTCCTTATTGGGGTATAGAAATGCAACAAACTTCTGCTTGATTTTGTATCTTACAACTTTACTGAATTTATCATTTCTAACAGGCTAAAACTCTTGCACGTGGAATCTTTCAGGATTTCTATATATAGTATCATGTCATCTGCAAATACTGGAAGTTTTACTTCTTCCCTGCCGGTTTGGATTCCTCTTATTTCTTTTCTGATTGCTGTGGCTAGGACTTCTAGTGCTATGTTGAATAGAAGTGGTGCGAACAGGTCTCCTTGTCTTGTTCCTCACCTTAAGGGAAAAGCTCGCCGTTTTTTTAATCCTCCTCCATATGATTTCTTATCTTCCAGTTATTATAGCAGGTTTCTTTTATGTGATTGAGAAAACATCTGAAGAAGGTGAAAACATAAGAAAGAGAGAGATGCCATGAGATGGCAGGTTCTGAAACCATATTACTTAAGTTTGAATTTTAGCTCTAGTGCTTACTTGATATAGTCTGAGCAAGTTATTTACCTTTTCTTATTTCAATAAAAATGAATTGATGATTACATAGTGAAAGAAATCTGTGAAATAAACAATTTGGTATATTGTTATAATTATATATTACATGTTATTATAATTATATTATTAATATGATATATAAGTGGAATATATAATTATAACCTAAATATTATATATCATAACTATTATAATAATAAATAGAAATGTAAATAAAAAGCACAGAAGAGAAGTCTAAGTAATCAGAAAATGTGATACTATATAACTTTGGAAAGAAACTGAAGACTAAATAAAGTGTGGAATATTAAATGTAATAAAAATAGAATAAGGGATAGTAAGAAATATAGGGGTTCAGGTTGAAAAGTACAAAGAAACCTGAATCAAAATTGGGATGTGAGAAGAAAAAAATACATAAAATGGTCCAATAAATGTAAAGCTTATTGTTTCCAGAATAGGAATTTATGTCTCTGAATAAGAAAATCTGGATATAGAAAGTGTATACTTTATACCTGAAAAAAACAAATCGAATTCACTTGAGAACTAACCCAGTAAAATTGGGCTTCAAAGGAAAAAAAAAATCCCCAGCACCTCTAAGCACAAAGACTAAATCACTTAAAAGGGATAGAAAGTCAATTTCACACCAAACATTTCTACAACAACATTAAATTCAAAAAATAAAAAATAAAAAATAAATTCAAAAGAAGAATGAAGCATTATTTATAAGATACTCAGCTGTAAACTCAGGATTTTATACCCAGACAATCTGTCACTAAATGATCAAATATGCACACACATAACTGATGAGCATGTAAATCTCAAGGTATATTGTACACATGAGTAGTTTTGAGGAAACTACCAACATCAATGTGAAGATGATTGGACAATTTTAGCGAAGGACTTGTGATTATTGGATGAATTTCAAACCATGTGGATAAAGAAACCAAAGTGGGATAAAAATGAATGTTGTTGACTCCCTAAAGTGAAATTGTTGAGTAAAACCTTTACCAAAATGTCTGTATATCTTCTGCAGGATGAAAATAAAGTTTTTCTAGACATATATGAATAGATAGAACAAGTTCATAGGACTTTGGGTGTTTTTTATATTATTGGATTAGTATTATAAGATTATCCATTTAGATAGAATATTTGTAATTACAAAATGGTCAGAGATTTATGAAAATATTAGGTAATAGAAATATTACAGTGTTGAGTTTAAATGCCAAATAGGCTAATCGATAGATTCATAAGTTGCTAAAAATCAACATCATGAATGATCAACAGCCATTAAGTCCTATAGGCCTGCAATAAAATCCTCTTCCCCATACTTTCTCAAAGTAAAAAACTGTTAAAATGAGAGGGACGGAAAAGACAGTTTAAAAGTCTTATAAATGCTTTATAGTAAAACAATATGAAACAGCCTATAATATTTAAGAATTGCTCCTTTTCCCCTTTTTGTGTTTTCCAATAGTTCTCTACTGACATATAAAAGAAAATAAATACAAACATATTATAAATAAAACATTAAGATTGTAATTATAGCAGATAAAATGAAACATACCAAATCATAATGGTTTTTATTTTGGGGTTTAATAAAAGTTTACTTTGCAGGCTCCTGGGTGGTTCAGTTGGTTGTGTTTGACTCTTGATTTCAGCTCAGGTCATGATTTCAGAGTTGTGAGATAAAGTTCTGCTTAAGATTTTCTCTCTCCCTCTCCCTCTGTCCCCCCTTTTAAAAAAAGAGTTTAATGATATTTTTCGATTTATTTATCTTGAACTTTCAATTCTTTTCAAAGGAACAGTGCAATAACTTTGAAATAGGTTTCAAAGTCTTACAACATAGGATGTAGTCCAAAGAAAGTCAATTAGAGATTTTTAAGAAAAGGAAGGAAAGAGAGAGAAAGAGAAGAAGAGACTCCTGGAGTCTAAAATAAACAAAGGTGTAAATATCCCAAGAGCCTTCCCTTCTGTAATTATATACTATATTTGGCTTCAAGAGCTGAAAGCTAAGGTAATTAGAGATATACCGTCTTAATTTTTGCTTTCTCCTAAGAAAAAAAAAGCAAACACTTTTGTCAATATCCTGAACTTAATCTCAAATAATTATTATTAAATGCTTATATGAGATATAATCATGTATAATCCATTCCATCAAAAAAACTTATATACAGGAAACACAGAAGTACTGCCCACTGCATGTTGCATTGACCTTTAAAGCCAGAATGATTAGTACTGAACTAAACCTCATGCCACTAAAGGATTCATTAGGTCACTAAGATAACAAAATCCTAGACATTTACTTTCAAATGATTTCAGGCTATGAAGAAAAAAACGTGGGAAGACCAGATATTTTTCCTATAGTGTGTCTTTGTCAACATTGTTTTAAGTCGGTTATTGGATTATAATCTGTTTGTCACTGATTTATATTACAAGTAACTATAAAATAAACAGTTTATATCTCTTGCTTAAAATGATTGCTGCATGTTTTAAATATTACGTGTGGCCTGGCTTTGACTCCAGGTTGCCATTGACAATCCTTAGCTAATAACATACCTTCACTGTGACTTTGCTTCCACCTCTTCAAAATAGGGATCATTTATTCATTCACTCAACACATGCTTACTGAATGTGACACTTGTAGATAGTATCAGTGATACTGTGGTAATATACTCCCTAACTCTCAGTGGCTACACACTGGAAGTACTTCCCTGTCCTGTAGATCCATTCTGGATCCTCAGTGTGTATACTCAGCATTCCAGGCTGCTGCAATCTTTTGGCAACTCCTTATGAAAATGAACTTCCAAGACCTTCACACAAGGAGGAAAAAAGAGGTTGAAGAGTCAAGAATCAACAATTAAATGCAGACACCTAGAAATAGTATTTAACATTTTCACTCACATTTCCTTGACATATGTCCACGCTTAACTTCAGTGTATTAGGAAAGAACAATTCCCCCATGTGACAGAAAAATACATTGGCTTTCATAGGCAGCAAAAGTGCTTATCACAATCATGGTCCAGCTGTCATATGCTGTGCTTAACTCAGCAGATAGAACAGCTCACAGGAAAGTCCAAATAACTGGATCTCATGAAACTTAAATTATAATAATAACGATGGGATAGGGCTATACAGATAACAAATAGGTAAAAAATATATATTACACCACAAAATATTAAATGTTATAGGAAAAAAGACAGTAGCCTAAGTGGGAGAGCAAATGAAAAGTAAAATACAGCAATAGTTGCTTACAAATTGTTTTCATGTGGTTGGAAGGCATGGGAAACTGTACTTATAAGGTAATATTTGAGTAGGGACCTAAAGGCAGAAAACTGTAAATATTTGGAAGAGGGAATGTCAGATGTAAAGCCCATGAGTCAGTAAGGGTGTAGCTTAGCATTTCAATGAACAACTAAAAAGCCAATGTGGCTTAAAATGAGGGAGTGAAAGAATAAAAAATAAAGAGATCAGAATAGCAAGGGGAGGTGAGCTTTTGTCCAGACTTATAGTCCTTGGCAAGCATATTTCTTTTTCTTTCAGTATAATTGAGAATTTGGACAGAAAAATGGCATTATTTGGCTTAAAATTTAAAAGGACTACTCTTGCTGTGTGGAGTATAGATTAAGGCAGTAAGAATACAAGCTAAAATAAAAAGTATTCTAATAATTCAAGTAAGAAATGATAATGACTATTGTAAAAATGTAAGGTGGAAGTGAGTGAAGGGCAGTAAATTAATTCTGAATATTTAGAAGCTATTAACCATAAAATTTCTAGATATATCAGGATAGTTAAGTAACAAGAGTTAATGAAAAATAATTCTAAGTTTTGTGCTGAGAAAGCTAGAAAAAAGAAGTTGTTATTGAGAGATAGAAGACTACAGAAAATTAGATTAAGATGTTTAGAAATGAAAAGTTTCTTTTAAGACGTGCTATTCGAAATGCTTGTTGGAGATGTAAGTAAAGACTGTGCAAATTGTGTAGATTGCTGGATTTACAACTTCAAGTCTGAAGTTAACTCAAAATGTCTAAGTTGTAACAAATGTATGGGAATCACCTACATTTCAAATATGCTTAAAGTCCCAAGACTGAATAAAATCACCCAGGAAGTGATTGGAAAATAAAATGTGTAATAAACAAGTCCTCATATATTCCATAATATAATAGTAAAAAAGAAAGTAGAGAGAGAGAGAGAGAGAACATTCCAGTAAAGAAGGAATGGCAACAACAGAATGTCCTGTCTAGAGACCAGTATGAAAAAAAATGTTTCAAGAAAGGAATGTGATCAACTGTGCTAAATGCTGCTGAATAATTCAAATAAAGGCAAACAGAGAGGTTGTCAGTAGTAACAATGGTCAGATTATTCTCATGGAGATAAATGACATGATAAGCCCAATATTTACTTAGTAAGAATTCAATGAATGCTTATTAATATTACTACTTTGAGGCTATTGTTATTCTTTTGTGAAAGTTCATTCATATGTTGTGATTGATCTTAATGACATTCAGTTGAAAAAGATCCATGGCACTGAAAAACCAGTGTAATATAGAAGAAAGAGAATGAGGGAGAATGCCAGTCTCGCCCTGTCATCTTCAAATGATGCAGATACACTGAAAGAAGTTACCTATGTGATTTTAGAGAAAGGACAAATAATGAACAAAGGCATCAAAAGTAAGAGAATAGGGCATATTGTACGATCTATAGGGCATATCGTAAGATCTAAACTGGTTGTTACAATTAAAATAAAAGGAAGTATATAGTGATGATGGGAGAGAAAGCTAGAATGTTAGACATGGGCTGTTTTATAAAGATTTTTTTATATGCCATTCCAAAAAAGTTCTAAATTTGTCTTTTAATTCAAGGGGGTACCACTGAAAAATTTTAAGTAAAAGGAGCATACCCTCTTCAATGAGTTATTAAAAATTCACTCTAGCAAAAAAAAAATGGAAATTTGAAATGTGAAAAATGCAATCTGAAAGTTAACTATTATATTTAGTGCTGAGTTAAATTAATGACAATATGTTTGAAAATGAGAAGAAAGATTTGAAAAATATTTAAAAGTTAAGAGAAATTTGATTTGATAAACTGGATATAAATTGATGAAGAAGAAAGATGAAGAGTCTTAGATAACTTTCAAATTTCTAATAAATGTGTCTTGTTCAATAATAATTCAACTGACATATAAAAATACATTCTAGAAATCCAAAAATTTAGAAAGGAATAGATAAATTCTCTTTTTGATTGATTGACTTTGAAAGAGCTTGGAGAATGGATAGGAGGTTGTTGGGGGTGTAAGTTTAAAGTTCAGGAAAGAAGATGTGGTTTTGGTTATGGAATTAAAAGAGATCAGCATGAAAGTGGTGGCTGGACCCAGTTTGTTTGTTTGTTTGTTTGTTTATTATTTGCCTAGTAATTTGTCTAGTACACATAGAGTGAGAATAAAATAGTGTCAGGGATTGCCCCACTGATAAATCTTTGCTAAGACAGGCTATCCCATGTCAACTTGAGCATTACTTATTGATTAACCTAACATTACTTTAAGAAAAGAGTTTCAGTTCTTCTAGGCACTAGGGAAGTTACATGATTGATAATTGAATATTCTAGCTAATTTAGGAATAAATGATCAGGGGAAAGGCGTTAATGTACTATTGCTTCATTGAGGAAAAAACAGAGTATTAGTGTAATACAAAATTTAGGTGAATAGTGAACCATCCTATAAAGGAATGGGTGGGTCTTATTCAAGACAATGTTAAACAATTTGAGAATGTCTCTTAATAAGAAATATTTTTGTGTAATATTAATAGGAAATTTATCTCTGTAAGAACTATGAATTATATTCACCTATTTCTCAAGACTCTTCTTTGTCATTGATAAGCTTAATCCATGCACTTAAAATTAGATGTGTATTTTCTTGTTGGTTGAGATAGGAGGATGGATATCCCATTTACTGCATAATAATACTACCTACACAGCACTACACTAAGAATAGCTCTTTGGACTTGAATAATACAGAAACAAACAAAGGAAGTGTAATTTTAGCTCTTAAAGTAATTTTTTGCTTTTTATTGAACAGGGTCACTTTTAGAAATGGAAATGTGTAGATGAGTTTCTAAGAATGTTGGATAGTCTAAGAGTGGAGTGTGTTGGACCAGTCTCTCTAGCTCTTTCTCTCACTCACTCATACACACACCCACACTCACATCCACACACATCCCACACGCTTAGACAGAAACACTCCAAACCAATTAGAATATTGGTTCATTCAGACAGCAGGACATGCTATGAGTTAAGCCAGCGAGACAGCTTTTACCATAATAAAGCAATGATGCAAAGAAAAATAAATAGGTGCCCTTCAGGCTGAGGTCAGTCTTCACACATGCAGTGTTCTCACCAAGTTATTTGTTCTATTAGCTCATTGTTGTAGTTTCTGCTGACTAAACTTCCAGATGTCCCTTGTGCTTTGACCATTTTTCTTTAGCTTGGAGTTCAGTTGGCTTGTGAGCTACCAATATCCCCCTAATAGATTCCTTTTCCTTGGTTAGTGTTACTTTCTGATACTTCACTGAAATTGAGCCTCACTGGTGAAATATGCAGCTAAACATTCAAGTTATTTGATGTTCTATTATAAATTAAAATTATGCCTAATCTAGTGTTAAAATAAATATTAAAATAATATTAAATAATCAAATAAATTAAATAATTAAATTAATCGAATAGTAAATTAAATAATAATTAAATATTAAATTAAATTAAAATTAAATATTAAAACAAATATTAAAAGAGGTGCATTCTTAAAGATTAAGGTCCACAACATTTCCTTCTGCTAAATTTGCTTAAAGGGAGAAAAAGAGGTATCCTTACTTTCTTCAATCTGAATATAGTTGGTTTGTATTTGCTATTTCTGAAACTAAATAGGTAGTAAGTAATGAAGAAAATGGGCCAGCCACTACCATTCAGTTCTAAATAAGTCATGCTTTCAAAACTTGTATCCTGATATTTACTGTTATTTTGCTGTTCTCTATGAAGATCAGCTTTATTTGGAATCAGGTGCATAGCTGAGGTTCTGGTTGCTTAGGAGCATCAGAGGTTCCTTGACTATTTACAAAAGTCTCAGAATGTTTACCTTGGAGAGCTGAGCAGATTTGGTAAAGAGAATGTATCTCAATTTAAATTATTTTCTAGAGACCTTCCTGAACTTTCCCTTTGGACAAGGACCATTTTTCACCTGTTTTTTGAACTATAAAAAATTTAACTGGCATTTCATTAGCTATCATTAATAACAACTGACTTTAAATATTAAGAATTCTTTGTGAAGACCAGTTATCCATCTAGTTTCCTGATGGGTCTCAGATTTATAAACTCCAAAAGTGTTTCTATATCTTCAGAGAAAAAAATATATATTTTTTGTTTAGTTGCCTAAGAAAGCAATTTCTACCTGTCATTGTTGAAAAAAATGTTGAAAACTTTTTCAACATTTCAAAAGTGGAAAACTTTTACTTCCTGGGGTGGATTTTGGGGATGGGAACAGATTTTGCTGTTTTCACTTAGAAGTAGCATTTTTTTCATAATAGTGTAAAAAGATTACATTTTGTCTTCAAGTACAATATACGACTAAACTTATTGGAGAACTTTTTTTTTTTTTTAAAGATTTTATTTATTTACTTGACAAACAGAGATCACAAGTAGGCAGAGAGGCAGGTAGAGAGAGAGAGAGAGAGGAGGAAGCAAGCTTCCCACGGAGCAGAGAGCCCAATGTGGGGCTTGATCCCAGGACCTTGGGATCATGACCTGAGCTGAAGGCAGAGGCTTTAACCCACTGAGCCACGCAGGTGCCCCTGGAGAACATTTTTTAATAGACTTATTCCACAGCTTTGGTGGTCACATCAGCAAACTGGTAAGGGAACCTAGGTGGTTCAGTCAGTTAAGCGTCTGCCTTCAGCTCGGGTCATGATTTTAGGCTCCTGGAATGGAACACTGCATCAGGCTCCCTGATCAGTGGGGAGTCTGTTCTCCCTCTCCCTCTGCCCCTCCCCTCTGACAAGCTCTCTCTTGCAGTTTCTCTCTCTTCTAAATTAAATAAATAAAATCTTAAGAAAAGAAAGCTGCTAATATCATATATACAAGTGAAGATGACTTTTCATTTACTTATTATTAAAAAATAAATCTTGTTGGGGCACTGGGTGACTCAGTTAAGTGTCTCTTTCAGCTCAGGTCATGATCTTAGGGTACTGGGATTGAACCCCACATTGGGCTCCCTGCTCAGTGGGGGTCTGTTTCTCCCTCTCCCCTTGCTTGTGCCCTCTCTATCAAATAAATAAAATCAAGCTTGCTATAAAGCATCCATAGATTTGTATTTATTTGAAGAAAGTAATTCATCTTAAGTGGAAAATAACTAATATATACAAAATCTTTGTTGTGATGCTCTGTTCTCAGTTTGGGTGATCTGGAGAATTTTAGCAAGTCTCTGAGAGCAAGAAGGGCTATACATAGAGTCGAGTTTTGAGTGACACCATTTTTAACTGATGATTAAAAATAAATTTTAAAAATAGTCCAGTTTTCATTATATTCTTTTCTTTAATTTAAATTCAATTAGGCAACATATATATATATATATAGTACATTATTTGTTTCAGATATAGAGCTCAATAATTCATCAGTTGCATGTAACATCTAGTGTTCATCACATCACATGCCCTCCTTAATGCCCACCACCCAATTACCCCATCTCCCCACCCACCTCCCCTCCAGCAACCCTCAGTTTGTTTCCTAACCTTGAGAGTCTCTCATGGTTTGTCTCCCTCTCTGATGACTTCCCATTCTGTTTCCCTTCCTGCCCCTATGACCCTCTGCATTGTTTCTTATATTCCACATATGAGTGAAACCATATGATAATTATCTTTCTCTGATTGACTTATTTTGCTCTGTGTAATACCCTTCAATTCCATCCATGTTGATGTAAATGGTAAATATTCATCATTTCTGATGGCTGAGTAGTAGTCCATTGTATACATATATACCACATTTTCTTTATCCATTCATCTGTTGATGGACATCTCAGCATTTTCTGCAGTTTGACTATTTTGGAGATTGCTGCTATAAGCCTCTTCATTTCACTACTTCTGTATTTTTTAGGTCAATATCCAGCAGTGCAGTTGCTGAGTCATGGGGTAACCCTCTTTTCAACATCTTTAGGAACCTCCATATTATTTTCCAGAGTGGCTGCACCACCTTGCCTTTCCCAACAGTGTAAGGGGGTTCCCCTTCTCAGTATCCTCACCAATGTCTGCGGCTTCCTGACTTGTTAATTTTAGCCATTCTGACTGGGGTGAAGTGGTATCTCATTGTTCTTCTGACTTCTATTTCCTTGATGCCAAGGGATATGGAGCATTTTTTCATATGTCTGTTGGCCATTTGTATGTCTTCTTTGGAGAAATGTCTGTTAATGTTCTCTCCCCATTTCTTGACTGGATTATTTGTTTTTGATAAGTTCTTTATAAATCTTGGGTCCTAGTCCTTTGTCTGATATGTCATTTGCAAATATCTTCTCCCATTCTGAAGGTTGCCTTTTAATTTTGTTGACTGTTTCCTTTGCTGTGGAGAAGCTTTTTATCTTGATGAACTCGCAATATTTTATTTTTGCCTTTGTTTCCCTTGTCTTTAGAGATGTGTGTCGACTGAGAGGATCATATGGTTCTTGTCCTTTTTTTTTTTTAATTAATGTGACATCTCACGTTGATTGATTTGCAAATGTGAACCATCCTTGCAGCCCAGGGATAAATCCCACTTGATAGTGGTGAATAATCCTTTTAATGTACTCTTGGATCCTATTGACTAGCATCTTAGTGAGAATTTTGGCATCTATGTTCACCAGGGATATTGGTCTGTAATTCTCCTTTTTGGTGGGGTTATTGTCTGGTTTTCGGATCAAGGTAATCCTGGCCTCATAGAACGAATTTCAAAGTTTTCCTTCCCTTTCTATTTTTTTAAAACAGCTTCAGAAGAATAGCTATTAGTCCTTTAAATTATTCTTTAAATATTTGGTAGAATTCCCCTGGGAAGCCATCCCAAACAAGCCTAGACTCTTGTTTGTTGGAAGATTTTTGATTAATGTTTCATTTTCCTTGAGGTTATGGGTCTGTTTCTTTCTATTTATTCCTATTTCAGTTTTGGTGGTTTATACATTTCTAGGCATGCATCTATTTATTCCAGGTTACCTAATTTGTTGGCATATTTTTTACTCATAATATGTTCTTAAAATTGTATTTTCTTGGTATTGGTCATGGTTTCTCCTCTTTCATTCATGATTTTATTAATTTGTGTCCTCTTTTCTTTTTGATAAGCTGGCTAAGGGTCTATCAATTTTCTTAATTCTTTCAAAGAACAATCTTCTAGTTTCATCGATCTGTTTTATTCTTCTTTTGGTTACTGTTTCATTGATTTATGCTCAAATTTTTATTATTTCTCTTCTCCTGCCTGATTTAGGCTTTATTTATTGTTCTTTCTCTAGCTCCTTTAGGTGTAAGGTTAGCTTGTGTATTTCAGGTTTTTATAATTTTTTGAGAAAGATTTGTATTGCTATGAACATCCCACCTTTTAGGACCACCTTTGCAGCATCCCAAAAAGTTTTCAACAGTTGTGTTTTCATTTTCATTTGTTTCTAGGAATTTTAAAAATTCTTCTTTAATCTCCTGGTTGACCCATTCATTCTTTAGTAGGATGCCCTTTAACTTCCAAGTATTTGAATTTCTTCCAAATTTCTTCTTTTGATTAAGTTCACATTTCAAAGCATTGTAGTCTGAAAATATGGAAGGAATTATCCCAGTCTTTTGGTACCAGTTGAGACCTGACTTGAGACCCAGTATATGATCTATTCTAGAGAATGTTCCTTGTGTCTTTGAGAAGAATGTGTATTCTGTTGCTTTAGGATGGAATGTTCTGTAGTTATCTGTGAAGTCCATCTGGTCCAGTGTGTCATTTAAGCCATGTTTCCTTATTGATCTTCTGCTTAGATGAACTGTCCATTGTTGTGAGTGGGGGTTTAAGTCTGCTACTATTATTGTATTATTATCAATGTGTTTCTTTAATTTTGTTATTAATTGGTTTATATAATTGACTACTTCCAAATTGGGAGCATAAATATTTATAATTTTAGGTCTTTTGATGAATAGACCCTTTAAGTATGACATAGTATCTCTTTTTATCCCTTACTAAAGTCTTTGGTTTAAAATCTCATTTGTCTTATGTAAGGATGGCTACCCAAGGTTTCTGTTGATGTCCATTAACATGAGAAATGGTTTTCCACCCCCTAAGTTTCAAATGGAAGTGTCTTTGGGTCTAAAATGAGTCTCTTATAGGTAGCATATGGATGGATCCTGCTTTTTTATCCATCTAATACCCTGTATCATTTGATTGGAGAATTTAGCTCATTTAAATTCTGAGTAACTATTGAAAGATATGAATTTAGTGCCATTGTATTACATGTAAAGTCCTTGTTTCTGTGGATTTTCTCTCTTTTCTTCTTGTCTCTGTTGTTTTGGGTTCTCTCTTTGCATATATAATCCCCTTTCATATTTCTTGCAGCACTTGTTTAGTGAACATAAACCCTCCAGTTTCTGTTTGTCCTGAAACCCCTTCCATTCTGAATGACAGTCTTGCTGGATAACATGCTCTTGGCTGCATATTTTTCTCATTTTGTATCATGAATATATCATGCCAGTCCTTTCTGGACTGCCAGGTCTCTGTGGTTAGGTCTGCTGTCAGTCTAATGTTCTTACTGTTGTATGCTAAAGACCTCTTTTCTTGAGCTGCTTTCAGGATTTTCTCTTTATCTAAAATTTGCAAGTTTCACTATTCTATGTCAGGGTATTGATCTACTTTTATCGATTTTGAGGGGGACTTTCTGGACTTCTGGGACTTGAATGCCTGCCTCCTTTCCCAGATTAGGGAAATTCTCAGCTATTATTTGCTCAAATGTACCTTACGTTCATCTCTTTTTTCTTCCACTGGGACCCCAATAATTCTAATATTGATTTGCTTTATCGTATTGTTGATTTCCCAAAGACTCCCCTCATGGTCTATTAGTTGTTTTTCTCTCTTTTCCTCAGCTTCCTTCCTTTCCATCATTTTGTCTTCTGTTTCACTGACTCTTCTGCCTCATTTACTCTAGCTCTTAGAGCATCCATTTTAGACAACATCTGAGTTAAAACATTTTAATTTTGTCCTAATTAGATTTTGGTTTTGCACTAAGAGATTCTCTTTGATGCTTCTTTCAAGCCCAGCTAGTAACTTTATAATCTTTATTCTGAATTCAATTTCTGACATTTTCCTTATATCCATAACAATTAGATCTATGGCAGAAATAATTATCTCTGGTTCTTTCTTTTGCTGTGAATTTTTCCTTCTAGTGATTTTTTTTCAGAGAATAGATGAAGGAGAGAACAGAATAAAAAATATCAACCACAACTTTGGTAGAATATACACTATAAAAATCTGAAGAGGTCAGAAATCAAAAAAGAGAAGGAAAAAAAAAAGGGAAAAAAGAGAGAATATGCTCTCACAGGTGGAGAAAACAGGATGATCCACCTTATCCTGGGTATATTATGGTAAAGAAAGAAAAAAACATATATACATATAAATTAAGAATATATATATTGTATATATTGTGTGTATATATATATATACACATACAATATAAGCATAAAAATGAAAAATTTAAAAAAAGACTTAAAAACAAAGTTGATCAAATAAGAAATTAATCAAGAAGAAAAAAAAGGGAAAAGAAAAAACATTTTAAACTGAAAGACTAAAGACTCATGAGAAAAACAAAACAAAACACCTTCTAATTTTATATACTATTTTCCCCCAGCACAGGAATTTTTCAGTTCTGAGTGATTCATAAACTTGGTATTCAACTAGTGTTTCTGCTGGTCTTCTGGGGGAGGGGACTGTTGCACTGAATCTCAGGTGTCTGCCTGGGTAGAGTTCCCTTGCCAGGGGACCAGACGCAGTGTTAACTGCTTCAGGTTTCTCTGTGTGGCTTTTTGTTCCCTGAACACTTTTCGAGCTGCTTGCAAAAAGTCGTTGATTTTCTATTTGTAGAATTACAGCAATTATTTTCTTAGATCTCAGGTTGAATTCATAGATGTTCAGAATGATTTGATAGATATCTAGCTGAATTCAGGAGCCAATTGGCACATGGGTCCCCTACTCTTCCACCATTATCCCTCCTCCCTCCAGCCTAGCTTTCATTACATTCTTAACTCAAAACATTATTTTTTTAAACAAAAGTGTCACTTAACATATAATTAAGTATAAAAAAATGCAAAACATACAATTAACTATAATCTCTGAAAGGAACTAAAATCAGTCCTCAAATGTTTGTAAAATTTGCTTCTCAAAAATAGAAGTTTTACAACAGCCAAGACACTGTGTAAATCAAGGTAGCTAGCTGCCACATAAATCAAACTCTAAAATTTTAGTAGCTTACCTGAGATGATGTTTGATATGGGCGGCAGGTCCTCTTGCTTCTTGTAACCATGCCATCTGAAAACCATGGCCTCTTCAGCTATAGAGGAGCCTGGAGAATAAAGCACAACAGTTTTCAATTGACTTTAGCCCAGAAATGACACACATTCCTTCTGCTCACTCTTCATTGGTCAGAGAATATACTCATACTCCTCCAAACTAACTCTAACATTGTGGGAAAATACAAAAAGAAAATAAAAGGCACATATAATTTTTATGAGGATATCAATAATAAGAAAATCTGTCCCTTTCTCCACCAAAGCAGTACAATTGATTGGAAAATTTTCATCAAAAAATGATTTGGTACTTAACTTGATAAATGAAACTAAATAATTTTCAATTATTAGAACAAACAAGAAAGAGATGAAAATACTGAATTCAAATTTGAAGTTTTGTCTTCATCAGCCTAGAAGAGCAACTTGTCAGTGCTCAAAGTTAGCACAGGAGTTATTATATAAATACAATTACATTATAAAGCTTAGCTCTTTTAGACGTGACATGGTACCCAATCAATTCCAGCCATTCTGAAATAAGATGGTAAGATTGGAAAACTAAAAGAAAAGCTTTCAAAAAAATTATTTATTTTTCTTTTTACCCCCCTTAAAATAATTTTGTTTTTTGGGGAGAAAGATATTAGGACTATGCAAAGGCATTGTAACTTGGGCCAAGAATAATGATTTACCCAAAGTGGGAATTCCATGCTATTTGAAAATTTTAGTTAATTTTAAAGATATTGTAGAGACACAATCCTCTTTAATTACCTCCAGATTCTCCAACTCCTTTTTATACAGGAGAGATGAGGCAAATAAATATGTAGGAAACTTAGTTTTCTCAAAGGGAGGGAGAAGATAACTAACATCCATTGAAGTCTTATATGCTGGGCACAAAACATAAATCTTCTCACATAAACTTCACAAAAAGTACTGTATATATATATATATATATATATATATATATACAGATATATAGATTTTTTAAAATATTATTTATTTATTTATTTGACAGACAGAGATCACAAGTAGGCAGAGAGGCAGGCAGAGAGAGAGGAGGGGAGAGAGGAAGGGAAGCAGGCTCCCTGCTGGGATCATGACCTAGGCTGAAAGCAGAGGCTTTAACCCACTGAGCCACCCAGGCGCCCCCTAGAGCTTCAATTTTAATCCCAATCTGGCTTCCAAATACCTGTTCTTTCTTCTATCTTAAACCAGAAGTCTATAAATTTTTTTATAACACATCCATACTATTTAAAATAAATAATCAAGAATATACAATATATATGAAGTTCTACATTTGCATATATTTTCTCCAGTGCACTATGCACATTATAAGAAACACACAAAAAATTCTTGAATAGGTAAGGAACATAAAGATAGAAGTAGAGGTTCTAACATTTTCTTTTCTATACGTCAGTAGAATATCTTGTGCATTTCTCTAAAAAGACACTGTGGGAACAGATTACTTTCTTTTTTTTAAAGATTTTATTTATTTATTTGACAGAGAGAGATCACAAGTAGGCAGAGAGGCAGGCAGAGAGAGAGAGAGGAGGAAGCAGACTCCCTGCCGAGCAGAGAGCCCGATGTGGGACTCGATCCCAGGACCCTGAGATCATGACCTGAGCCAAAGGCAGCGGCTTAACCCACTGAGCCACCCAGGCGCCCGGAACTGATTACTTTTTAAACCTTTTATTTTGAAATAATTATAAACTCACAAGAAGTTGCAAAAACAATAGTCGAGAAAGTCCATGTACTCTTCCTTCTTCTTCAGCAGTAATATGTTTCATAGAAAAATGAAGAAGTGACACTGACACACTATAATTAACTAGACTATAGATTTCACTCAGATATCACCCCTCCAAATACAGATTTTTATGAGCAAAATGATCTTGCCATTTCTTGCCAGAAAAATAAGAAAATAATCTGTGATACTTTGGAATGTGTTTTTGTCATTCACTAAGCTCTTATAATATATAATTAGCAAACAAGTGAAAGTCAATAGCACTTCCAGGATGTCAGGATGTCAGAGAGTCTAAGAGCACATGCTCAGCCTTAGTATGAAAACCAGTGTCAACATTTATTCCGTGCCTCAGTTTATTCATCTTTATAATGGAGCTAATAAGATTATCAACTTCATAGGATAGTAGCTATTATTAGAAGTAGAATTCTCCAAATTATGGAGAAAGAGATATACTCAGAGAGTTCAATCCAATTATTTGAAATTGAGGTTACCAATTAAATGCAAACCTGGATCTATATTCAGTGGCTTCCAACAGTGTGCTGGTTCTCCCATGGTATGTGTCTCCTTCCCAGGCAAAGAGGAGGAATGGAATAGAAAGTGCTCGAGTGTAACTCTCATTTGGCACTGTTCTCAGTATTTGTAGACTTTGATTCATAGTTTATTGCTTACTTTTGTTAATTATCCCTATCAAAAACCTCAGCATATCTCCCAATATTCAAACGTCAGTTTAGCCAATTGTTAATAAAATATGTTATTGTACGTAGTATCCTACTGGTCTAAAAGTCACGCATATAAAGTAATCAGCAAAAACATCTTAATTTCTGAGACTAATAATTTCCTGAAAAACATAGTTTTCCCTTTGAGTAAAAGATTCCAAACTGTAGTTGTCATTTATATTTTCATTTAATTCTTTTTAAAAAATTTAATCTTACAAAGACTGAGTCTTCAGCAACACCAGTGAACTACACATACAAATAAACAAGCAAACAGTTCATTGATATTTATCTATGGTGTTGCCTGAGGCTGCTAGGGGACTAGTAGATAATTCTAAGCTAAAGACAAATTAGTTGCTACAGATCAATATGTAAACCAGGACATTCAGTATCAGTTTTTCTTGTACAAACTTACTCAACCCCAAGTTTTAAAAAAACATCTATGTTAAACATAGACCTGTTCTGTTTAAAGCCACAGTATGAAACTACAGCCAATTTCAGTTCAAAACCACATTGAATAGTTTTTCCAGTCATATGGGAAATTTTTATTTAATTTTCTAACATTTTGTCAAAGTAATCTTCACATGGATTTTGGTAAATGTAAACATTAACTGTTGCTATTATCCTAGTTTTATTTTTAAAGAATTATATTTACTATACCTACAAATAGTTCACACGAAGCAAGAAACCTAATATTTATACTTTACAGTAAATATTATGAATATCTCTCTCAGGGAAAGAAACTGTTTAGATAATCTGCTTTTCACAGAAAGTCTTGCTTCTAAATCTTGGAGACTATAGTTTTTCGTTTTAACTTTTTTCATTTTAGAGATAGCTTTCACTGTCAAAGCAAAATAGTGCCTTTTAGCTATAGTTAAGAAACTTTTTTTTTGCAAAGGGGGGAAATTATGGAAGCTGTAAATAAGTAATGATTGCCAAAGATCAGAGGAATTTTACATAAGACCAAAGCAATTTAATCAGATGCTTTGATACAAGTTTGTAAATAATTCAGCATAATGATAATAATGGCATCTTGAGAATTCCTAGCAACTGAATTGCCCTTGAAGGTATTAGGAGATGGTTAGAAATGGAATAGTTTTAAGTCATGAGTTAATTTTTTATTTTCTTTTCCAATGTGGGGGTGAAGTGTACTCTTTTAAACAGTTGCTACCCCATCGCTTTAGTGTAAATACAAAAAATATTAATATACTGGTCCTCTGTGTAGTAGAATCCACTTAGCCTGAAGCAGAATAACTGGTTATTTCCCTAAGACTCAAGAATTAAAAATCAGTAGGATTTTTAAAAACTTCTACTTCACACACATTGTCTTTTTCATCCAGTTTTTCCTCATCTCCTTAGAAATATGCAGGCACGAAAAGGCCTGATTCTTAGACTGGAGTAAACCAATCCCTGCTCAGTGATTCAGTTTTGTCAGTCTTCCAACTAGTTTAATCTTTGGCAGGTTAATTTTTTTCTTTTCCAGGAGCTTAGATTTCCTCACGGGTAAAATAAAGAAATTGGACTCTGTGATCTCAATGATCTCCTCTAGTTCTGAAATCCTCCGAGCATATTGCTTTCTAAATAATTTCTAAAAGAGAAGGGCCTTCATTACCAGCCTCTTCCTATTTGTCCAGCCAGCCAGAGAATTACGGACAGTTCTGTAGACCCCAGGCTGCTTCATAAAACCATGCTGATTCTTGGGTAAATGGAAAAGCCTTCTGCTTTCCTTCATAAAGGAAACATCTTCGCATCCTTCAACACCTCATTCCATTGCCTTGCCTCCGAAAAATCTTATTCCAGCCGTCCAGAGATTACTATTTCCTCCCATAAACCATCACTTTCACTGGTGCATTTCTCTATTTTCACACCAGTCATTCCAGATGTTCATATTCTTCTAATAACAATGGCCCCAAATAAATTACTTTAATAAGTTTCTTTGAAGATAAGCATCATGTTTTGTCTTTGTTTTTCCGCAAACGATGGGTTACACATTACGAATACTCAATAAATTCCTGGTAGATGAAAGACACGTAGGTAGTTAATAGGGCAAGAACATATTAATGTAAAAAAAGACTGGGAACTTTGAGATAATGTTATCAGTTATCAGTTCTATTATTTATTTTGTATACTTACATATGTCACTTCAACTTTCTGAGCCCTCCTGTCAAGTATCACAAATAATCCAAACATTGACTATCTTATTGCATTGGTTTCATGATTATAATATTGAAGTTAAATTACCCAAGTAGATAGGTTATTAATAAATTATATGTATAAATATATATACGTGTGTGTGTATGTGTATATATATATATATATATACACATACATACACACACGTACATATGTAAACTACTTTAAAACTGCAAACAGACATTTAGTTGTAAGGGATCATTATTACATCTGGTCAGACACCACAGTCTAATATAAAGTTGTTCTTGATCTATCAGTTATAGATTTTTTTCTTAATCATCAAAAATGCTTTTTAAACATTTTGATGGGAAAGTCAGATTCAAAGCTCTAGCTCACAGAGGATTTAATAGTAACTGAAAAGTCAAAATAGTTTTCTAAATATCAAAATGTTCTCTAGCATGTACTTTCCAGCTGGGTCAGTTAACTTTGTTCTTTTCTTTATTAAGATACCACCTTCTTCACAATATGAGACTGAGCTTTTGAAACACCTGATTTTACATCACTAATGATGACTTTTCAGTTTTCTTTTTTTAACTTAATTTTACATATTTAACTACAAAATATATTTTCTATGAGAAAATGATATTTCTCCTTATTGTTATAAAAAGCTGAAGAATGGAAAACTTGAACATGATTTGTTCAGTTGTCTCACAGTGGTCAGTGGTGGATATACAACTCCTTGTTAACAGCAAGCAGCACAAATGATTAGGATGCCAATACCTAGGAAGGTCCAGCCAAAAGATATCTCACCTTAGGGTGCAAGACTCACTGTGATGACTAATCATGCAATGTGTTTGTGGTTAAAATAGCACTACTAAAACCCTGCCAATGTGAGCTTCCCACTTTTTCATATCAAATTAAAATTGAAACAATGAATATAGATATGATGAAATGAACCAGGTGATTGTGGCACAGATGATATTTACTGAGCACCATTTTCAAGGTAATATTAATAATCTAAATAGGAGCAACTAGGGAGCAGGCATAAATCCATATTTTCTCATTGAGAAAACAAATATATACCATCAGAGGTAACACTTTTCTTCACTCAAATGCTGGATATTATGTGAATTTTAGAAAAGATTTATGGATGTGCCCACTTTATGAGAAAAACCATTTTCATAATGCTGTGCAAAATCAAAGTGCAAAAAAAACCACTTGCCTGTTACAAAATATGCCTGTATAAATACAAAAGTATAGATATGCAGATAAATATGGGTATAGACATAAATATAGCTATAGAAATACATGTGGACATAGATATACATCTAGATGTCTATTACTGATATCCAGTACACAACTTAGAAATAGTATCAAACTCCATGCTCCATCTCTTCTAACACTTTATGGATTCACTAACAGCATGTGACTTTCCAACAGGGTCTCCTTATTCACCCTCGACCCTCTGTTTTCACTTCAGTGGCACTCATCTGTTCCCATATAGACAACACTCTTTATGATACGTTTGGATATTTGTTTTCTCTAGTATTGTTCAACTAATGATGGCTTACAACCAAGAACAATGTCTGCTCTTGACTCTGTCTGAAAGCCCACTCAACCTTTATTTTTTTCTCCTTGAAAACTTTTATGGATGATGTAGATTTTCTAAATGCCTGGACTTAACTCCTAAAAGTTGCTGTTGCCTGGCTGTTTTACTCACTACATAAGAAATATCATATCTGAGAGAAAATCATTTTTTTAAATTTCTATTTCACTGCAGTGTTACAAGTTCTAAATTATAACTATAAGATGCTTCAAGTTATTTTTCATCATGTCCCAGTATTTCAGTGATGATCTGAGAAAACTCTAGATTAGTTATATTTAATATAACTAAGGACATATCCATAATTATTTTCATTTAATAATAAAATATTTTACCAACAGCACCATCTATTCTAAATATTTCAATGTAATAAAAAGCAGAATAGTTATGGTACAACAAATGCAAAACAGTAAATGGATAGAGTTATGTATTTAGCTTTAAACTTTTTTCAGCAGATTCATCTTCCAAGTTAGGATTTGATTAGATTAAAATTAAGCCTAATTACTCCCTTGGAAAGGAAAATGACATGATAAAAGACAACTAATGAAATATACTCCACATGTATTTTCAAAAATCTTATTTTTCCCAAAAGATATGGGCATGTACACACAGGGTAACACATTAGGACTAGGAGCAAGTAAGCATATAAATCAAACCCATTTCAATTATATATGTGTATATATATATATATATATATATATATATATATTCTACAAGTTAAGATCCAGTAGCATTTGGTAGTGAGTCAAGTGATGGTAGTGAGCATTTCAGTTCCTCCCTTGATGGTTCCCTTCATGTGGAGTGAATTCTCCTTGTTAAATTTCCCAGGTGCTGCTCAATCTCCTCGTTTCCATTTCTGCAGGGGAGGACGATTGACTTCATATGATTGGCTAATTTGGAACAGTGACAAACATGATTAGTCTCACCCCTTCTTTGGTCTTTACAAGGTGGATGCACATTCTACTTGACTCTTCTGTGTCATAAATCATGGAGGCCATCTCTGTTCCTTGGTGGAGAGTCTTTCTAAGTTCTGGGGTTTAGAATTAGAAAGCTCAGTTGCTTGTAGATATAACATACCTCTCCCAGAGTCTTAATACTTCATCTTATCTGCCTTATATAAATTGTCTTCATTTTTTTCCAGGTAGTTCAAAATTCTGATGTAAAGATGCAGGGAAAGAATTTTTGAATTTTCAGATTCCCCAAATTGAAATGTATGCTTTTATTTACTTTTTTAGGCAGCTTTTTTTGCACTAAGGCATGAATTAAAAAAAAAAATCATTGAATGAAAAGACTGATTTAACTCAAAACTGTGTATATATATATATTTTTAGACAGCTACTCTAAATTACAGAATTGTTATGTATTTCCTATAAATGTAACAGGTACAGGAAACAAAAATACTGGGCTCTTGAACCTCTGATTTGTTATATTCTGCTTCCATTCTTTGGTCATCTTTCTCTTCTTAGCCAAACCCTGGGGTAAGCAGGACAGACTTAATGTCCTCCGAGTGTGACTAAATTTTAGACAGGTTTCTTCCAACAATAGGCTTCTAACTTCCTTCTTCTTAGAGCAATTATTTGGGAAAACTTGTAAAAAACTTGCCCAATCTTCCTCTGCTTCTTTGAGATGTAAATCTTCCCACAGGCTCTTACCTGTTTTACAACCTAGAAATGTCTTTCTCAAGGACCTGGAATCCATCCTCTTGAAATGTAATTATTAAAGGTGTTAAGTTCATTCTCTCTCCTCTCGTACAACAATCTTGAATCTTGCCTGCTTAACTGATCCTGTGCAATTTTTCTTTTACAAGTGCCACAGGGAGTATTTTCCTGTCTAAAGAGACTAACATGGAGAATTGAAGTGGACATTTATAAGTAAATTTCATTCAGTTTGCAGATGCAGCCTACAAAATTGATATAGCTAAAATCAAATTTTGTCAGAAATAAGATATCGTGAGATTACCACCATTCCAGTATGAGACTAATACATTCTGACAAAACTAGGCAAATCCAGGAACTCTGTTGACATCAAGAATCTAGAAGTTGGAGGTGCCTGGGTGGCTCAGTGGGTTAAGCCTCTGCCTTCGGCTCAGGTCATGATCTCAGGGTCCTGGGATCGAGCCCCACATCGGGCTCTCTTCTCAGCGGGTAGCCTGCTTCTCTACCTCTCTCACCGCCTGCCTCTCAGCCTACTTGTGATTTCTCTCTGTCAAATAAATAAAATCTTTCAAAAAAAAAAAAGAATCTAGACGTTGTTGAGTTCATTTTGTAACCATTAAAAGATATCGTAAGAAAATTGATTTTTCTTTTGCTTAGTGGAAAAATAACTCTCAGAATATGGAGGAGCAGTTCAGTGATCAAAACTCAGTGATTTATATCTGAACTTAAATCTCCTCTGTGTATATGATAGAATGGATTATTTGTCTAACTCTTTACTCCCTCCCAGTAATAGGATTATACATCCATTCATTCTGCTGTGAAGGAACTCACTGGCATTGCTGGTAGTATAGCCATCGCATTCCCTTGACTTTGGGTGCAGCCACGTGACTTCTTTATCCAATGGATTTAAGAGATGTGAAGCAAGTAGAGGCTTGAAACAAGCTTGTGCAATTAGGGTTGTTCTTTCTCACCTCTGCCACTGTCATTAAGGGACTCCCCCTCAGGTAGACAACTGGTACAAAGGCAATGAGAAGCACCTGGAACAGAGCCACTTGCTCAAGCCCATTAATCAGCAGTGAAAAGAACAGCTTGCCAGCTGAGCTCAGCCCACATCAGTTAGCCCCAGCTGGCACAAATATTAATGACAATTAATAAGCCCTATAGATTTGAGGGTTGATCATTATACACACAGCATAATTATAATAATAATTTACTAACAAAATATACTTTAGAGATCACTGTTTAATACCTGAGTAGCCTTCAGTTCTTTCCCAAGAGAGTTACAGTTCATTGTGCAGCTTACGCTTTTGTATTGGGCCACCATATTTTACGGTGAAATGGAGGTGTTTCATGTGGTCTATCTTTTCCAACATAATATATAAAACAAATACACTAATTCTGGCCATAGAGTTTGAAAGGTCATAAACAATAAGGGATTTAGAGAAAAAGAGTGAACCTAATAATGTCTTGCAATAATACTGGAAAACAAGAAGTGAACAGAATAGTGTAAAAGCACCAGATGGGGATGAAGAACTCATGCTTTCTGTGATGATGTTGCTACAGCAGTTGAACCTTGAATGACTACCTCTGTAGACATCTGTGAATTCTACCACCTTTTATAGTTCATTCTTAGAGAACTACAAATGAAGGATTAACTATTTTCTCACATTTTGCTTCACATATATAAAATATATGTTTGTCTGTATCTGGAGCAATATTGACATATATATGTCAATATATATGAGACAGAAGAGAGACAGACAAGCTTAAAGTGATATATTCATGATGCTACAGTAGGGGTCTTAAGAAAAGATAGCAGAGTAGGCAAAAGGGTGAAATGGGAGTCTATAAAATTTAAATTATATTTTTTGGTTCCATCAGAGATCAGGTCTGTGATCTTTAGAACCTGTTAATTTCATGTTAATCTGTTTACTTTTCTATAAAAAATGACAATAGTCAGGACTGCCTAGACTATCTCATTGTCTGCATTCAAAGTAATTGAAGCAAAATTTGTTAATTTATAAATTGAAGGAAATAAATTAGTGTAATTGTTTTTAATAATGGAATGCAATATAGCTCAGGTATGAAGTACCTCTGGCAATTTTTTTTATGTCATTCTATATTCAAGGGCAAAAAATAAACCTTACAAGGAATAGTTTGATGGTAAGGGAAGATTCTTCCCTTCTTATAGATTTCTATAAAAAAATAGTACTCACAGTAAACATTATGTAATATTGGATTTAAGTCTTGCATTCTTGAAATTATAACCACATTCAGTTAGCTAGAAAGAATCCAAGAGAGAATAAGTAACTAGAGGCTCCACAAACAGGACTAATATGAGACTTTTTTTCTCAATTTAATCAGAATTTTACAGATTGCACTCTGAAACCCACTACCTTATCTTCCAATCAGAGCTACTGGTTATAAATATTTGCAAATTCTTTGATTAGAAATAATTCTGTGTTCATGGAGAAGCTTATAATCACTATCCAATTTGCAAAAGACCAATGAATTCAAGTTATAAGCAAAAACTTTTCCACTGAGATGCTGCAGGTAAATTGGTCTGTTCTCTAGTCTTTTTCATTTTCACTTAGAGTTCAGAAATATTTCAAAGTTAAGCTTTTAAAGTAAATCTCTATTGGATGCCATATGAATTTTTTTCTGTGCCAATTTATAGGGAACATGTGGTTATGTAAACATCTTCTCTGGAAATGCATTTCAACATAATCCTACATGGGTTACAAGAGATTTAGATAGTCACATAAACCTGTGATGTAGCCACAGATTTCAGAGAGAAGCATGATTTCCTAGGTGGTTATTTTCACTATGACATATTTTATATACATAAGTGGACAAATCCAACTTGTTTCCAGGAATCTATTAAGAATTATCCTGTGATATGTTTTAAAGTTTTAAACTAAGTTCATGATGTGTTTAATATTTGGAATGCCAGATACAGGAGATTAATTATAGCACCAAACTCCAAATTCTTGAATGGAGATCTTTAGGAACTTGGTCTTAGCATTTGTTATGGTTTGCTAATACTTTAACAAACCTGTTTTTAAAATTTTTTTAATAAAAAAAAACAATCAACTTTCAGCTCTTTAAAATTTTATTTTATCTGTATTGAAGATTTACTAGATAGCTTGAAATTTTTCACTGCTTATTAACATGTCATCTAGGGGAAAGAAAGGAGAACTTCCAGTCATTCAAATTTGATATGAAAATTATCTGCCTAAAGTATTTCTTGTCCAATGGTATTCCAGTTATTTTGGCTGATTTGCCTGACTTCCTCAATATTCTTCGTGAGTTCCTTCAAAATCTACCTGCTCAGCCAAAGGAAATAACCTTTAGGATAAAAAAATGTTTTTTTTTAATCAAAGTTTTAGAATTAGTTAGCTTCTTGTCTTTATCAGAGAAAAAATATTGGTATGAATATGGACCACTCTTCCAATACCTTCAGGTTTCACTTAGGACAAGAGATGTCCTTATAAGATGATGGAATTGCTCAAAAGAGGATACACTGAAAGTTGCCATTAATACAATGCTTACTTCAAGTTGGTTCTCTTTGACCAGTTTGAGCTTTAAACATTTCTCTTTCAAATAGCTATAATATCGTAGCCATGTGACTCCTAAAGATACATTTTTGTGATCAATACCAAAGTTACGTGAAAAGAGAAAAGCCTCCCACTTCTGGGGGTAGGAGGTTGGTAGTAATAGCAAGGCAGGTAAGATAGAGACAGAAACAGAGACAGAAAGATGGAGATATAGAGACACCATGGAAAGAAAATGACAGATACCAGGTGTTTGCTTTTCCACTGCACAGACCAGAAGCCAAGACTGGATTACATACTAGTTGGGGTTTAGAACCACCAAGATATATCTAAGCCAGGAAACTTGTTCTCATACATTAGAGGGCGTGGGAGATTATCTTTTCAGTCCCAGGAAAAAACCTCCTCTAAGAAAACCTGCTTAAGTAGCCTGGGTGACAGAGGGAGGACTTTTGTGTAGTTTTACTGAGATACCCTTAGTTGTGGGTATGGAATGACCTAGATGAAGATGAATTGAGTTTGGAGATGGCCCAGGAAGTGTTTTATGAGATATAAGGATTCTTTGTGATAGCAAAGCACAACATACCGACATTCAGATAGATGAAAGTTATAATTCTTTGTTACTTATAGTCACAAATGAGAGAAGCCAGGACCATCTAGGGAATTCGATCTGGGTACAGGATAACAGAAAGCTAGAGCCAAATAGGGCAACTTATATAGGGCAAAAGGGTAAGGTTAGCTAGGTTTCATGGAATTTCTGTGGATTGGATAATTTAAATAAATTTGGGGTCTTTGAGATTTAGGGACTATTTTTAATTGTTTGATGTCTGGCCCTAGATCAGTTTGAGAGAGTACACAGTGGCACAGAGCTTGAGAGTCAGGTAAGAGAAGTGGTTGGGGTAAGTACTTAATCAGCTGCTCAAGAAGGGGAACTAACTGATCTCTAACTGAACCCTTAAAACTGGTCACAATAGCATTTCAAAACAAGCAAACAAACAAACAAGCTATATTATAATTGACCGTTGGATGTCTTGGTATCAGTTTGGGGTTTAATTGTTTGGAGTATTTGCATGGCTCAAATAGTAGAGAAGATTAATTTTAGGGAAGAGGGTATAAATTGTCCTAAAAGGCGGAGAGAAACATTTTATTATGAGAGTTAAAAGGAGGAAAACAATTATAAGAAGTCCTCGTAGGCTGACCCCATAACCACACTTCTTATTTATATGACGTTAGCTAGGAAAACAAATTTGAAAGTGCTTAGAGTCTCTAACAGTATCATGGTAGAACTGTGTGTTAAAGGTATGAGTTATCTTTTTTATGACAATAACCTGGTGTACTCCTTGACTCAAGGTGGCAAATCTAGCAGTTACACTGTTGGAGGGGATGAACTAAAAGTTCAGTGAAATATATGTAAAGATTAGCAGTTTTTGTTTCTAACTAAGGCGAAGGAATGGTTATGGTGGTCATGGTCAGAGACACAAGGCAGAGGGTCTGGCAACAAGTTAAATGAGGAGAGAAGGAAAAAGCACTAGGAAGTGGGAGATATGGTCTCTAGGGGGCTGAGGGCAGTATCAATATGAGGGAGTTGCCTTCTGGGGGAAGCAATAATCTCCATTAATTTTTAGTATGGCACAGACAGTAGTAACCTCTGCAAGATTTCCCTTTAGGCATGACTGTGTAGAAATACATATATTGGCAAAGAGCAGGAGCATAGATTAAGCAAGGAGCAAGCCCAGGAAGTATGATAGAATTCCTAATATCAAAGGCAGAAAAGCAAAAGCAATAAATGTCCCATGTCCAATTCATCAGTGCCTTAGAAGAGAGCCCATTCACCTTACTGGGATGTTAGTCTCATTGTTAGGGTAAAGTTATCTCTGATTCAGATGGTGAAGTCATCTCCATGGCAAGGTCTTGGACTGAGATGATGTTGTCTGGGCTATTGGACTAAATTATTTACTCTTCACAAGTGGGTATCCACCTGGGTTGATGTAGATCATGTTTTGGTGGCTCTATGGTATTATAAAAAGGCAGAGCCCCTGTGCAATTTAAAGGTAACATTTTCATGGGAGCTTGTTTAAAATTATCTTTTAAGTCAAGGGGCTTGGGAT
The DNA here is from genome assembly GCF_022355385.1 of Mustela nigripes. Lineage (NCBI taxonomy): Eukaryota > Metazoa > Chordata > Mammalia > Carnivora > Mustelidae > Mustela > Mustela nigripes. The sequence continues at coordinate 60,838,195 of NC_081560.1, read as the reverse complement.
ATGCAAAGCTGACAGAAGTGATGTACAGCAGTGATACTGCCATAACTGGATCAAATCACCAGAACCCAGCTGGTACAGTTAAAGCCCTAAAGAAAGGGGGCCAATTCTGAAAGCTCTTAATAGATCAAGGTTTTGCCTAGATTGATGATGAGAGGGTTTCTGCTGAAAACAAGTTTAAATCGTATGGCCCAAGTTAGATCCATGTTGTTAATGGGTGTCTGATTATTTGGCCATGAGAATGTCCCTAGCTGAGCTTAGAGCTCCAGAATTAGTTTGTAGGCAGGTGCCCCAATTTAACCAATTATTATGGACCCTTTGCCTCAGTTATTGGTTCAGTTGCTGGCAGGTAACCCAGTGAGGTCTTTGAACTTGCATTAGTCAAATTCAATGGCATGTAGGCCTCAGCATTTGCCAAGTTTGATTGGAACAGTGGCTTACTTGGTGGGTTTGGGCTTCTGGACTGCAAACCAGTAAAAGCACCCAGGCCAGCAGTAAGAGCAACAGTCAGTAGGAAGGCATGTAGTTGCACTGGACAGACCTTTGCTGTGTGATGTTGATTTTCTTCTGGCTTGTTACCAATGAGGAATTCTGTTTTTTATCATTAAAGGATATAGTGTTTAACTCATTATTGTTTCTAAAGGTGATTTTTATTTACTATAATGCTTTACATCTCCCCTTTTTGTAGTCCACACTGGGAACATGGCCCTGGACATTGATTTCAATTTCTTGGAGGAGATCAGAAGAACAACTAGGGTCCTTTACCTATTCCTTATAACTTGAATATTGCGGATGGTCTCTGGGGTGGCAGAAGTCCAGGCTTAAATGAGTCCTATAACGGGTGGACAGGTGCCTGCCCATGGAAAATCTATAGTTAAGGGCTGAAGATAGTATATATCCTCAACTGGCTTCTAGATCTTATGAATGGTGGCAGGATCAAGAGTTTATAAAAACAGAGGGAGACATTACTTTTTAAAAATTTTAAATTTAAATTTAATTTAATTAACATATGCTGTATCTTTAGTTTTGGAGGTAGAATATAGTGATTCATCAGTTGCATATAACACCCAGTGCACATTATTTCAAGTGCCTTCCTTAATGCACATTACCCAGTTATCCCATACCCCCCACCAACCTCCCCTCCAGCAACCCTTTGTTTGTTTCCTATAGTTAAGAATCCCAAAGTTTGTCTCCCTCTCTGTTTTTCTCTCCCTCTCTGTGTTTGTCTTTTATTTTTTTCTTCCCTTCCCCATGTTTATCTTTTTTCTTAAATACCACATATGAATGAAATCATATGGTATTTATCTTTCTCTGATTGATTTATTTCACTTAGTATAATACCCTCTAGTTCCATCCATGTCATTGCAAATAGCATGATTTCCTTCTTTTTGATGGTTGAGTAATATTCGTGCGTGTGTGTGTGTGTATTCACCACATCTTCTTTATCCATTCATCTGTTGATGGACATCTGGTCTCTTTCCCATCGTTTGACTATTGTGGACATGGATGCTATAAACATTGGGGTGCACATGCCCTTTCAAATCACTATCCTTTAGATAAATACCTAGTAGAGCAATTCCTGGGTGATAGGGTAGCTCTATTTTTAACTTTTCAAGGAACCTCCATACTATTTTCCAGAGTGGATACCCCAGTTTGCATTCCCACCAACAGTGCAAGAGGGTTCCCCTTTCTCCACGTCCTTGCCAACTTTTGTTGTTTCCTGAGTTGTTAGTTTTACCATTCTATCCCATGTTAAGTGATATTTCATTGTGGTTTTGATTTGTATTTCCAAGATGTTGAGTGATGTTGAACACTTTTTCATGTGTCTGATGGCCATTTGTGTTTGTTCTTTGGAGAAATGTCTGTTCATGTGTTATACCCATTTCTTGACTGGATTATTTTTTGGGGGGGTGTTGAGTTTGATAAGTTCTTTATAGATTTTGGATACTAGCCCTTTATCTGATAAGACATTTGCAAATATCTCAGAGGAAGACGTTATTAAATGGCCCTATATATAATGCATCTTTATACTCATGGAGGTAAGATAGATCCTCCTTTAAATATAGAAATGTTTTGTTTTGTTTTTAAATTAGAACATGGACTTAGTCAGCTAAGGAGCCTTATATTAGGGGAGATTGAGGTCTCAGGCAAGATAAACACCAAGTTTGGGATCCAGTCATCATTTTGTAACTTAAACAGGGGTTTGTTGAGGAACTCATTAGACTCCCAAACTGGCTACCTGGGATCTATCAGAGGCCTGAAAATTCCATTGAATGAATTTTCCAGGAGTCTCAGGATTATGTTTTCTGAGAAGTAAAATGTATGCCTTGGTTAGTATCAGCAGTGTCTCAAACTCCAAAAGAAATAAGAAGTGTTCTGATATGACCTTACATTCTTGCCTTTGTATACCATATGTGATCTTGATTTGAGATTTGGGTATCCATGGGACAAGAGATTCCCAGAGTTATTTACCTTGAAGGGGACAGCTGTTAGGCATTGGCCCAAGAGTTTTCATAAATGTGTAGATGGAACCATTTGTTGGCAAGGGCATCCAATGCTAAGATGATTCCAATGATCTCTATCATTGTGAATGCAGCAACACTGTCTACATATCCACACAATCTGTGAAATCCATTGCTATTTACTCAGTTGATTGTAAGGGGTTCCCCAAGGTAGTGAAGTTGTCTAGGAGAAAACTGGCCTCCTCCAGCATGCTGGCATATGACAAGAGAATGAAGACAGGGGAAGTCATTCCCTCCCCTCTAGGTGGAAAATACCAGGGGGGCTATTTTGGCTCCATCTTCAATCAGTGAGTCTTCCATAGCTGTGCTGAGCTTGTGGGGATGTTGCTTTCATGACTCAAATCATAATGGGCAAGTTGTTATGGACGATCAGAGGTTCATTGTCTATGAGAACCTCTGTTTCTAAGAGACCCCAGCATGTGGCCAGCAATTGCTTTTCTAAAGTGTATAGTATAGGGCTGAATAGGACTGTTACTTGCATCAAAACCCATGGGCAATGTATGGTCTTTATAAGTGGTCCAGAGACTCTGGGAAGCATCTGAGGAGGTTGCTAAAACTTCAGCTGTGAAGAAGTCTCTGAGGGTGATTGATTTTAGTTTGTACAGATTTTAGAGCCTTTTGTTGCAGGTCCCCCAATTAAGGCTTGCTATTTCTAAGTAATAGGATCCGTGAGATTGTTTAAAAATTGTGAGTAAAAAACATGTTGCCTTCAGAATCCAAAAAGCAGTAAAAGATGTCAGACTTGCATGTCCTTAATGAGTGTATCAAATTAATCTCCTCAGAGAAGAATGTCATCAATGTAATGTCATGCCTGTGCTCCTGGAGAAAGATGGATGTAGTACCATTACTACCTTGTGTGCAAAGACTATGCAATGACAAAGAGGTAAAGGTATTCCCTTGGGCGTCCTAGGAATGGTGGACTGTGTCACTTTGGACTTGAAAGCAAGCACAGCAGAGAAGAAGTTGAATAGGGAACAAATGAATCACCTGAGTCAAATACTTAATAGCAAAATATATAGCAAATACATAATAGCAAAACATTTTCTAGTTTCTGAGTGGATGGAGCTGGTAATTTTAATAATATTGAGTATTAGGTATAGAGAGCTTAATGGTTGGGTCACATTGGTAAGATTGCAATAATGGGCCATGAGGCACGATTTATTCTTTTCAGGTTTGCAAAGAAGCAAATTTGGGCTGTCAATTGGAGAAGCAGTGGGGGTAATCACCTACTCATTAATCTGGTTTTATATAGTAAGTTTCAATCCTTAAAAATCCCTTTAACCTGCATGGGACCATATCAACTATTTTAACTTGAGGTCTGTGGTTTCACATTTTGTCAAGCCTATTTGTAAATAGCAAATTCTTAAATTAACTTTAACTTATTATTTATATGTCAGAGCATCAATCCCACTCTGGCGTATTTTAGGGCAATGCTATGGGAAATTTAAGCAAGGCTACAAAGTGAGGCACATCTACTTTTCTTCTATTCTATATTTAGGTATTTTCCTAAGATTATAGGTGGTGCTTTGTTTAAATTTAGTGAGCTCTGGGTCTAAGTGTAATGTAAGACCATGTATTGGTTACATTCAGGATGCTTTGGCCAATTAGTGCATTTTAGCACATGTTAATTTAGAATCTGTATTGCAAAGGCAAAAAAGCAATCAGTGCCTTTTATATTTTTTTGTTATATAAATTATTTTAGTAAATTATGAAACTTTGTTTCAACTCAATTTAACTTGTGTGTGTTATTATTAGTAGTAGTAGTACTTAATTTTCTCCCTCCAGTCCAGATTTCTCTTCCATTCCCCTTCCCACTCCCCTACACTATGTATACTTCAGGGGAATTCCTCTCCACCCTGATCTTCTTGATAAACTCCTTCCTCTAGAGACCTTTAAATTTATATTGTCATGGTTAAGGATGTTTTCCATGGCTATCGTCATATGGTTTAAGGATGCCCAGAAAGGCTCGCATTAGCCCTTCACTGTGCCACCAGAGTACTGCAGACCCTTCCCCTACATTCCCTCAGATTAGGCTTTTGTTGGAATGGGGCCATAAATAGCAGAGTAACACTGGAAATTGTTGAGCCCACATTTCAGGAGTTGTGGAATTAGAACTATGCTCTGCTATGATTCTGCCTTTCCTCTTATGCCCATCTCCCTGCCTTTTTCTCTATTTCTCGTTTCCTACCTCCTAAAGCTTGGTTTTCAGTTTCTGTCTTTCCAGTGACTCATACTATGGACCTTCTAAGCATTATGGAGAAAGAGGGGAGAAGCCCCAGTGGCCTGCCCCATGGGCAACCATCTCTCATTCCCAGGCTCCGCAGTGTGCTTCTGAGTGATTGGAGCTGGCACTTACAGAGCTATAGCAGCCAGTCTTTGGAACCCAGTTAGTCCCTAGTGCAAAGTAAGAGTCTCTTCACATGTTAAAACGTGACAGCAATTAATAAGGCCCGAACAGCCAGGCTGGGGATCTTGTATTACTTACGCAATTGGGTAACTTCAGTATGTTTACGGGTGGTAAATGATGAAGGGATGAAAGAGTCTCCTGCCCCACAGGCCCCCTTTGGATTAAATACCAAGCTACCAGTCTCAGTCTCCAAGAGTGTGCTCCATGGTACCCTCAGGGTCCGGGGAGCATGAAGGTTGCTAATGATAGCAGTAAGGAATGCAGCACGGGTGAAAACAGGTAAGTTGCTATCCCCATCTGAGCAAAGACCAAAGTACGTTCTCTAAGTGTGGAAGACCCAAACATGTTCCTCCATAGGATTCCTCTAAGCACTTCAACAAATCAGGCTTCTGTGCCAAAGGATAATAAGGAGACAGGATGCTGATGAGGCAATGGCCCCTGGGAAGAGGCCTCTGGCAAATATAGACGGTCATTGGAAGCATGCCACAAGACCAGAGCCCAGAAGGTGTGACTCAAGTTGCCCATCACTCCTAGTACCATAAATCAGGCTTCCACCTGGCCTAGCATCTTATTTCCAGAGGGTAGCCACTTGATCCTGATCCCTTCAAGTATTCCGCTGAGGAAGTTCCCATAAGGAGAGCCAAGGCAACCATAGGCAGACACCAGCTAAAATGCAGGCTCACCAACAGAGGGCACTTCTGTCTCAAGCTACTCTCTTGGTGGTTTGGAACCAATTAGTAAGCCAAGAGTTGTCCCCGGGAGACCCCCCAAGACTCAATGGTTACGGTCATGCCATCCAGCTCATAGTGTCAGTTGTTTTATAAGATTTACAGATAGTTTTATGGGATACAATGCAGCACTGAGATCGATGAGAGGCAGAACACTTTGTTGTAGCTCCTTGTCTAGAAGATGCCCCTTAGGGGCCACATAGGAGGTTGTACCCAGAGGCAGGGTAGCAGCAAGCTGGAGCTGAAGGAGGCAGTTTTTGTATGGCAAGTAAAGTGAGGTTAGCATCATGGCTCCCTGTGGATTGGCCAATTTGCATAACATTGCAAGCTCTAGAGCACCGGGACTGTCCTTACTAGTCTGGATTCCTAGCTCTGGGGCAATTAGGGGTAAGGGAAGTTGCTGAGATGTAGATTTAATTTCTCAAGAAAGGAAACTGATCAGCCTCTTGCCAGGTCCTCAAAATTGGTCAAGGCTACATTAAAAATACACAAACGAGAACACTGTATTCCAGAGGGCTGCACTAAGAGGGCCAGGGTGACCCTGGCTGCAGTGGTAGACACACTAGGCAGGCAAATGGAAGTCACAGCCAGGCCCCTGGCAGGTCGGTATCCTCAGAAAAACTGGATCACCATGGATACTTTTTGGCTTCCTTCATCTTTAAATACTAGCAGAACAAATAGGGACTGGGCTGCTATTGTCTATAGTCATGAAAGTGAGAGGGCCACACTGCATTATGGGGGTGCGAGAACCTCTCTCCACTATGCCAGAAGATTATACACACTCTACCTCCATCCCTGCCAGTCCCCTAACTCTCTTCCCATTTGAGTATCTGAGAGATATTGGGAAAGAGGTGAAAAATCAAAGGAATGATAATTTCACATTTAAAAAACTCAAAGGTATAATAAAGTTACATAGAAACCTTTGAAATTATTAGATTGGATTATTGGAATTTACTGGTTAGGACTAAAAATGTAAATTTTTCTTTTTTCTCTGCTGGTAAATTTTAGCCAACCCAAACAAAATGGATTAGCAGACTGATATTTGTCTACAGACAGCCAGGTCACATTCAGTCCCTGACTTGATCTATATTCGTGAAGTTTATTGTTTTCCAATTTCCTTTAGTCAGTTTCCAGTGCTTCCTAGACTCAGGGGGTACATAAGCACCCCCTTGCTCCTTCTTTAGGATCAAGGCACATTCACTTCTTTCAGCCTAGATTCTCTGAGTCTCACGCAGCATAAACAAATAACTTGCAAATACTATTTGCATCACGTTGCAAACTACGCAGGCTTATCAGTTTTCCTCTCTGTACTAGGTGATATATTTCATCCTGCTAAAAATATTATCTCTTGACCCTCTTTAACTCCCTGTAGTTAACACCCACGATTCTCTATTCATCCTTAGAGTTAAATTTCATGAATGTGGTCTCAACATTAATTTCTAGGTCTCTATTCTTATTTAAAAATATATTATAAAGCATGTATGCAAATGAGGATATATAAATATACACATGGTTTATATAAGATAATAAAATGAACTCACCTAATGCTTTGCCTAAGAAGTGGATGTTATTGATATCTTTGAATATATCTTCTATATATAAAACCATCCTCCTCTGTTTCTCAAATACATTTTTAAACATTCTGCTGATTTTAACTTTAGTGTCCATGCATGCTGATGCAATAAATTGGTAATTCTTATTTTTATTTTATATAAATAAAATTCTAGAGATATGTTTCTACAACTTTTTATCCAATATTATATCCTTAAACTTCATGCGTGCCAGTGCTGGTATTGGTAGCTTGTTATAGTTTACTATTGTAAACCATCCCCTTGTTTGACAAAAATGTAAGTTATATTTCTATTCTTTTCTTCATAAACAGAAGGGCTACTTTAATTTTTATTATTTGAATAGGATTGTTAGAATAATGAGGATTAAGTTCTTCTGAAAGTGACAGAAAATGTGATGGAAATGTATCTAAGAAAAACAGAATTTTTGTCACTTCCCCATAGGTTCCAGTAGGTCATGCAGGGTCCATATTACACTCCAGATTATCAAGCAACTAAACTCCCTTTGCCTTCACAATTCATTACGTTTGGCCTTGAGTCCTTACGTCACCTCCTTATTCACATTTGCTAGTGCAGTTTCAATCATCATGGTGGCAGTCTAGACAGAAGGAGGAAGGAAAGAGAAAGGGTTGGCACACATCATCTTTTTAAAGAATACTGGCTAGAAGGTACATTCCCCACCTCTGCCCAAATCTCTGCATTCCTAGCCATAGTCTTAGTTCTGGTTGACTATAGATACAGCTAATATTGAGGCGTATTTAGTACTGGAAAAGTGTAAAAATGGATATTGGGAACAGCTAAAAAATCTCTGCTAAAGCCACTGTAGATATTCTTTTATATGATTCCTGGTATGCTTGTACAAGGATTGCTCCAAGAGGGGAATGCTGGCCAAAGTGACACACATATCCACATTTCTGGGTAATCCACAAAATTCTCCATAGTAATTATTCACTTAATACTGCTACTTGAAGCCTTCTTATTTTCCTCAACCCTTGGTATTTGTATATATCTTGAATTTATTAATATTATCATTATTCTGTGTTTTAGCAATTTCATGTAAAATGTTATCAGATTGTAGTTTTAATGACATTTCTAATGGCTAATGAAGTTAAATATTATTTATAGGTTTATGGGTTAATAATATTTCCTCTTTTAATTTAATGCCTATTTATGTCTGTTTCCCATTTTTCAATTTGTCTTTTTTTATTCTTATATACAAGTTATTCATAATTCTATGTATTAATCCTTTGGCTACATGTGTTGCAAATATCTTTTCCAACCTTATCATTTTTTTCACACTTTCTTATGATGTCTTATAATAAAATATTTTCATTTTCAGTTTTCCTTCCTAAAAAAATTCCTTGTCATCAATTAGGTTATTAAGGTTAGGTTTTTCTAATAATTGAAAGGTCTAGACTTCATGTTTAGGTCTCTAATCAATATTGAATTAATTTTATGGCATGATAAGAATTGGGAATATTTTTCTTCTTCCTTTTCTTTCAGAGAACCAATTGTCCCACACCCTATATTGAAACAATTATAGCTCTGTTTTCAGTCAGTGTGTGTGTGTGTGTGTGTGTGTGTGTGTGTGTGTGTGTCCCGTACTCCTTATTCTTTCAATGATCTATTTATCTATCTCTGAGTCAATATCATACTGTCTGAAGACTTTATTGAATCTTGATGAGGCATAAAGCAAGTAAGATCCACTTTGTTCTTCAGATATGTAGTTTTTTATTCTTGGCCCTCTGCTTCTGAATATAAATCTTGTAATCAACATATCAAATTTCATAAAAATCTTTATTGAAATTTTGAATGCAGTTGCAGTGAATCTTGGTTCAATTATCTATTGAATATTGATTCAATTGTGTGTGGTTTACTCTAAAGCTTAAGTACTTAAAAGAGCCATTTATTATAGCTCAGAATTTTGTGGGTCAGAGATTTAAGCAGGATTTACTTCGGTGATTACATGGCACTGGTGGTATTCATCTTGCAGATGGGCTGTCAGGAGGTCCAAGATGGCTTCCCTCATATGTCCAGCATCATCATGGGGATGACTAGAAGGCTGTGTTTAGCTATTACCACTGACAAAAGCACCTCTGTGGGTCTTTGCCAGGAGAGAATTTCCAGAGTAGCTGAACTTCTTATGTGGAAAATCAGGGTCATCTAGGCAGAGTATTCCAAGAGAATATTAGTAGAAACTAAGAGTTTCTTAAAACCAGGAGCTGACCCCGTTTCTCTTCCACCTCAAAACAGTTGTAAGACCCACCTGCATTTAAAGTGAAGGAACATAGACCTCCCCTCTCCATGAAAGGATTGTCAAAGACTGTGTGGCCATTTTTAATCTGCCATAAATCTAAAAATTGAGAATTGGCATCTTTGGGATGTTGAGATTTCCTGTCTGATGAACATGACTGCGATGGACTGTATCCTCCCCCCACCTCACCACCAATTCATATATTGAAACCCTAATTCTAATGTGATGGTATTTGGAGAAATGGGTTTTGGAAGGTAATTAGGTCAATGTGATGGGTGTTTGGAGGGAGGACTTATAGAAGGTAATTAGGTATGAAGGTGGAACTCTCCTGAACAGGATGGGATTAATGCTTTTATAAGAAGACGCCAGAAGGCTTTATAAGAAGAGGCCAGAAGGCTGGCTGGCTTTCCTTTGGTCCTGTGAGAATAAAGCAAAAAGCAGGCAGACCACAACCCAGAAGAGGGCTCACACCAGACAGAGTTCCACCTTCTGACACTTTGGTCTTGGATGTCCAGCCACCACAATTGTGAGAAATAGGTTTCTTTTTCCTTTCTTTTCTTTAAGATTTATGTATGGGGCACCTGGGTGGCTTAGTGGGTTAAAGCCTCTGCCTTCAGCTCAGGTCATGATCCCAGGGTCCTGGGATCAAGCCCTGCATCAGGCTCTCTGCTCAGTGGGGAGCCTGCTTCCTCCTCTCTCTCTGCCTGCCTCTCTGCCTACTTGTGATCTCTGTCTGTCAAATAAATAAATAAAATATTTTAAAAAAATTATGTATTTATTTTATTTTTTTTTAAGATTTTATTTATTTATTTGACAGAGATCACAAGTAGACAGAGAGGCAGGCAGAGAGAGAGAGAGGGAAGCAGGCTCCCCGCTGAGCAGAGAGCCCGATGCGGGACTCGATCCCAGGACCCTGAGATCATGACCTGAGCCGAAGGCAGCAGCTTAACCCACTGAGCCACCCAGGCGCCCTATGTATTTATTTTAAAACAAGCAAGAGGGCAAGAGTGAGAGGGAGAAAGAGTATATGTACTAGCAGGGGGCTGGACAGGGGAAAGAGGAAAATAGGGACAGAGAAAAGCAGACACTTCACTGAGCATGGAGCCTGGTGCAGAGCTTGATCTCAAAACTCTGAGATCATGACCTGAGCTAAAATCAAGAGTCAGACGTTTAACCAACCGAGCTACCCAGGTGCCCTAAGAAATAAATTTCTGTTCTTTGTAAGCCACCCAGTCTAAAGTCCTTTGTTACAACAGCCCAAACTGACCAAAATAAATCTCTGCATTTACTTGGTCTTATGAAATGTTCTTGAAAACAGTTTACAGAGTGTTTGTAAGGACATTTTACTTTTTCACTAGCTTTACACGTATATATATATATATATGTTTATGTTTAGTATTTGTATATTGCATAATTTTGCTACTATACATATAAAGTTTATATTTGTTGTTTTATATATCTATATCTAGATATCTACATATCTATAGATATATATATCTATAGATACATATTGATATATCTATAGATATATCTATAGATACATATTGATATATCTATAGATACATATTGATATATCTATAGATATATACGTAGAGAGATATATATCTATAGATATGTAGACATCTAGATATAGATATATAAAAAGGCAATTAATTTTTATATTGATTTTGCATCTGGACTTTATATTTCAGATATACTTTCCTAATAATTTTCTGTAGTTTCCGTTGGGTTATCTATTTAGATAACTATTTCTCCTATAAATACTGATAGTTTTGTATTCTCCTTTCTAATACTTAATTTTTTCTAAATTTTACTTGCTTATTTTATTTAACTAGCTGGGAGAATCTCTATAATGCTGAATAGAAGAACTATTAATGAGCATTCTTTAAAAATTCATGATTTTAAAGGGAATGCTCTAAATATTTTACCAATAACCATATGATTTTTTAGTAATTACCTTTTTAAAATTAAAAAGTTCCTTTTATTCATAGTTTAAAAAATTTTTGGTTAATGAGTAATTGTCAAATTATACAGACTTACTGACAAAATAATATAGCTTTCCTCCTTTAGTTAGAGGAATTACATTATTAAATTTTGATGTAAAATTCTGGTTTCTCAATTAAATTCAACCCAATAATTTTAACTTCATTTTTTAAAAGATAGGTAGATTGATTGATTGATGTGCTTACTTATTTAAGAGGGAGAATGAGAGAGAGCACATGAGCGAGAATGTGTGAACTCGTTAGGTGGGAAGGGGGAAGGGCAGAGGGAAAGGGAGACAGAATCTCAAGCAGGCTCCACACTAACAGAGAAACCAGCAAGGGGCTCCAAGCAGGGTTCCATATGGGGCTCCATGCCGGGCTTGATCTCAGAACCCTGAGATCATGACCTGAGCTAAAATTACGAGTCAGACACTTAAGCAAAACTGAGCCACCCAGGAGCCCCAAGTTTTAATCAGCCTATATGGTTAAAGCATTTTTCAGGTTGGGAATGAAAAATAGTTACATTCCACCCCCCGCCCCCGAACTTCTGGATTCTCTTTTTCTTTCATATATATTTTTAAATCAGCCAACTCTTTCTGTTTTAATCTCTCTTTTAGTATCTGGTCACTAGCAACCAAAGCATGCTTATAGTACTCTGTTTCTCAATTCTTCCCTTAAAGTCAAAGTTGAAATAACCCACTTTCTATTTCTGTTATTGCACAATACACTTTAAACAAATGTTTTTCCACAGTCCCAGTAATTGTTTCCTCACTTCTTACCACCTACCCTGAAATCAATGGATGATCATTTAACTTTTGTTGTAATAGTATCTGTATTAGCTTTGGCTACCATAATACAATATCACAAACTGTGTGGCTTAAACAGCAGAAATTTACTTTTTTCACAATTCTGGAGTCTAGAAGTCCATGATTTAGGTCCTGGAAAATTTACTTTCTGGTTAAAAAATAATAATAATACCTCTTCCTGGTTTAATATGGTTGTCTTCTCACTGTGTCCTTGCATGACATTCCTTCCACACACAGAAGGAAAATGAGAGAGCTCTTATGTCTGTTTCCTAGTCCATTTATAAAAACTAGGGCCCCGTTGGATTAGGGTCTCATGCTTACAACATCATTTAACTCTAATTATCTCCCAAAATCTTCATATCCAAATAGCATCATATTGGAGGTTAGGGCTTCAACATGTGACTTTTGTTATAGACTTCTCAGTCTGTAACAGCATCCCACTTTGTTATAAAAAGATTTATTTATTGATTTTAGAGAGAGTGCATGCATGTGCATGTGTACACGTGCATGCTGTGGAAGGGGTAGAGGGAGAAGGAGAGAAAGCCTGAAGCAGAGAGAGCTCAGCACAGAGAACAATGCATGTCATAGCCCTGACCTAAGTTGAAACCAAAAATTTGATGGCTAAGGGACTATACCACCCAGGTGCCCCAAGAACATCCCACTTCTAAATATCAGTTGTTATATAGTGGTATCTACAGTTTATATTACAGTAACAACCCCCAAATCTCATTTACTTACTGCAATAAATATTTCTTCATTCATGTTGATTGTCACACAACAGTGGTCCTGCTATATCAGGCTCTCTGATCTGTGTCTGTTTTTTATATTGAGATTTAGCCTAATATAGTAGTTCTTATGGCAGAGGGAAAATGCAATGGTGGTATGATCACTCTTAAATTCTGGCTCAGATACCATATATTGTCACCTCCAGTTACACTCACTCGGGCCAAATAAGGTAAGTGAGTTAGCATGATGTCAGAAGGATAAGAAATATACACATGACTTTTGTATGACTTTATATTCACTGGTATTCTTTGTATTTTAAGTAGAGGTTAGTTCATTTACATTGATTATCATGCTTATATATTTGAATTAAAATTTGACCATTCTAATATCTGCTATTTGTCCTAATATTATTTTCAATGTACGTTTCCTTTTTTTGTGAATACTTTTAAGTTTACCGCTTTCCTAATTCCTTTCCTTCATTACTTATTTTTTTCTAATCATGTATTTTCATTCTGCATTCTCAGCTTTGCTGAGAATGTTAACATGAATATTTAATCTAAATTTAATATTAATCAATAGCATTTGTGATATAATCCAAAAGCTGTAGAATGATTGAATTTTGCTTATCTCCTTCCCAAATTTAATTCTTTTTGTATGAGATTTTAATTTTTTTCACCATACAAAAAGAAATAATACTGCTTTGGTTTTAAACAATGTTCATTTACATTTATTATCAAGTTGATGATTATTTCTGTTAATATCCTTTTTTGCATCTCAGAACAGCTGAGTTCATCAGCTCTTGAATCTTTGGATTCATTTGTCATCTTCCTGAAATATAACTTTAGAAGTCTCTTTATTTGATCTATGGGTAATACAGTCTTTCAATTTTGTTGTTCTGAAGAATCTTGGTTTTTTAATATCATTCATGAAAAATTACTTCACAGTCTCTACAGTTTTTCAATGACTTTTTTCTCTTGATTCTCAATCTTTTAACATGCGTAGCTGTTGTTAAAAAAGCTTCTCTGTTTTCCATTCTTCTGCTGGAAATCTACCTTTGTTCTCAGATTGCTTTTGAGATCTTCTCTTTGTCTTTGATTCTGGAAGTTTCATTATAATTTGTCTAAGTATGGGCTTTCTTTTTAAACAATATTTGGGTTTTATAGGTTTTCCTCAATTTATGATATGGCTTATTTGCCAATTCTAGAAAATTTCAGCCATAACACTTCAGATATTTTTTACCTCTATTTCTCTTTAATCTCCTTCAGAACTATGATTAGAAATATGTTAGATCACCTTTAAAAATCTGTCCTCTATTTAAATAATCTTCCCTGTCATATTCACCACTTCTTTACCTCTCTTGCCACATTCCGAGTATTTCTTTTACATCTGTCTTTCCAGATTACTATTTAAGTCTTTAGCTATGTCTAACATGCTGCATGGCTGTCCTGTTTTTAAATTTAATTTGTCATTGTTCTCATTATTTGGAAGTTTAATTTTTTTAAATGTCCCTGGACAGTTTGATATCAAATTGATAATTTCAGCATTCTTTGTTTGAAATGTATTTAAAAATTAGATAATTAATTCATTTATTCAAACAATATTTTTTCTAGGCTACAGAGACAGCCAATAAAATAAAATAAAATAAGATAGTTAAGGAAATAGCAATATCCTTTTAAAACTGGAAATAATTAAAGTTGAATTAAATGTTTCAGAGATCTATTTCTCAATTTTTAATCATATTTAATTCTTCATAATGAAAATAACACTTATAACAACATCTGGCTCAAATCATCCACTCCCAGTGTTTTTGAAAAAAGACTATTTTCACAAGCTCTACCTCTGAGGTTTGAATAAAAGAGCACAAATCACAGGAACTTTTTGGTTTCCACTCTTCAGTATCTTCCTTGGTCCTTACCTAATGACACTTTGAACACCTACATAGAGATTGCTGATAAATCTACAAATAAAAACATTTTCTAAAAATTGGGTTATTTTGAAAGCCAAAGTGCATCTTGTCTCCTACCTGTGGTCCTGTGATAACAGGGACATTAGTCAAATGGGTTAAGATTCTAAGTCAAGAATGCCAGAGACTATTTATCATCTTCATAATTCATTTAGGAATATGATTAAAATAGAAAATTTTAAAAATATCTCTGAGCTAGGAAAACTTTCGTATTTTTTAAAAATATATTCCAAAGGAGAGAAAATGGGAGTGGAGGAAATGCCCATTTACTAAGTACTTAAGCTGTACTTTACTAAGTACTTAACCTGTACTGCTTGTTATTCTGTCCAAAATATCTCCATTAATATTTATAGTCTTTTTTCAAAGTGAGTTCTGGCCTCTGGTGCAGCCTCATCTCAGTCATCATGGGGGAACTAGAGCATGTCCAGTGTGAAAGTTCAACTTGACTGGACTTGTTGAAGTTTCCTCCACCACTTTCAGACTCAAGTGAATCAGCACCATTGGTGTAGGACCTGGCTTTCCCAATATCTCCAAGGGAGAGCACAGTAGGGTAAGCTAGAAATGTGGGCAATGTAATGTCCACATGGGCCAAATTTTTAACAAAAAGGGGTAGAAAATAGGAGAGATGACCCATATGTCTGTTTCTCCTCACAGAGGTATAGCTCCAAGATGAAGAGGTCCTATGAGGTCTGTGAGATCTCAAATATGGCTAAATAATCAACTATGTTAACCTGTGAAACTGTGGCCCACTTAGGAAGACGCATTCTGATTTTGCTTTCTTTATTTAATTCTTCCTATCCCTTACTTAATTTTCCCTGCTTACCTTTTTGCTCTAGAATGGTACCCACCAGTAATTAAGATTATAGCTTTGTTTCAGGCATTGTGTCTAAGGAAATCAGGAAACCTTAATATCAAATGTCATATACTATAAGACAATAAGAGTTGGAGGAAGGGTGGAGAGTGGACAGTGGACATCAAGAATGTTAAATGCAGTAGAAAGTCTTCTAGGGATGAGTGACAACAGGACATTTGATGATTTGGAATTCTTCAGTGACATTTCAGAATGCTGTAGTAGTGAACTAGAAATGAAAGGAAGAAGGGACCCAATATTGAAGGATGTATTATTGTTTGTGTTTTTTAAAAAATATCCTACCTTGTATTATTCAAGAAAATAATATTTATTCTATTTCTTTTTTTAAATAGTAAAAATGTGTGTATATATCTATTTATATCTATTTATTTATATTTATATTTGTGGAAGTGAGACTTGCCAAATTTGAAAATCATTTACTATCTTTGTATTTATGTTTTATCTTCAAGGTATCTTTTATTTTATATAAACACACCCCCATACACACAAATGAAGAGCATTTGTTGATTATACTGAACCAATATATATAGAATAAATACACAAACCAAATGTATATATGTGAATAATGAGCTCATATACAAATTAACAATCATGCTCTCTCCAAAACTAGTGAAACAGGGTTAAATCACAAATTTAGTTAAACAACACATTTCTTGAGTCCCCCAAAATACTAATAGACGTTCAATCGCTCTTCCAGTTTTATTCAAAATGTCCAATATCAAATTAAATCATTTTTTACAAATGTTGAAAATAATGTCACTGTTGCATAATAAGCATGCAAATGTTCCCTTAGTGTAGGTTAACGATAGAACTCGTGATAGTGATAACCAGTGCACATGCATTTCAGAGACTGACGGGTGACGTCTAGCCTTTTCCGCGCGACACACACGGGCTCGCAGCTGCAGCTGTTATGCGCAGGGCCTGGCACTATTTCTGCCTCTGCCTCCTGTTCTCTTCAGAGCTCTTGTTCTCCAACATTCCCTCATCACGGACTGCCAAGCGCCAGGTTGAGCTGTCTGCTGCTGCTGTTTTTCCTAGCCATTCACATCTCTGCCCAGTCTTTGAAGTCGTACTTCAGTGTGCCTTTGAACAAATTCTCTCTCTAACCTCTTTTCCGTCATGACACTGCAGCTCATCATGCAGCGGTTACCAGGTGATCTTGCTGACATCTGCCCCTTGCAATGGTCCTCCCTGCATCCATGGGCCGACGCCATTTTATTTAATATCAAATATGGAAACCCCGTGCTTCCTATGGTACTTTATATTGCACAACATGTTTTCAGATAAATCATTGTCTTTGTTTTTAGTTTGATACTTACAGATTTGTAATTTTAACGGGGGCAGGGGGTGGTAAGTTTTCTAACGTTTATGGAATAGGCAGTCAGACGCTCTGGTGGGTCATTTCTATGTAGTATGATATCACATTGAATTTCGTCTTCTTAACATATTATCTCCCACTTAACTAGGAAGGAGTCAAGAGAATAATAAGGCTTATCTAAGTCTGGGCAGTAAGGATCTAGAACACAGAGAATCTGTTACAATTTCAGTGCTTTTTCTGCTATTCCTACATCCTATAGATGATTGCTTAAGCCAGCTGTAAAACGTATACCACTGAATTGCATAATGATTCACATGGCTTCTCTATAATGCTTATGACAATATGTAAATGTTATTTGGGGAGAAACCTATGTCCCTCTTTGAGTTTCAAAGTATAACAAAGTTATCTATTATTTGTAGCACTTAGAATGTTCACAGTAAATATTTGATGAATGAATGGAAGGATGACTATGACACATAGAACAGTACTTAATAACAATCTACACATTTTAGGAAGGAAATTTAAAGCCACTTTGACAATGCAATTGTTTTTAAAGATACATTGATCTCTATGTTGGAATAGTTGAATCAGCACACAGAAAACACATAGTGATTTGAAAAGAGAAAGTTTACTATAAGGAATTACTGGCTATAACAGAGGATTGGAGTAAAGAGACATTCATTACTAAGAAGTGCAGAAAAACAAAAAGAATATAGGAAGTGCAAGGATGCCTGGGTGGCTCAGTCTGTTAAGTGTTTGCCTTCAGCTCAGGTCATGATCCCAGGGTCCAGAGATCAAGTACCACACTGGACTCTCCACTCGTTGGGGAGCCCACTTCTCCCTCTGCTTGCAGCTCCCTCTGCTTGTATGCTTGTCTCTCTCTCTCTCTCAAATGAATAAATAAAATCTTAAGAAAAACAAAAAAGAATATAGGAAGTGCAGATTATAAGGAGCAGACATTATCCCAAGAAAAAGGTCCCTCCACACCCAGCCCCAGGGCTGAGCTCGAGACCTTGCTGTAGTGGACACTGTTGTGACTCACTAGTGACAGAGATTTCCGTGATGGCACTCCCGTAAGACTTACTGGAAGTGAACCCTCTGGAAAATGTAGGAAGTCAGCCCTTTAAGGTACTGGGCAAAGAAGAGAGACGCGTCACAAGAGGCACTCCAGAGTAAGATCTTCGGAAGGAGGTGACATGGAAACGTCTCAGATCTGAGTGTTGCTGGTTGCTACACACTCCTGGAGCTGGCACGGAGGAAGCTGCAGGAGCCCGCAGCTGGAGAACCCTTCACACTGCGTGTATGGCTCTGGTGCTGGGAAAGATGGAAAAGGCAGGGCCTTTCTTCACTGTTTCTCTGTCAGCTCTATGGACAAAGCTTAACATTATGCAAGCTGGCAATGGAAAAGACAGTTAGAGGGCCCAAATTCAGAGAGCAGACAAATGGTGAATTTGGAGCCTAGAGGCAAGCAGTTGATAATCAGTACAGTCTTCTTGACATCATTTTAAATTACAACCACATTTGATTGTGGTTTTCTGTTCTTCTTGTTTAAAATTTGAAAAAAAAAATGAGGAGAAGTATTTCCATTCTATCAAGTTAGTCCTGCTTCACTTTACTCAATAAAAATGAGAACAAGGCAAATTGATGTGATTTGGATGCAAGGAAAGTAAGGTTCCTTCTTGGCTGCCATCTACAGAATCTCTGACTTTTAATAAATTGAACTTGTTGAGGCATAAAGCATGTATGTAATGGATAACAATCTCTCCATAGTATGTGAGGAGATTGAAATAGAATAATGTGTACAAAATGTCTACCTAATCTCGAGCACATAATATTCCCTTTCCTAAGTGGCTCAGGATGACATTCATGGTGTCTTCACCGGTCTAAGAAGACAGACCTGGTATTCTGGTTAGTTTCTAAATCTATCTCTATTTATTATTTATTATTTATTATTTATTTATTTATCTATTTATTATTCAGAAAATGTATTTATTGTGTAATTTCTGCCTTTGGGCCCAAAAGAAATTAATCTAGGTTGGTTTAATTTAAACTTCTATTGTTTCCTTGTTGATGAAAGAAGTCAGAGATATTAAGGGATCATGACTCCATCAGGTTAGCCAAATCTGTTAGGTAACTGGCAACATTCAGCATATCAACACGTGTTCAGTGACTTCAGTTCTGAGATTGATATGTTGTTCTTTACACCTCTGTTGTAATTGACATAAAACATGTCTGTGATACCACTTTGTTCCCTAAAGTCATAGCACAACGACATCAACATTTGGTGATTTGTGTTACTTGGGAACTCTTCCAGAAGGAAGCAAATTAAAATGTTTGCAACTAATGGGAAGGGATGTGCTACTATTTGCATATGGGTTGAGTCAGATAAACCTGATTCAGAGAAATGGATTTGGAGCTGAACACATGACTTAAGAAAATTTGCTTACACTGAGATTTCTCGTCTATAAAAAGAGAATAATAATCCTACCTCACGGTATCCTTATGAAATGTAGAGGAAGTAATTTACATGAGGTATTTGTAGATTTGTAGACTTCTGATAAGGACAGTTCAGTATTTTTCATCTTAATTTTTAAATGCTTTAAATTCTCTATTTCTGTTGTATGCATGTATACATATGTATATGTATGTCCATCTATCTCTTTGCCTCTCTGTCACTCTATATATATGTAAAATCTATACATATATAACCTATATATGACAGATAATTTATAGATATAATATAGTCATATATTGAATATATACATGTATTAGATATAATATATATATTATTATTATTAAATACTCTTATATAAACTGATCCCTGCCTCCTTCTCTGTACCTCACTTTATTCACTACTTGTCACTCATTTTCTCCAGCTAATATACCAATTTCCTGTTTCCTCATACAGTAAGTTCCTCATACAGTAAGTTCATTCTCTCTTCCAGGCCTTTGCTCTTGTTCCATCTTCCTGAAATGTTCACGCATCAGACAATCCCTTAGCTAGCCTCTTTCTCATTATTTAGATCTGAATTCAAAGATAAACTCTTCAAAAACATCTCCCCCAGCCATGCCACCTTACCTAGTTCCCCCTTATTGGTCAATCAGCCTATACTCAGTCACTCTTATTTCAGGGACTACTGTTTGAAATTTTTTCATTCACATATTTGTTCATTTTTAAAATGTCTTTCCTGCCTCACTCAAATAAAAAGTCTCATTTATTTTTTTTCACTTTTCCACACTTTCACCTTTTATTTTTTATTTTTTTCAGTGTTCCAAAATTCATTGTTCATGCACCACACCCAGTGCTCCATGCAATACATGCCCTCCATAATACCCTTCCACCAGGCTCACCCAACCTCCCATTTACCCCTTTCCTCCAAAACCCTCAGCTTGTTTCTCAGAGTCCATAGTCTCTCTGATTTCCCCCTGATCACCTCTCCTCTCCTTCTCCTAATGTCCTCCATGTTATTCATTATGCTCCACAAGTTAGTGAAACCATATGATAATTGACTTTCTCTGCTTGACTTATTTCACTCTGCATAATCTCTTCCAGTCCCCTCCATGTTGGTATAAAAGTTGGGTATTCATCCATTCTTATGGAGGCATAATGCTCCATTGTATATTTGAACCACATCTTCTTTATCCATTTACCCACTGAAGGGCATCTTGGTTCTTTCCACAGTTTGGCAACTGTGGCCATTGCTGCTATGAACATTGGGGATGGCCCTTCTTTTCACTACATCTATATCTTTGGGTAAATACCCAGTAGTGCAATTTCAGGGTCATAGGGTAGCTCTATTTTTAATTTCTTAAAGAATCTCCACACTGTTTTCCAGAGCGGCTGCACCAACTTGCATTCCCACCAACAGTGTGAGAGGATTGCCCTTTCTCTACATCCTCTCCAACACTTTCCAACACTTGTTTACTGTCTTGTTACTTTTGGCCATTCTAACTGGTGTAAGGTGGTTTCTCAATGTGGTTTTTATTTGAATCTCCCTGATGGCTAATGATGATGAACACTTTTCCATGTGTCTGCTAGCCATTTGTATGTCTTCTTTGAAGAAGTGTCTGTTCATGTCTTCTGCCCATTTTTTGACATGATTATCTCTTTTGCATGTGTTGAATTTGAGAAGTTCTTTATAGATCTTGGATATCAGCCCTTTGTAGTGTCATTGGCAAATATCTTCTCCCATTCCATGGGTGGCCTTTTTGTTTTGTGACTGTTTGCTGTGCAGAAGCTTTTGATCTTGATGAAGTCCTGAAAGTTTATTTTTGCTTTTGTTTCCTTTGCCTTAGGAGACATATCTTAAAAGAAGTTGCTGTGGCCGATGTCAAAGTACTGCCTATGTTCTCCTCTAGGATTCTGATGGATTCCTGCCTCACATTGAGGTCTTTTATCCATTTTGAATTTCTCTTTGTATATGGTGTAAGAGAATGGTCAAGTTTCATTCTTTTCCACATGGCTGTCCAATTTTCCTAGCACCATTTATTGAAGAGACTTTTTTTCCCACTGTATGTTTTTTTCCTGCTTTGTCAAAGATTATTTGACCATAGAGTTGAGGGTCCCTATCTGGGCTCTCTACTCTTTCCACTGGTCTGTGTGTCTGTTTTTGTGCCAGTACCATGCTGTCTTGGTGATCACAGCTTTGTAGTAAAGCTTGAAATCAGGAAATGTGATGCCCTCAGTTTTGCTTTTTTTTTTTTCTTTTTTTAAAGATTTTATTTATTTATTTGACAGAGAGAGATCACAAGTAGGCAGAGGCAGGCAGAGGGAAAGAGGGAAGCAGGATCCCTGCTGAGCAGAGATCCCGATGTGGGACTTGATCCCAGGACCTTGAGATCAGCCGAAGGCAGTGACCTAACCCACTGAGCCACCCAGGTACCCCTAGTTTTGCTTTTCTTTTTCAACATTTGCTCATTTATTTTTATCTTCATAATGTCTAGAAGAATATGTAGCAGAAAACAGATGAGTGTTAAAAATATCTCACATGAATGGAGGTTTGAGGCAGACTCGAAATCTTATGGAATTTCCTCACAGCCCTTCTTAAAGGAAAAACCAGTTTGTGCAATTGTTGGAGAATTTATGGAGGTTTTTTAGTTTATGGAAGAAATGAGACACTGAAAGTTCTCATGTTAAATATCTAGAGATACAGAAATATCAGAAATAAAGTAGCCACTTTTCTATTAATCGTCTATTACTGGGTAGCAAGCCTTCCACAAATTTAAACAGCAAAAATTATTATTTCTCAGAATTCTGTGGGTTGGCTGGGCACCAATGCATAATCTCATGATTCACATTACATATGGATACAAAGAAAGAGCCCATCTTCAGGAAGGTTACCCAGATTTCTTCATATGGTAACTGACAGCATTCTGACAGAACAGGCCTAACCATGTCAGCCTCTACTTACATCATATTTGCAGATATTTCATAGGCTGAGCAAATCCAATGACTGGCCAGCCACATTATCCACAAAGACATGGATGTCAGGAAGATTAACTACACATAGCAGGAGAAAATGCAGCCTATTTTACTTCATTTCTCAATTTCTCTTGACCTCAGATTTTTTTTTTTTTTAAGATTGTTTGAGAGAGAGAGTAAAAGAGACCACTAGTTGTGGGGAGGGGCAGAGGAAGAGGGAGAAGTAGATTCCCAGCCGATCAGGAAGCCGAAAGAGCCACAGGGCTCAGTCCCAGGACCCCAGGATCATGACCTGAGCCAAAGGTGGACATTTAACCAATTGAGTTAACCAGGTGCCCTGTCCTCAGATCCTCTAACATGGAATGTAGATGTCATTGCCAGATAGCACCTCCTTTGATCTGGGAGACTAAATTCTTTCTAAGCCATTGAGTTTTTAGTCTTAGGGTTCCGTCACCATTCCAAAAAAAAAAAAAAAATATATATATATATATATATATATATATTACGCTATATGTGCTTCCATTAGGGTAATGGTGAAAAATGATAAAAAATGTAAGTTTCTCCCAGTTTCATGAAAAACAAAAACAACAACAACAAAACAAAAACAAAAAACAACCACTAGTGAAGCTGTAACCACATGGGGTCTCAATAAATGAGTAGGAAGAAGAGCAGATTCAGTGGTCTATTGCCCTTAGACAAGAACTCTGCCTCTAGTTTTTCAACACCTAGAAAACCTGTTACCTACCTTTCCTTTCCATACAATTATCTAGGTATATTGACTATACATGGCGGATGGAAACTCATAGTGTAGTTTGGCCAGTTTTCCATGTTGAAATGAATAGTCATCTATATACTGATAAATGGAATCAAAGATCATGAAGGCATTTTTTTTTTCAAGTTAAGATTTCCTTTTTGTCAATTCATTCAACAGGTTAAGTGTATAGCATATGAATTAAATGTAATGAATAAAAACAACCTCTCGTCTCAGGATCTTACTGTCTAGCTTCTTGGCCATAAATGAGAGAATGAATGAACATATTGGGACAAAAATAAGAAAGGTAAATACTCAGGTATTGCTAAGAACAACCCTAAGAAAGGGAGTTATTGAAAGAGATAGTCTTCAAACAGTATTACAAATTAGTATGATTACTCTTTTTTAGCAGGTTTCCTGACTTCCTCTGCTTACTGAAACTGTTCTTGGAAAACTTAATAGATCCCTCCATTTTTTCCAAATGCAATGATCTCTTGACTTCTATCCTCTTACTTGTTTGTTGCATTTGACTCTTAATCTTTTCTGCCATCTTAAGAGTAATGTCTTACTCCTTTTTTTCTGTGAAAGTGTGTACTCCATTTTTTTCTTCCTTTGTGACCAATACTCTTTTGAATTATGCTCTCTGCATCTTCCAGCTGAGTGTACCTTAGGTTAATTCTTCTTCTTTTCTCCTTTACCTTTACTCTTATTTTCTTGATATATACTCTGGCTTATTGCTATTGTTGACATCCTAAAATGCATAATCACTGTTCCTGTGATTTAACTCAGAGCAAGTACTGTCACACTCTGAATTTGTGGACTCCTCTGGAAATTCTTTGAATAGCTGCTTCTTTGGAAGAAACACATTTACAAAGAAACATGGGAGATATTTAAGAGGTTTAAAGGTTTAAAACCAATTCTCACTTAGCTAACTTTTCTGGTAGCCATAAGCTCTCCAAATTCTTAATTTGCCTACCTGCACAGGTAACTTCTACTGGGCTCCAAATTCTTAATACAAAAAAGGACTCAGTCACATTGTAAGAATGAATGAGCACTATTTCTCTCCATGGTACTATCACACTCAAGAGCAGACAGTGACTCCCTAATGTTTACTCACACTTTTATGACCTTAATATTACTGTAGGTTATAGTCTTAGTTTGTTACCCTTCTTATCAATCTCAGTGTAATCCCTCTACTTTCTCTGTGTGGTCACCTTTCTGCACTATATAAATCATATTCTCATTTGACACTAACAATTTTATACATATAGTTTGTGCTACCTGTACAGGCCTCTTTCTCGTGTTGATCCTTAAAAGGATAAAAACAGTTGCTAATCCTAATGAATGTTTACCATTTACCAGTATTATGCTAAGATCCTTAAGGCCTCAGCAGCTTTAATCCTTGAAATAACTTTATGAGGTAGGTATTTTATTTTTTCTGCTTTATTGACTACAAAATTGCAACAAAAGAGGTGGGTAGCTAGTCCAAGGCTATCCAGCATGTATGTACTAGAGCCTAAGTTCTTAGGCAAAGAGTATTTTGAAATCCTTTACTCTTCTGTGCTATGCTACCAATCTCCAAAGATCAACCCCAACCCCACCTTCTCTTTGAACTTTAGTCTTTTTCTTCATCTGTCCCAGAGTCAGGGGGCTCTGTAATCCCATAGTCCTTATTATGAGCAAAAATATAAGTCTTTAGGAATTACCTCAAACTTCTGTAAAGGTTAGCAAGGAGACAGACAGAGAGAGAGAAAAAAGAAAAGCCCTGAAATATTTGAACATAATGTACCTATTGACTCTCAGTACTTCAGTACTATTGGTCAAGATTTGTAATGCCAAAAAGTTAATAAAAAGGGTAGCAAGAGTCCTCCTCCTGTCATTAGGTCCCAATTTAGATGATTTTCTCATAGAGTCTCCATTGTTACTGTGACACACCATTGTAACATTCAGTATTGTGCTCCCCTGTCAATGCTCTTCAGTGAACTATGACATTAAAATGTTGTGTAAATTCTCTTTCCTTGTCCTCTCTTTTTTTATCACCTCGTTGACTGACCTTGAAATTTATGAAATCTATTTTCATGTACTTTTCTCATACAGTCTTCCTTGGGCTGGCCTTCTAATTATTTTTGGATGCCATTTTATGACTCTCCCCTAGCTTCCCCCTCTTTCTGCAGGTGCCTTTCCTTGCTAGATGCTTACTTTGAGCATGGATTTGACATTTCCACAAGCAGTGCTCAGAAACTTTGTTGGAGGGGTAAGATCAGTTCTTGTGAGAATCATACCTCCCATAGATTTTCAAGTGTGCTTAGGTAGACCATATTAGTTAGGTTTATTGCTATTGTTGTTACTTTAGATATATATTTCCTAAGCTATTCTAGAAGCTCTTTGAGAATAAGGAGAAAAATGCTTCATTTATTTATCTGGATTCTCCATACTGACTACATAATAGATATTTAATCAATGTGTAATGCTATGAAAAAAATGTAGACTAAAAATTAATTCATTTTGTCAGTATAAGAATAATTACTCCATTAGCTAGATGGAAGATATACCAAAAAATAAAATAAAATAAAAATAAGAACCAAAAAACTAACCAAACAAACAAAAAAATCTTACCTTTCCTAAACCCTTGGTGGGGTGAGATTCTTTGATCAGGCAATATTTGAATTTTATGTGTTGGAAGTTTTAGAGCCAGAGAAAGCCTATTTTCTACTTTAAATAAATAAATATTTTACAATTAGCCTAGAACAATTACCTGAAGTTATCATTAAAAGACATTATAGGGGGGCGCCTGGGTGGCTCAGTGGGTTAGGCCACTGCCTTTGGCTCGGGTCATGATCCCAGGGTCCTGGGATCGAGTCCCACATCGGGCTCTCTGCTCAGCGGGGAGCCTGCTTCCTCCTTTCTCTCTCTGCCTGCCTCTCTGCCTACTTGTGATCTCTCTCTGTCAAATAAATAAATTCTTTAAAAAAAAAAAAAAAGACATTATAGGGGCTGCCTAGGTGGCTCACTGGGTTAAGCCTCTGCCTTCAGCTCAGGTCATGGTCTCAGGGTTCTGGGATTGAGTCCCACATCAGGCTCTCTGCTAGGCAGGGAGCCTGCTCCTTCCTCTCTCTCTCTACTTGTGATCTCTCTCTGTCAAATAAATAAAATCTTAAAAAAAAAAAAAAAAGACATTACAAAATATACCATTAAAAGAATCTACAGGGTGGCTCAGTGGGTTAAAGCCTCTGCTTTCGGCTCAGGTTGTGATCCCAGGGTCCTGGGATCGAGCCCCACATCGGGCTCTCTACTCCGAGGGGAGCCTGCTTTCTCTTCTCTCTGCATGCCTCTCTGCCTGCTTGTGATCTCTGTCTGTCAAATAAATAAATAAAATTTAAAAAAAAAAAAGAATATACAAAATACTCATTTACACTAATATAAAGGGAACAAAAGCTGTTTAGCTTTTAGCTCAAGAATAATTCTCATATTCTTCAACTCTTTCCAAGGCAAGAGGTAAAGAATATCACTGAAGAACATGAGTTTTTGGAGTCAGAAATTGGCTTAAATCTTGCCTCCTTTCCTTATTAACTGTTAATTTGTCTAAGTTATATGACTTCTTTGTGTCCCTGTTTTAGCATGAGAAATACAGGAATAATAACATCCATTGACAGGCTTCTGTAAAGCCCAAATCAGATAATGTATGTAAAGTGTGTAATGATCCCTGGCAACTAATAAGGACCTATTAATTGACAGTATTAGAATAGTTCAATCTTCTCTCAGAAAATACAGTTCAGACACGAGGTTGACTACTGATCCTGACATTTTTAAGTTTAGTTTTTTTTTTTTTTTTTCTATGCCTATTGCATAAGATGTGTTTGAGGCCTGGTAGCAAACTTTTTTATTAATAGTCAAGGCCTGTTCAGCCTGCTTTTCCGTATTTAACTTTAATTTGTCTCTACAAAATGGCAGCTTGACTGCATCCTTGAGACCAGAATGACGTTCATTTCTTGAGTGTTCTGGAGGTATGTTTGTGGATGTGTGTTTTCTCGCTGTTCTTTAATTTCAGCTGGATAGAACTTCTTCTAAAAATATTCTATTACAGTGGTAGATCTGATTTTGTCTTCAGTAACTTTTGGACCATTACATGATTTCTTTCTTTGGATTTTTTTCTTTCTCTCTCCATGAACATTCTAAAATAAGTGCCCTTCCTTTGAAGCAAAGAGATGCTTTTACACAACCACACAGTGGTCTGTTCCCCCACCACCTGAGTTCCCTGTGAATAATGTGTAAGTATTCATCATGTGTCTACAAACTTAATATTATGGAAATCATCTCAGGAGCAGTTGAAAAAATGGAAGAAATGGAAATATTCACACTCAAGAAAGTCATAATCTACTTGAGGTAAGAACATTGACATAGACAAGACAATTAACTCACTTCATGTCTGTAATAATTCTGTGTTGTAATTATGTTCACTAATACTCTTCTTTGTCATTATTTTGGGAGATGAGTCTCCATACCCCCCAAATTAGGACTGTGGGTAGAAATACTTCTCTGATAAGTCACATGCCTGTTACATTTATATAAATGTATTCTTGTGTTTTTTCAGCAAATATTTATCAAGCCTTTCTAGGGCTTGTCTCAGGAGGAACTTTATGCCACATCAGTGTTCAATAACAAAAATTCAACTAGGTGAATTGTAAAAATCCGGTTGGCTTTATTAATTGATTTATGAACCAGGCAGTGCCCTGTCTAGAAAGTAAGGGAGAGATCCAAAGAGCTACAGAAAAGAAAAGGTTTTTAAAGGTAGAGAGGAAGGTGAAAAAGAAAATTATTAACCAAGAATTCATGGTTTGAGGCAGGGTTACCCTTCTAAGGGGAATGGAAGGCATTTATCAACAAATGTCCTAGAGCTGACCAGGAAATTCCATGTTGGCTGGTTAAAGGTTACATTTCGGGGAGGGGGGGTTGAAACTACAGCTAGGTTGGTTATTAAATCTTGGTTTATTGACTTGGGGCCTTAACCTAAGTGACACCATTTGAGGCCTAATAAACATATTATTTTATAACAACTTTTTTTATGACAACTCTTTTCCTACTTCTCACTTCTTCTAAAGAATAGTGAAGCCTACAGAATCTAACAATATGCTATCATTCAACCTGATGTTATCACCTCTAGAAAGGCTCTTTTATCAGGCATCTGCACCTTTTTCAAGGTCTGGGCTGCATTTTCCACCTAGAAGCTTAGGCACCTTATCAGCCTCCCGACACTCCAGGGTAAATTCGGTTTATGTATTAGTCTTCCTCACCAGACTTTCATGTTAAGAGGCGTTTCTACGTGCTTATGATCAGCCTGATAAATTACACTAGGTGATACCTTTGTCTTTCTGAAAGTAGATTCTGGGTTGGGCACTTTTAACAGTTAAGGCCAGCATTCATCTCTACTGCGTTTAAGCCACCACGTCCCACATGATGGAATCTGGCTGCTTCAACTGTATTTACATCTTTGAATTTGAAGTCCACTTCACAACTCCAAAGGTCATTCCTTGATTTGAGGCTGTGTTTTATTTTCTCACTTCGTATTCCTCAATATATATGTCCTGGAATGCTTTGATAACAAAGTGAGAGCGACACAGAACTCCTATCTCTCTGTATTCCAGAGCAATGGTAACTTTCTTCCTTTCCGAAATCACAATGGAGGTTTTTAAAGCTTTCACTAGAAATCCCCCTTTTCACTTATTTATTTTCTGTTCTTGTCAATGACTCAAGATGAAATGCACACCTATCTTTCGTGTCGTCGTGTCTGAGAAAACCGCAAGACCCTTCATGTGACCAATTGAATCGACGTTTTAAGTTCACCCTTGTAGCAATGTTGATATTCTCACATATCTTAAGTGATAAAGAGTGAAAATTTTGGGCATTTTTGAATCATCTCTACCCACTTTCAAGTTTGCAAATTCAGATCTCCTCGAGGCAGGAAAAAAAAAAGTCACTTCACGCGGACATTTTGTCACTGTTGTTAAGAACTCCACCCCCCTTCATTTTGATCCCAGAGATGCCAGAGACCAGGGTTTTAGCACAAAAGAAAAAGTGACTTGTTTTCTCTGGTTTTTGGCTGTGACTTTAGCCATTGCTTTGTTTGATCGTAATCGGATACATTGGCACGAAAGTCGAAGTAGATTCCAAGAAGTATATGCTGGGCTTTTCATTGGCATATCAAACAGGGAATCATTCAGGCCATACATTAGCAAGCAGCCAAGTAATTAATAATAACACACGTGGAAGAAAATGAATGTTTTGGTTGAGAAGGAGAATGAGAAGTCAGACAAAGGCTTGGGCTTCGTGTCCTTGCCCTCAGCAGCAGCAAAAATAATGTTATGAATAGCATTTAACTTGAATTTGCAGCAAACTGCTGCTTTTATCATAAACAATTGCCAGATGGTATACATTATCTTTCTTTTTTCTCCTTTCACAAAAGCAGCATTAATTGCAGAGCAGCCCAGGGCTCCACTCAGCTCATCAGTGTGATAACACTTCATGACCCTGATTAGCCGTCAGTCTACTCAATTAAAAAGATCATTTAGACATTCACCCAATCATTTGCCTATCGAGCCACCTGGGCCTCAACCAGGGGCTCCATTTTTAACATTCTCCTGCCCTCTCTCATCTTGCCTAGCTTTTTTACATATCTCCAAAAGACGTAATTGAATTAAATAAAGCGTCTCAGGGGCAGCTGCAACATCTGCTGTTTGTGGTATGTCAAGCCTTCAGCATTAAAAACAGTTACATATGCTCCAAATTAGCAGGTCGCAGAGATGAAACAGTCGATGATAGTGTTTTTGTGCCAGCGTGAGAAGCAGCTCACAGCTGTGTGCAATTTACAATTAAAGGCTTTATCAGAGCTCAATTGTACTAGTGAATCAAGTGGTGAGAGGTCAGTTAGTGAATTAGACCAATTAGAGCTTGTACAGTTAAATTATCTGTCTTATTACCTACTGATAAACA
Organism: Mustela nigripes; assembly: GCF_022355385.1. NCBI lineage: Eukaryota > Metazoa > Chordata > Mammalia > Carnivora > Mustelidae > Mustela > Mustela nigripes. Next base: position 60,807,893 of record NC_081560.1, on the reverse strand, counting down.
GCCTTGTCATATCTTTACTGGAATGATGAAGCTGAATGAATTTTATGGAGTGATAATACACATTCACTATCGTGGAACTTAGTGGTTTGTGAATTCAAAATCTATAGCAACAAAACGGCTTTATGTAACCTTTTAAAACAGCTGTAAAACAAGAAACTTGGAATTAGTTAAAACGCTCCAGATGAAGTCATTGCAGCTACTTGGGAATTCATCTCCAAGGACAGGTTTTTAAAAAGCATTTTGTAGCAGAATGATAGATGGATCCCCAAGCTTGATTTTTATTTGGTATCATTTTTTTTTTTGAATTAGCTTCAATGAGAGTAAAGGAGAAGACAAAATTGTGTCTGAGACATTTAAGAACCAAACATTTCAAAACAATTTATGAAGAGCAGGTAGTTTTCATGGGTCGAACAATTTATTCCTTTGGGAAATACAAATTCATCATTTATTCTCATAATTAGAAAAATATGCATAGTTCAGGAGTTGCAAACTCTACGTACAGGACAAGCCTCACCCATTTTTATGTTTCTGTATGGTAGAGATGGGAATCCATAGAAAAAAGACTTTAAATGGTCTACGGTAAAGTCACTGGTGATTGATTTGTATTTTGGCTTTCCCTTGAATGAGTGCTCATCCTTTGTCTGCTTGGACAGTCTCATGATTATCAAATAATGAAGAAGTTTTTATTAATACAAGTATTTTTGACAAGGAAGACGGAAAAAAAAAAAAAAAACTAGACCCAGAATCATTAAGTCACTAGTCAGAAAGTAATCAGAGCAAACATCTCGAAGGGCACATATTTATATCTCTTAGTATGTTTTCCTTGTCTAAGAATTCAAATATATATAGAAAAAAAAACTCGTGAGAGACATTTTAAACAATATATGTGAATTGATTCATTCTTTTCTTAAGAGTAACTTTAAAAAAATAACTTTTAAAAACTTTTAATAATTTACTTTTATTAAAGATTCAGAAACATTTATATTCCTTAAGAATTAGTAAAAACTTTTACTTTGTAACAGATTAGTATGGGCAACAAAATTTACTAAATCTTATAGCATTTATAGTGAACATATTCAATAGTAAACATGGGCCAAAAATTCATCTTTCTTCAAGGAATGTTTTTAATAATCAAGAATCAATATTTATAAAATATGTTTATAGAGAAGCATAATCAGTTCTCTCCTCTAAGGAGACACAATATTATAAAAATACCAATTTATCTCAATTTAATCTATGATTATATTGTAGTGCTAGTTAAAATAATCAGTGTTTTACTGACATATAGAATAACTTTAAAATTTATGTAAAATGTGCAAAGCACATTAAATAAATCTTGAAAAACAGAATTAGGAAGATAATATCCTAAGAACTTACAAGAATGAAAATAGTATATACCTGGCATAGACATAAATAGGGCAAAAGAATGAATTTTAGGTATATAAAGTCAGATCAAATTCAGCTTAGGGATTTTATTACAAGAAAATGTGGTCTTTCAAATTCATGGGAAATATGATTTTTAGTATGGTCTTATAACAATGATTAACAGTTTAAAAAAAAAGACTCATATGTATATCAATATGATTTATTCATTATATTTATGTACCAAAAATTTCAGGAGGATAGTAAGTTAAATATTTAAAAAAAGAAATAATAAATTCACCAGAAGAAAATAGAGGACATACATCTCTCAAGTTGAATTAAATAGCACTTTTCCAAGAATGACATGCTGTAGGAAAACAGAATCAGATTTGGTGATATAAAATATACCCATGGAATTTTTTTTTTTTTAAGATTTTATTTATTCATTTGACAGACAGAGATCACAAGTATGCAGAGAGGCAGGCAGAGAGAGAGGAGGAAGCAGGCTTCCTGCCCAGCAGAGAGCCCGATGCGGGGCTTGATCCCAGGACCCTGGGATCATGACCTGAGCCGAAAGCAGAGGCCTCAACCCACTGAGCCACCCAGGTGCCCCTACCCATGGAATTTTTTAGAAGGGTACCTGGGTGGCTCATTAAGCACCCGACTCTTCAGTTAAGCACCCAACTCTTCATTTCAGCTCAGGCCATAATCTCAAGGTCATTGTTACAGGAGTTCTATTCCCTTAGAGCCTGAGGTTCTTGATTGTGCTACTTCAAAGAATGAGGAGGTAGACCTAGATGAAGAGCAATGGGCAGCAAAGCAAAGTTTATTGAGCAATAGTACAAAGCTCCCAAAGAGGGAGGGAACCTGAGAGGGTTGCCATGGGAGTCTCTGGGTTTAGGGATTTTTATGAATTGTCTTGGGGAACTATCTTCAGCAACCTGGGTGTGCCGAGTTGTGCCAATCAGGGCTGTGATAATATATCTGTTTATCTATTAGGTTGATGCGCTGATGGTCTTTCTGGGCTGACATCTGGAGGTTTATGTCTTAACTGCCCCTTGCTCGTGATAGTGACAAGTGCTTTATGGTGAATTGTTTTACTTTAGGGCATTTTGCAGAAGTTATTTCTGCAAAGGCTGCAAAACAGAATGCTAGTGTGGTGGTCTAAGCTGAAAAACAAGATGTTAGTGCTGTTTTGTCTTAGCTGTCCCAACTCCATATTTTCTTGTTGGGGACACTGACCCTGACTACCTAACTGTACAACTAACTCCTGTCATCATGAGATCCCCTATATGAAGTTCCATGCTGAGCATGATATCTGTTTGTGATTCTCTCTCCTTCTCCCTTTGCCCCACTTCCCACTTGCATGCTTGTGCACTCTCTCTCCCCCAAAATTAAAGTAAAAGTAAAATAAAGAAATCATTTTTAGAATATGTTTAAAATCTCAGAGATTGGAAAACTATAATTAAAAACATATAGCAGGCAACTTTCTAATATCATTAATGTAGAAATATTATAAATCATATACATTTATTATTGAATAAATAAGCTAATGGAAAGGAAAAAAATGACAATGTATACACATTGAAACACATAAAAAGAAGTATGTGAAATATCTTCACTCATAATCATAGAAATCCTATTAGAACAAAGAATAGGTGTCATATTTTAATTACTATAAAGCTCATTGTGTGGTTTTATGAAAATTCTTCTCCTAAATCACTGGAAAAAACTACCACCACAACAAAAAAATTAAAGGCAAATCTGTAGTAAAACTGGAAAACAATAGCTATTTTTTATTGGAAATGGTACAAAGTCCATGGTTTATATTACCTCCTCCTCATAATAATTAAAGAAAATGAGATACTAATAATTAGTTTCTACCTTTTACAAATGAGTAAACTGAAGCTCTAAAAGATTAAGTGATTGCCTGCTTAAGTTTACATAGGTAGCACACACATATATGTATCTGAGGATTTTATTTTCCATGTATATGTGTGTATTTTTCTTTTTTGGAAAATGGAGAGAGTTCTCTGTTCCATATACAAAACAGGGAATGTTTTAAGAATCCTCCTACAGTGGTGTTTTGGGGTATGCCATAAGTGATCCCTATGGCTAAAAAGTAGAGAAAAGAGTTTGCAAAATACTATAATGCACTAACCATTAGCATTTGTCAGAATGTCATTTTTAAATAGCAAACAACTACTTAGTTATAATATTTGAGCTTCCTTCCAACATCTTTATTGCCTCCTTTAAGAAATTTAGGAAACAGACATTATACTGGAAAGATGTGTTTCAGTAAAGCACAATGTAGTAAACTACTCAAAAAGAAAACCTGTGTTCATGGGATGATTCTTTTGTGCTTATTGTGCCATTTATTATAAATTTTTAGAAGTTACTGTTCTGAACCATTTCTATAATTTGACTTTATGAACACATTATTTGAAATTAGATTTTTTAATCATTAGTTTTGCCTCCAAACTCAACTGGCTTAGATAAATTCATTTGCTTCTTGGGAGATACAAGATCCAGGATTCATATTGCACATAAAAAATTAATTCTTGGTCCATTATTATTTTCAGCCTGTGTTAATAATGTATTAGATGAGCTTATTGCATAGATATGGATGTATAGATGGGCACACTTTGGGTTAGGCTGGTCAGATGTGCTTCTGAGATCACTCTTATTCCAAACCAAATCTAATGTTTATTGGTTTAATGTTTTAAGAAATATGACTCAGTTCATAAAAGAGGTTTATTCAAAGTGTACTTATCAAAACATTGCCCTGGTAGAGACTTTATTTCTAATATTGATTCCATCTTACCATGGTGTACAAATGATTAATATACTATTAAATCTTATGATATGTGTAAGCCACAGGAGAACTTTTTAAAAACTACGAAAGTGCAATGGCATAAAAAAAATATAATAGTATCGTACACATCTTTCCATTATTTTGTCCATTTTCATAGCATATCAAATAAGTGTATTTTCAAAAATACAAAATGTTACACCTGAATAATTATATCCAAGATGACATTTATTATATATACCATATATAATAGTACTTTGAATTTTTTTTCAAGGAAATATCTATTTTTTTCTTTTAAGGATAAAGCTATAGATTAAAAATAAATAAATAAAAGTGTAAGAAAATCTCTAAGTTTTTAGTAAAAACCTCTTATTTCTAAAAGATAACCATATATAAAGAAGTATTTTACTTTCCCCACAGTTCTTTTATAATTTAATGAATCTAAAATACATAATATTAAATTATATTTTCAAATGTAAATGATGCTTCTGATAATCACTTTTTAGAATTTAAAGATGTAAACATTAGTAGAATAAGCTAAAACTATTTATAGTAATGCCTCTCACTTCCACATCTAGGATTCTTAGTGTTGTAGAGAAAAAGTCCTACATCTATGGAAATTAGTCCATCTCCAAACTCATTCTCATCAGAGCCCTCTACACTAGCACAGCAACACCAGTCCTTCTCTGTTCCCTCCTATACCTTTCTTCTTTCAAACATATTTCCTTGTCCTAAAATGTTCAAGGCCACTAGAACTATACTGATATCATAGTTTCTTCAACAAGTTTTTGTCTCTTTCACCTCCAGGAACTTATCCATGGCTTATTTCTTATCATAGAGCGCACTATCTCCTATTTATTCTTCTATATCAAGCTAATTTTAAAAAGCTTTAATTTACTCATTCATCTATAGCATGCTAGGAATTTTTGCAGTTTTCGGTTATGCATTGGTGGTCAAAGTATCCGTGGCCTCTACTTTCGCCGAGTTTTATTATTTGCTCTGTGTCCCTATTTGCAATATTAAGTTTTCAGGACATACTGTCTCATAAAACCTGACTGTCCGTCGACTTCCTTGGTTGGGAATTCAACTTGCTAGTAACCAAAAGAATAGTGGTAGGCAATTATGTCTTTGAATCTTGATCCCTCCCATCTGTCTCCTGTTTTACCAGTCACGACTGGGTTTTCTTCCTGTTGCCTTCACTCTAAGATTGAGAACCTCTACTTGTGTGCAACTATCTCTGTGACAAGAGCTGGTTAGGATACAGTGGTATAAATAGATGGAAGCCAGATTTCCAAGGTGGAAACTTTTCAATATCTCTGAGTCTCCCATTAATCAGTTAATATGAAATGGTCTCTTTGACCTGAGGTTAACAGTCTAGGGCTTATCTTCCACTAAACTCGGACTAGAACTTTATATTTCAACAACATGGAGGCTTTTAATTCTCTAGTATCACACATGTAACACATCAGGGCATCTGATTATGCAATCTCCACTTTCTGGAATGTCCCTTCCCTCTTTGTTGATTTATGCTTCAAGACTAATGTCAAATTCAGGGATATTAAGTTAACTCACGCCTTGTATATTTTCTTTTGTGTCCACTCTTCTAGGCTGGCTTTCATGAGCCCTCCGTTACAGATCACTTGTCCCTTGGAGGACCCAAATCTTTTTTTAAAGATTTTATTATTTATTTGAGAAAGAGAGAGAGAGAGAGAGAGAATGATATAGAGAGAGAGAGTATGAGAGGAGAGAGGTCAGAGGGAGAAGCAAATTGCCCGCTGAGCAGAGAGCCCAACATGGGACTCAATTCCAGGACTCTAGGATTATGACCTGAGCTAAATAATAACTCCCCCTTTTTTTGAGAGAGAAAGAGAGAGAGAATGCGAGCAGATGTGAGAGGCAGAGAGAGTGGGGAAGAATCATAAGTAGCTCCGTACAGAGCATGGAGCTGGAATTGAAGCTGGAGCCAAAATCAAGAGTCAGATGCCACCCAGGCACTGAATAATCACTTTTGAAACAGCCTTCCTTGGGGTGTGTGGGTGATTCAGTGGGTTGAGCCTCTGCCTTCAGCTCAGATCATGATCATAGGATCCTGGGATCGAGCCCTGCATCAGGCTCTCTGCTCAGCAAGGAGCCTGCTTCCCCCTCTCTCTGACTGCCTCTCTGCCTACTCATGATCTCTGTCTATCAAATAAATAAATAAAATCTTAAAAAAAAAAAAGAGCCTTCTAGGGCAAAGACATGGCTTTATTTATCTCTGTACAGTCAAAGACCTAGAATGATAGCCAATAGATATATTGAAAACTGAAATCAATGTAGATAACTAAGGCCAGCCTCACTGAGTTTTGGCCACATAATAAATGAGGTCATATTGCACATTTCTGGGATTACAACATGGAGAGTTTATTCTTTACCAAGCATGTTTGGTGTGCCAGAACTTGATTCCCCTGATCAGATAATGTGTTTACTGTCTGTAATCTAAAAATAGGAACTTACTTCCTAGCACCACTATAGGCTTTCCAAATGTAGCTAAACCATTAAACCTTATCTAGATATGTAATTTTTTGTCCTTCTGCCTTCCCTCTCTGAGCTAATAGATGATGGAGCCATTAAAGACCGAAAATGTGTTCTCTTCAGCAAATTTTCAGTGATTCTTACTGTGGTCTCACCTGTTCTTTCCAGGAAGAGTAATGTCATGCTGCATCAGTCAGCTTTCACTGTATTCTCAGCAGTGAGTGGCTTAACTGTCAGGATGTTCTAGGGCAACTTGATGGTAGTAGGGTTGCCAACTGATTTTCAAGGACATAAGTTTGAGAGAAACAGTGGGCCTCTGTCTCAATACCTTTGTTTCCACAGGGATATGAAGCTTTAATTTCAAATATTTGGCAAATCTAAATGACATTTTAGAAATGCAGCATTATACTTACCAATGAGTCTCTCTCTTGCCTTAGGCAGAGACTAAGTTTATTGAGAACTTTATGACATTTTATACCCAAGTGGAAGGCTAACTGTTCTTTCCTCTGTTGTTGATTAACCAAAATAACTTCGGTGAAAGGTTTTTGTAGGAAGCACAGACCAGATGAAAATTAATTTATGTAATAGTCCATCCAATGTCATGTTAAGATTTCCAAAGATATATTTAAATTATAATTTGATCCAGTATATATAACTTCAGAAATCACTAGCTATCATTAGTTATTCCTTTAAAAAAAAAAAAGAACTACTTTTTTGAGTACTTGCTCTAAGTTACGAATTTCTCAGACACTGAGGACACATCTGGGAATAAATGCCTGCCTTCACAGAACATACATTCTAGTGTGGGAAAGAGATTATGTGCAAGTGTATGCATTAAAAAAAGTTTTTTAAAAAATGTTTCAGAGAATGACACTCACTATGAAGGGAACAGTCTGTTTATGTGCATGAAGTGTAACTAAGGTAGAGGGTGGTCAAAAAAATAGCTCCCTTTCAACATTTGAGCAGAGGGCTTTGGAGCAGAGACTTGAATGAATAATGAATATCAGCTAACAATTAGAATATCTGGGAAAAAACCAAATCCAGACAGAGAAAAATAGCAAATGGAAAGCTCCTAAGGAAGGAATAGGTTTGATTTGTCTGAAGAGCGGCAAGGAGGCCAGCATGATTACAGCGTGGGTGTGACGGGGCTGACAAGAAATGAGATCTGAGGGAGGAACAGAGACCATGTAGGAGGTTATAGGCAGTGGAAAGAAGTTGCAATTCCAGTAGTTGGGTAGTGATGAGAATCCTCAGAATAGCATGACAGTGACCTGGATAGTCAGAATTAATGATTCCAATGATATATGTTGAAGATCGAGACCACATGACTTCCTGATGGGTTGGGTGGAAGAAGGGTTGAAAAGGAGTAAAGGTGTATACTTAAGTTTCGGGCCTGTGAAATGGGATTGGTAATAATGATGAGAGAGTTGAAAGGAGAAAAAGGTACGGGGATGGGGAAAGCAGGTTCGAGTACTTTGCTTTGACATGGTAAGTGTTCCTAAGTGTCTTGTCATTGCACGACATAAAGTTCCATAAGATGTCATCAAAAAGAATCTTCATTTTCTCACATCCAGATTTTGAAAGTAGAAACAAGATTTCTTTAAATACCAAAGAAATATGGAATCAAGGCGTGCCTGGTGGCTCAGTGGATTAAAGCCTCTGCCTTGGCTCAAGTCATGATCTCAGGGTCCTGAGATCAAGCCCCGCATTGGGCTCTCTGCTCAGCACGGAGCCTGCTTCCCTTCCTCTCTCTCTGCCTGCCTTTCTGCCTACTTGTGATCTCCCATCTGTCAAATAAATAAATAAAATCTTAAAAAAAAAACGGAATCAAAATTAACAACAGAAAATTAAAAAGCATTTGATCAATAAATCTAGTTTCACTAGTAATCAGTGTAGACAAATATGTAGGTCCTTTAGAAAGAGAAAATAAAGGCATTGAGTTAGAAAAAACCTAGTAAACAATATCTTATACGAGAGCATCAATTATATTACATGTTATCAACTTTCAAAAATTTTTTATTTTCATTTTATATATATATAAGAAATAATATAAGAAATGATTCATATATATAAGAATTACATATAAGAAATAATATAAGAAATAAGTCATAGCATTATATGTATTATATTACTCTCATATTGATGGCCACTTAGATTGATTTCAACTTCTCTAATTAAAAATAATTTTGGGGACGCCTGGGTGGCTCAGTTGGTTGAGCAGCTGCCTTTGGCTCAGGTCATGATCCCAGCGTCCTGGGATCGAGTCCCACATTGGGCTTCTTGCTCAGCAGGGAGCCTGCTTCTCCCTCTGCCTCTGCTTGCCATTCTGTCTGCCTGTGCTCACTCTCTCCCCCTCTCTCTCTCTGATAAATAAATAAAAATCTTTAAAAAAAAATAATAATAATTGTGCACCAATGAACTAGTTTTTTTTTTTTTCCAGCTTTATTGAGGTGCAATGTTTAAGGTATACAATGTGATGATTTGATATATGCATATGTTGAACAAAGATTACTATAGTGTGGTTAGTTAAGAAATCCATTGGGGCACCTGGGTGGCTCATTCCGTTGAGGGTTTGCCTTGAGCTTAGGTCATGATTCCAGGGTTCTGGGATCTAGGCTCCCATCAGGTTCCTTGCTTGGTGGAGAGCTGCCTCTTCTTCTCCTTCTGTCTGCTGCCTGCCCCACCGCGGTCCTGTTTGCTCTCCCTCTCTCATACCTCTCTCTCTGTCAAATAAATAAATAAAATGTTTTAAAAAATACATAGAGATCCATCACCTGACATAATTATTCTTTTTGGGGGGTTAAATTTTTTTTTTCTATTGACAGAGAGAAAGAGAGTGCACAAGCAAGGGGAGAGGGCAGAAGAAGAAGTGGACTCCCCACCAAGCAGGAGGCCCAACGAGGAGCTCTAATCCCAGGACCCAGGGATTACCACCCAAGCTAAAGGCAGACTCTTACCTGACTGAGCCACCCAGGTGCCCCAAGAACTTTTAAGGTTTACTTTTCTAGGACCTCTCATGCATAAATGTAGTATTGCTGACTGCAATCACAATTCTGTATATGAGATACACAGAACATATTCAACTTGTAACTGGAAATTTGTACCCTTTGACCATTTTCAGCCATTTATCTAACCCCTTCCTTCATCTCCAGCAACCACTAAACTGCTGTTTCTAAGACTTCAGTTCTCCTTTTTTTTGGATTGCACTCATAAGTGAAATCACATTTATTTTTCTGTCTGACTTATTGAATGTAATATAGTGCCTGCAATGTTCATCCATATTGTCACTAATGGCAGTTTATCCTTCTGTTTTACAGCTCAGTAACAAATATGTGTATATTATAATATAAATTATGAATATATATTACACAAATATTTGCTCATACCATATGAATATATTATTATATGTTATGAATATTATTATATATAGGAACATTGCATTCTCTTTATGCATTCAATGTCAATGAACATTAAATACTTAGGTTGTTTCTATATCTTTTCTCTTTTTATTAATGCTACAATGAACATGAGGGTGTACGTATATGCTCCTTGTCCTGATCTGGTTATTTTGGGATGCATACACAGAACTGGGTTTGCTGGATCATATGATAATTATATTTTTAATTTTTTGAGGAACTCCATACTATCTTCCTTAGTGACTGTGCCAATACACATTGACATCAACGTACACAAGGGTTCCCTCATCTCCAGTCCCTTCAACACTTTTAATCTCGTCTTCTTGAGGGTGGCATTTCTGCCGGCTGTGAGATGATAACTGTGTTTTTATTTGAATTTCCCTGATGATTAGTTATGTTGAGTATGTTTGTTTTGGAGTGTTACTTCAGGAAACATCTCTAAAAGCAGGATTTATTAATCAAAAGAATTAATACTTAAAAATTAGAAAATTTTACCAGAAACTTTTCTAAAAACATTTCACCACTTTCTCATTCCATGGTATATGAAGAACTATCATTTCCCTGAATTCCTGATAACACTGATAGTAAAATATTCTTAAAAGTTTTAAACAATCTCCTATGTGAAAAATAACTGTTTGTTTTTAATTTGCATTTCTTTATTGCTAATGTTGAGCATAACTTTGTGTTGACCGTAATTTTACATGTTTTCTAGAATTTTTTCCTAATATTTTTTATATTAACATATTTTTGCCTGTTTTCTGATATGGTTCGTTGCCTTTAAAAAAGCTATTTAAACGGGTGCCTGGGTGGCTCAGTTAAGCGTCTGCCTTCCCCTCAGGTCATTTGGAATTCAGCCCAGTGTTGGGCTTCCTGCTTAGCAGGGGGCCTGCCTCTACCTCTCCCTTCTTCTCCTCCCCCTGCTCATTTTCTCTCTCTTAAAAAACTAAACAAAATATTTTTAAAAATCAAGTTTGAATTTTGTTTATTAATTCCGTGTTCTTTTATCGCAACATTTCCATTGACATTTATTTTTAATATAGATTTTTTTGGGAACTTTTTGTTTTTCTTTTTTATAAGGATATAAGGATTTTGTTTTTCTGTCTTTATAAGGATACATTTGTCAATTTTTTCTAATTGGAAATATCTTTCTCACTGCAAAAAAAAAAATTCTACATTTTCTGCTGATATTTTCAAGGTTATTTTTAAATGCTTTAGCCTATTTAAAAAACATGTAGTAAATCTTAGCATATGATATGAGGTTGTCTATTCCCATAGCTATCAAATTGCCCTAGGCCATTTATTGGGTAATCTGTTTGTCCACTCTGAATTGCAAAGTCATTAAAATGAAAATTACCCTACACAAATAATTTAGTTCATATATACTTTATTGATCCTTGACCTAATACTTTTTTTAAAAAATTAACATAAAATGTATTATTAGCCCCAGGGATACAGGTCTGTGAATTGCCAGGTTTACATACTTCACAGCACTCACCATAGCACATACCCTCCCCAGTTTCCATAACCCCACCACCCTCTCCCTCCCCCCACCACCCCGCAACCCGCAGTTTGTTTTGTGAGATTAAGAGTCTCTTACAGTTTGTCTCCCTACTGATCCCATCTTGTTTCATTTATTCTTTTCCCACCCCCCAAGTCCCCAGTGTTGCTTCTCGACTTCCTCATATCAGGGAGATCATATGATAGTTGTCTTTCTCCGATTGGCTTATTTTGCTAAGCATAATACCCTTTAGTTCCATCCACGTTGTCGCAAATGGCAAGATTTCATTTCTTTTGATGGCTGCATAGTATTTCATTGTGTGTGTGTGTGTGTGTGTGTGTGTGTGTGTGTACATACCACATCTTTATCCATTCATCTGTTGATGGACATCTAGGCTCTTTCCATAGTTTGGCTATTGTGGACATTGCTGCTATAAACATTCAGGTACACGTGCCTCTTTGGATCACTACATTTGTATCTTAGGGTAAATACCCAGTAGTGCAAATGCTGGGTCATATTGACCAAATAGTTTTACCTATATGTGAAGAACATATTTTAATTGCTAATTTTATGTAATATGTTTGATATCTGGTAGGATAATTTTTGTTCATTTATAGACCTATATTTTTATACTACTGTGTACTTTCTCCACCTACCAAATTTAGAATAAGTTTTAAAATATCTATTAAAATCTTCCCTATTTGTTTTAATGGATCTTGTATGTTTCTTACTAGGTTTATCTCTAGATATGGCATGGTTTTTATTGCTATTACAAGTAACATAGTTTTCCCATGATAATTTTCTGACTAGTTGTCACTAGTATATTCAAAAGCTATTGGTTTTAAGATTTTATTTTGTATGTAGACAAGTTATTGAATTGTCTTAATAGTTTAAAAATTTGGGGGCACCTGGATGGCTCAGTGGGTTAAGCGTCAGCCTTTGGGTCAGATCATGGTAACTGAGTCCTGGGATGGTGCCTCTTGTCAGGTCTGCTTCTCCCTCTACCTCTCTTGCCACCCTGCTTGCTCACTTGCTATATCTCTGTCAAAAAAATTAATAAAATATTTTAATAAATAGTTTAAACATATTTATTTGTTTTCTTTTTTAAATTAACATATAATGTACTATTTGTTTCAGGGGTACAAGTCTGTGATTCATCAGTCTTACACAATTCACAGCACTCACAATAGCACATACCCTCCCCAATGCCAATCACCCAGCTACCCCATCCTTCCTATTACCCCTCCCCTCCAGCAACCCTCAGTTTGTTTCTTGAGATTAAGAGTCTGGTTTGTCTCCCTTTCTGATTTAGTCTTGTCTCATTTCTCTCTCCCTTCACCTATGATCCTCTGTCTTGTTTCTCAAATTCCTCATATCAGTGAAATCATGTGATAATTGTCTTTCTCTGATAGACTTATTTTGCTTAGCATAATACCTTCTAGTTCTATCCATGTCATTGCAAATGGAAAGATTTAGTTTTTTGATGGCTGCGTAATACTCCAGTGTGTGTGTGTGTGTAGGTATATATATATATACTGTATCTTCTTTATCCATTCATCTGTTGATGGGCCTCTAGGCTTTAAACATACTTAGAGTTGATTGCCCCAAGAGAGAATTAGATTGCCTATAAAGTGATAATATTTGTGCTCTAGTATTTTTCATGTTTTATAAGCCTTGAAAAAATTCTCTCTTATGTGAAACTTTAATATCTGTTTTAAATTTATTCTATGAAATAGGAATGGTTTTCATGTTTTATCATTTAGTGTGATATCTAATCTATGGGCTGAGAAATATTCTTTATCCAGGTAGGATTTTCTATTTCTCACTTCTTAAGGCCTTACATTTCATTTTATCAGTAATGCTAAATTAACAATTATTTATTTATTAAAAACATATTATATTTCTCCTCAAATTTTTTCTTTCTTTTTTTTTTTATATGAACAGAATTTTTTTAAAAGATTTTATTTATTTATTTGAGAGAGATTGAGTGAGAGAGAGCATGAGAGAGGAGAAGGTCAGAGGGAGAAGCAGACTCCCCAAGGAGCTGCGAGCCCAATGTGGGACTCGATCCCGGAAGTCCAGGATCATGACCTGAGCTGAAGGCAGTTGTTCAACCAACTGAGCCACCCAGGTGTTTCTCCTCAAATTTTTAAAATTTAATTATGTATCTTGATTTTGAGTTACTGTTACATTAAATAAATGATGCTGGTGCTATTCTAATAATGGAAGTCATACTACTATTTTTGTATACCACTGATTTCAAGTTGCTAATATTTTAATTAGGTGTTTACTTTTATTTTTAGATGCAAGATTAGACCAAAACTAATATATACTGATTTTTTAAATAAGTGTTCTGTTAAGAGGACAAATATCATCTTTTTCTATGTTCTAGGTATTTATACATAAAGGTTTTTTAAAAATACTTTAAAATGTTGCTATAATAATCTGTGAGATTGTTTTTTTCTTTATTTTCTTTTATTTATTTTTTTACTTTTTCAACTAACCCACTGAAAATTTTTTATATTGTGGTTGTTACTTTTTCTCTCTCTAAGACAATTTTGTTTTTTAAAGATAATTTTGATAACTAGTATTTGCAACATAATTATTTATATTATTTAGATTCTTAAATATATGTAAAATTATAATTAGGACTTTATTTTTTTGTTTTGCTCTTGGTTTTCTGTTTGTTTATGTTATTTTATTTTTCCTTTACTTCCCTTATGTTCATCAGTTTTGTTTCTTAAATTCTACATGAGTAAAATCGTTTGGTAGTTGTCTTTCTCTGACTGACTTATTTCACTAAGCCTAATAATATTCTCTAAGATCTATCTATCCATGTCATTGCAAATGGGCTTCTGCTATAAACACTGAGGTGCATGTACCCCTTCCAGTCAGTATTTCTGTATCCTTTGGAAAAATACCTAATAGTGTAGTTCCTGGGTAGTAGGGTAGTTATATTTTTACGTTTTTGAGGAACCACCATACTTTTCCAGAGCGGCTGCAGCTGCACCAATTTTCTTTCTCACCAACATTGTAAGAGGGTTCCCCTTTCTCTGTGTTCTCACTAACATCTATTGCTTCCTGAGTTGTTAATTTTAACCATTCTGACCAGGGTGAGATAGTATCGCATAGTGTTTTTTATTTTTATTTCCTGATGCTGAGTGATGGTGATCATTTATTCATGTGTCTGTTAGCCATTTGTGGTTTTTTTTTTTTTTTTTTTTTTATTGATCTGAGAGTGAGAGAGCATGTACATGAGCAGGGGGTGGAGCAGAGGGAGAGGGAGAGAGAGAATCCTAAGCAGGCTCTACGCCCAGTGCAGAGCCTGACACGGGGCTTGATTTCAGACCCCTAGATCTTGACCTGAGCTAAAACCAGGAGTCAGACCCTTAACTATCTGAGCCACCCAGGAAGCCCTAAATGTTTCCTTTGGAGAAATGTGTGCTCATATCATTTCTAAACTTTTATTTTTTAGATATTGAGTTTTAAGTTCTTTATGGATTTTGGATACTAACCCTTTATCTGCTATGTCATTTGCAAATACTTCTCCCATTCCATAGGCTGCCTATTGGTTTTATTGACTATTTCCTTTGCTGAGCAAAAACTTTTTATCCTAGTGAAGTTCCAATAGTTCACTTTTGCTTTTGTTTCCCTTGCCTCTGGAGACCCAGAAAAGTTGCTGCTGCCAAGGACAAAGAGTTTGTTGTTTGTTTTCTCTTCTAGAATTTTGATGGATTCCTGTCTCACATTTAGGTCTTTCATCTATTTTGAATTTATTTTTGTGTATGGTGTAAGGAAATGATCCAGTCATTCTTCTGAATGTGGCTGTCCAATTTTCCCAATACCATTTGTTGAAGTGACAGTCTTTTTTCCATAGGATATTCTTTCCTGCTTAGTTGAACATTAGTTGACCATAGAGTTGAGGGTCACTTTCTGGGTTCTCTATTCTGTTCCATTGATCTATGTGTCTGTTTTTGTGCCCGTACCATCCTGTCTTGATGATTACAGCTTTGAAATACAGCTTGAAGTGCAGAATTGTGATGCCTTTAGCTTTGGTTTTCTTTTTAAATATTACTTTGACTATTCTAGGTCTTTTCTGGTTCTATACAAATTTTAGAAGTATTCGTTCTTGCTCTGTGAAAAATACTGGTGTTATTTTGATAGAGATTGCATTGAATGTATAGATTGCTTTGAGTAGTATAGACATTTTAACAATATTTGTTCTTTCAGTCCATGAGCTTAGAATGTTTTTCTATTTCGTTCTGTCCTCTTTAATTTCTTTTGTAAGTATTCTATAGTTTCCAAAGTACATATCTTTACCTCTTTGTTTAGGTTTATTCCTAGGTGTCTTATGGTTTTTGGTGTAATTGTAAATGGGATTGATTCCTTGATTTCTCTTTCTGCTGATTCATTCTTGGTGCATAGAAATGCAACAGATTTCTGTATACTGATTTTATATCCTGTGACATTGCTAAAATCATGTGTCAGTTCTAGCAATTTTTTGCTGGAGTCTTTCAGGTTTTCTACATAGAGGATCATGTTGTCTGCAAAGAGTGAAAGTTTGACTTCTTCTTTTCTGATCTGGATACTTTTTATTTCTTCTTCTTGTCTGATTGCTGGGTCTAGGCTTCCAATACTATGTCAAACAATAGTGGGGAGAGTGGAGATCCCTGTCATATTCCTGGCCTTTATGTAGAAGTTTCTGACAATAATTTAAAATCTTCTTCATCTATAATTATGTATTTTTACTCATTTACCTCTGCTCTGTGTTATTTGTTTGTTTGTTTGTTTGTTTGTTTTTGAGAGAGAGGTAGGGGAGCAGATGGAGAGGGAGAAAGAATCTTAAGCAGATTCCATGCCCAGTGCAGAGCCCAATGTAGGGTTCAATCTCATAACCCTTCGATAATAACCTGAGCCAAAAATCAAGAGTCAGATACTTAACTGATTGAGCCACCCAGCCACCCCACTTGGTTAAATTTTAAGAGATAAATTAGTCATCTTATAAGTCTTCACTTTAGCTTATATTTAATTTTTTAACTTTCCATAAGTTCATTTTATCATTTTTTTATCTTACATTGTATGCTTAGGTTATTTGTTTTTCTACCTCATTCTTTGGTACAAAAGGTATTGTGAAATATAAATTTTACTCTGAATACACAGATCTGTTTACCTCTTAAGATTTTCAAATATACTGTGCTCTTATACTTTTCTAAAATACTTATAATTTCAATTTTAATATTATCTTAAATCTGAGTTTTATAAATATTTTTCAAATTTTTCAAGTGGACAGTTTTAACTATTTTGCTTTTTTGATCTTAAAAAACTATTTTTACTAAATTGAATATGACCAAATCATGTGATTTATTATTTTCTGATTTTTTGAATTGTTGCAATTTTCTTTGTTTCATAATACACAGTCAGCTTTTGTGACTGTTCCATTTATAGTTAACAAATTTTCTTTTTCCTTCTTCTCTCTCTTTCTCTCCCCTTCTTGTAATTCTATCTCTGTAAACATACACATATGTCCCCAACATAGAAATCACCACACATTCTGGAATACATATATCAAAGCTACTAATTGCACTATTCAAACTATCAATATCATTTTTTTCTTTTTTTTATCTGTCCATTGTTGGAAGATGTATGATGAAAGTGTCTCCTTGAGTTTTTGTCATTTTTTTTGTTAACATATCAATTTTGACTTATATGTTTCAAAATGTTATTAGGTGCATTAAAGCTTCTTGTCTGTATATATTCTTAGTGAACTTCTTTTATGAAAGTGAATAAAACACACATGAAATATTTGTTTTCTCTGGAATTCATTCAAAATATGTGTAAGTCAGACATTTTAGTTAGATCATATCTTTTCTTAATCCTTGAAGATTTTCAATCACCTTTCTGTTGTAGAATTGTATCTCTGTCCTGTTTCCTTCTGACACTCCTATTAAAATGCATCAAAATTTCCTATTTTATCTCCCATGACAAGGTCTCATATATTTCATCTCATGAAAGTTCATCTCCTTTCTGTTCTATATTTCCTTACATTTATATTACAGTTGGCATGTACTTTCTTCAACTCTATATAATAGTTTATTTATCTAATCAATTTTTGAAAATAATGATGACTGTACTTTGGATTTTTAGCATCCTACTTTGCTCTTTTTCAAAATTACCTGTTCTTTCTTTATACCTCCATTTATCATAATTTCTATTCTTTTCAATATAACTTTGATACTTTTAAGAATAGTTTACCTTTTGTTGGATTTCCTGAGTTTCCCTCATAGTGATAGATTTTATGACACAGTAATTTATTATTATGAACTCCTCTGCAGTGGAGATTTTTAATTTCCGAATTCCAGCAAAGATATATGCATATGTCTCTATAAAGAAAATCATATAATTGTTAAAGGAAACATTTGGGTTTCAATAATCTTGAATAATCTTGAAAGGTTAATACCTCAGCTTTTACCACACATTATCCTTCATCCAAAGCCCCAGGCAGATATTTTGTTTTTCTTGGTCAGTAGGAAGAGAAGTTCTAAGAACAGCACCTTAAGTCTCCTGAAGAGCCAGCTATTAGAGTCTGTTAGAGTCTCCTGGTACATTACATTACATTCAGGAGCATATCTACATATTTTTAGCTTCCAGCCAGTAGCAAGCCTATATACCTAAGTCTAAGATTCTCAAAGGCTTCCAAAATATCAACTGAAAGTTGCCATTTTGCTTTCATCATTCTCCTCAATTCTTTCATCTCAGAGTTTCTTTTTTGCTAACTCACATAGCCTTTTAAGAATTACTATATATTCCATGATGTTTCTATGAGAGAGAGGTGAAAAGATGCCCATGTCACTTACCTCAGTCCACTGTGTTGCCAAAAGTTTAAGGTTTATTTTTTAAAAAGAACATCCAGGGGCGCCTGGGTGGCTCAGTGGGTTAAAAAGAACAGCCAGTATCATGCCCAGAGATGTAGTTACAAACTTGGACTATTGCAAGATAAACTCACAAGCTTAAAGATTATTAACTACTTTCTGAAAAATACAATTTTATTGTTTTTTTTTTTAAATTTTTAAGTGTTAATTATAAGGAGCTTGCATTGAATTAAAAATAACTGCAAACCTCCCCTCCATTTAGTCTGGAAGACAGAGGTCTATGGTTTCTATTTCAATTATTCATTTGGTCCCACTTTTATTTTATTGTGATATTCAATTTTTACAAAGATAAATAGATAGCTGTTCCAAGTAGAAGAGAGTTATATTCTATTTCCACAAGATTTGAAACATAAGAGCCATATGAACTATAATAAACTAGGCTATCACTCTTACTTAGAAAGAGAAAATGTCTATATCCCATCTTCAAGCTGTTAAAATCTAATGACTCTTACAGCTGTAGAATATTGAAAGATTACCATTCACAACTATGCTAACAAATTTTAAGAAATATCTCTCACTGTAGCATCTTTTCATTAGCTGAGTCTAAGGAAAAGAGCAGAATGTCAGGAGAAACTACTCCTCTATTTGAGATTTGACTACATAAAGCATTCATTTTAGAATGATTCATGACTAAAACAGAAAAATCAGATGCTGTTTAAAGGGCAGAAGTAAGCATATTCAACTTAAATAATTTGTAGTTCTATTTACTAGAAAAATCCCAAATTATTCATCTCCTGTATTTCTCATGTGCATATGTAAAACTGAAGGTAGTTATGTTCTGTGTCCAAAATTTTAGTGGAAGCCACTTTCTTAAAAATATGCTCTGACTAAATAAACCTAGAAAGAAAAAAAAATATGTTCTGACTCTCTACATCAAATTAATTTTTAGTTTTTATGTACTTATTGAGTAACTCACTTATTACTCTTTTATTATACTCTTCATGGATTTGTGTATGTCTGTCTTCTTTAGACATCCTTAAAAACAGTGACTATGCTTTTCTTACCTTTCCCTCTTTTGCAGTGTCTTCCATTTGTATGAACACAGCAAGAGCTCTTAATTGAATTAAAAATCAATCTAATGTGATTTTAAAATGCAACCTCATAGTCTTTGAGAAACTGCAAAAACATACCGAGCCTTTTTCTAAGTTCTTGTACAATAGTCAGACTTAAAGTAGAAGTCAGTGAATATTATTTGATTTTTACCTCCTTGGAATTATATGTATTTCAAAGCAAGAGAAAACGCAAAGCTTTTGACAAAAATGATATACTAAAAATAATCAACATATTTTGAAAATCCAGTACTCTCCCAGGAATCTACATTCCTAGAGAGGGAAGACATCACATCTTTATTAGAATTACAATGCAAGACATCTACATCTTTTAATAAATTAAAGAAAACATAAAGTGACTTTTTATACATAGAAATACGTTAATTAAACATACACATAATACATAGCATCTTCAGGCAAAGTAATTAATGTATGTATGTAGGTATGTATGCATTTATTTATTTATTGCCACTGCACTTCCAAAGGATAGAGTGACTCCCAGTATCAGGATGAATAAGAGGGCAATCTGTAAGTAATGTTTGTCCCTTAGGGAAATACACCAAGCATATTAGGACATTTTATTTCATTGAAAAATGGTATATTAAAGCCTGTGAAGAAGTTAGATATAATTAGAATTCACAGTGAGACCTAATTTGATCCTTACTAGATAAATTAATAAAATATTGTCAAAAATTAGATATAAACCATATATACAGTAGTCATATAAAACCCAAAGTATCTAGTAATTTTTAAACTTCCTTAGGATTGTGTTTTTAGCCTTGTGTTTTGTTGATTTCTTCAGATCCTTACAAAGATGCTGAGCTCTAAAGTATGTTCTGTAGAGATTCTTACCTAGTGGTATATTATGCCTCAAAAAAGATATTTGGAGATTCAAACGGAAGTTCAAATGTTCACCTATCTTGGGATAATATAACAATTTAATATCTATTTCTGCAGAAGAGAGAAGAAAAATGATAAATACTTTTGAAATGAAGGAAGTTTTTTTAAAATGTAGCATTAGAAAAAAATATTTTTAAGTCTACAACAGTAAAGTTCTGGTAGTTATATGAGACCATTTCATATACTAAACATCATTCTGAACTTACCTCTTAGGAGATAACCAGAAATAGCAATTCTATCATGAAGCAATTACTAGAACTTTATCCTAAGAGCCTAGTTATTTCTAATCATTTTATATCTAAACAATAGAGTCATGGTCAAAAATATCTCCAATTAACAAATGTAGTCATCTTCTAATAGAAACCTCAAATTAAGCTGAATAGTGAGAAGAACATTTGTTATAGTTAGAATTTTATATCTAATAAATCAAGTCTATAATTTGGTTGCTTGTCTCATCCCTCTTTATCAATTTTTGCTCTGGTTCATCTATGAATTATTTTAAGAAATGTATTGAAATCTTCTTCCTTATAGTAAATTTGTCAATTTCATTTTAAAATCTTTCCATTTTGGTTCATATATTTTGAAGCTATTTTTATTACATAGTTTCAAGTTTAGAATTATTAGCGCCTGAGTATAACCCTTTACATGTAGTGACGCTTTCTGTATGAAATAATGCTTTTTAAGTTAAAATCTACTTTATCTCACATTAATATTGTTAACACAGCTTGCTTTATGTTAGTGTTTCCCTGGTACATCTTGTAAATCCTTTACTTTAAACCTTTACATGTCCTGTGCTTTAGGTGTATCTTTTACAATAGCATATAATTAGATGGATATGAATCCAGTATGAAAATCTAGTTTATTTAAAATCCCTCATTTTTTCCAAGGTGCCTCAAAGAAAGTTGCAAACAGCATACTCTATCCCTAAATTATATAATTTAGGTTTCTAAAAACTATTTTCTTACATAGAAAAAAAAAACCTACCACATTATCATACCTATGATGATTAATTTTTTAAATTAGATAGGTCATGATGCCCAGTTGTTTTGTAAACACAAGCCTAGATGTTGTGAAGGAATTTTTAAAATATAATTGACATTGACAGTTAGTTGACTTTAAGTTAAGCAGATTATCCTGCCATAGGAGGGTGGGCCTGGATCAGTCAGCTGATTGATTTCAGAGCAAAGTCTGAGGTTTCCAGAGTAAGAAGGAATTCTTTCTCAAATCATTAATTTAGCAATCCTACCTGAATTCCAGCCTGCTGGAAAGCCCTGCAAATTTCAGATTCAAGATTGTAATGTCAATTCCAGCAGAATTTCCAGCATGCTTCCCTATGATCTAGATGTTAGAATTTATGTCTGGATTAGATCTAAGTTAAACAGTTTTGGAAGAAATTTATCAGAGCTAATGTTTCAAACTTTGAATGACATCATATCAGAAGACGTTTAATGTTTATGTCCAAACATTAAGTACCCACTGCTTGGGGTAGTGACAGACCTATAGCCTTGTGCAAAGTTCCTTTTATTTTTTCCCTCTCTCTCTTGCAATCAGAAAATAATCCATGTGATATTATGGTGTGACTCTGGAACTATAGGAATGTCCTATTCTTTCTTTTTTTTTCCTATTTATTTATTTATTTATTTATTTATTTATTTTCAGCATGACAGTATTCATTGTTTTTGCACCACACCCAGTGCTCTATGCAATCCGTGCCCCCCTCGAATACCCACCACCTGGTTCCCCCAACCTCCCACCCCCCGCCCCTTCAAAACCCTCACATTGCTTTTCAGAGTCCATAGTCTCTCATGGTTCACCTCCCCTTCCAATATCCCCCAACTCCCTTCTCCTCTCTAAATCCCCATGTCCTCCATGCTATTTGTTATGCTCCACAAATAAGTAAAACCATATAATAATTGACTCTCTCTGCTTGACTTATTTCACTCAGCATAATCTCTTCTAGTCCGGTCCATGTTGCTTCAAAAGTTGGGTATTCATCCTTTCTGATGGAGGCATAATATTCCATACTGTATATGGACCACAATTTCCTTATCTATTCATCTGTTGAAGGGCATCCTGGTTCTTTCCACAGTTTGGCGACCATGGCCATTGCTGCTATAAACATTGGGGTACAGATGGCCCTTCTTTTCACTACATCTGTATCTTTGGGGTAAATACCCAGTAGTGCAATTGCAGGGTCATAGGGAAGCTCTATTTTTAATTTCTTGAGGAATCTCCACACTGTTCTCCAAAGTGGCTGCACCAACTTGCATTCCCACCAACAGTGTAAGAGGGTTCCCCTTTCTCCACATCCCCTCCAACACATGTTGTTTCCTGTCTTGCTAATTTTGGCCATTCTAACTGGTGTAAGGTGATATCCCAATGTGGTTTTAATTTGAATCTCCCTGAGGGCTAGTGATGATGAACATTTTTTCATATGTCTGATAGCCATTTGTATGTCTTCATTGGAGAAGTGTCTGTTCATATCTTCTGCCCATTTTTTTATATGATTATCTGTTTTCTGTGTGTTGAGTTTGAGGAGTTCTTTATAGATCCTGGATATCAACCTTTTGTCTGTACTGTCATTTGCAAATATCTTCTCCCATCCTCTTTGTTTTGTTGAGTATTTCCTTTGCTGTGCAGAAGCTTTTGATTTTGATCAAGTCCCAAAAGTTTATTTTCACTTTTGTTTCCTTTGCCTTTGGAGACATATCTTGAAAGAAATTGCTGTGGTTGATATTGAAGAGATTACTGCCTATGTTCTCCTCTAGGATTCTGATGGATTCCTGTCTTACGTTGAGGTCTTTTATCCATTTTGAGTTTATCTTTGTGTACAGTGTAAGAGAGTAGTCGAGTTTCATTCTTCTCCATAGAGCTGTCCAATTTTCCCAGCACCATTTATTGAAGAAACTTTTTTCCACTGTATATTTTTTTCCTGTTTTGTCGAAGATTATTTGACCATAGAGTTGAGTGTCCCTATCTGGGCTCTCTACTCTGTTCCACTGGTCTATGTGTCTGTTTTTATGCCGGTACCATGCTGTCTTGGTGATCACAGCTTTGTAGTAAAGACTGAAATCAGGTAATGTGATGCCCCCAGTTTTATTTTTGTTTTTCAACATTTCCTTAGGGATTCGGGGTCTCTTCTGATTCCATACAAATTTTTGGATTATTTGCTCCAGCTCTTTGAAAAATACCGGTGCAATTTTCATCGGAATGGCATTAAAAGTATAGATTGCTCTAGGCAGTATAGACGTTTTAACAAGGTTTATTCTTCCGATCCAAGAGCATGGAATGGTCTTCCATCTTTTTGTGTCTTCTTCAATTTCTTTCACGAGTGTTCTGTAGTTCCTTGAGTACAGATCCTTTACCTCTTTGGTTAGGTTTATTCCCAGGTATCTTATGGTTCTTGGTGCTGTAGTAAATGGAATTGATTCTCTAATTTCCCTTTCTGTATTTTCATTGTTAGTGTATAAGAAAACCACTGATTTCTGTACATTGACTTTGTATCCTATCACATTACTGAATTGTTGTATGAGTTCTAGTAGTTTTGGGGGTGGAGTCTTTTGGGTTTTCCATATAAAGAATCATGTCATCTGTGAAGAGAGTTTGACTTCTTCATTGCCAATTTGGATACCTTTTATTTCTTTTTGTTGTCTGATTGCGGTTGCTAGAACTTCTGATACTGTGTTGAACAAGAGTGGTGAGAGTGGGCATCCTTGTCATATTCCTGATCTCAATGGGAAAAAGCT
>NC_081560.1:60586968-60783570 GCF_022355385.1 Mustela nigripes | reverse complement strand
TTCCATATAAAGAATCATGTCATCTGTGAAGAGAGTTTGACTTCTTCATTGCCAATTTGGATACCTTTTATTTCTTTTTGTTGTCTGATTGCGGTTGCTAGAACTTCTGATACTGTGTTGAACAAGAGTGGTGAGAGTGGGCATCCTTGTCATATTCCTGATCTCAATGGGAAGGCTGCAAGCTTTTTCCCATTGAGGATGATATTTGCTGTGGTTCTTTCATGGATAGATTTTATGAAGTTTGGGAATGTTCCCTCTATCCTTATACTTTGAAGCGTTTTAGTCGGGAACGGATGGTGGATTTTGTCAAGTACTTTTTCTGCATCAATTGAGAGGACCATGTGGTTATTCTCTCTTCTCATATTAATTTGTTCTATTACATTGATTGATTTGCGAATGTTGAACCATCCTTGTAGCCCAGGAATCAATCCCACCTTGTCATGGTGGATAATCTTTTTAATGGGCTGTTGGATCCTGTTTGCTAGGATCTTTTGAGAATCTTAGCATCCATATTAATCAGTGATATTGGTCTGAAATTCTCCTTTTTAGTAGGGTCTTTGCCTGGTTTGGGGATCAGGGTAATGTTGGCTTCATGGAAAGAGTCTGGAAGCTTTCCTTCTGCTTCAATTTTTTGAAACAGCTTCAGGAGAATAGGTGTTATTTCTTCTTTGAAAGTTTGGTAGAATTCCCCAAGGAATCCATCAGGTCCTGGGCTCTTGTTTTTTGGGAGGTTTTTGATCATTGCTTCAATCTCGGTACTAGATATCAGTCTATTCAGGTTGTCGATTTCTTCCTGGTTCAATTTTGGGAGTTCATAGTTTTCCAGGAATGCATCCATTTCATCTAGGTTGCTTAGCTTATTGGCATATAACTGTTGATAATAACTTCTGATGATTGTTTCTACTTCCTTGGTGTTCGTTGTGATCTCTCCCTTTTCATTCATAATTTTATGAATTTGGGCTTTCTCTCTTTTCTTTTGGATTAGTGTGGCCAATGGCTTATTGATCTTATTGATTCTTTCAAAAAAACAGCTTCTAGTTTCATTGATACGTTCTACTGTATCTATGGTTTCGATCTCATTGATCTCAGCTCTAATCTTGATTATTTCCCTTCTTATGTGTGGAGTTGGTTTGGTTTGTTGTTGATTCTCCAGTTCTTTAAGGTGTAGAGACAGCTGGTGTATTCTGGATTTTTCAATTTTTTTGAGGGAGGCTTGGATGGCTATGTAGGACTGCCTCTGCTGTATCCCATAGGTTTTGGACCAAAGTGTCTTAATTCTCATTGGTTTCCATGAATTGTTTCAGTTGATCTCCTGGTTGATCCAAGCATTCTTAAGCAAGGTGGTCTTTAGCTTCCAGGTATTTGAGTTCCTTCTGAACTTTTCCTTGTGATTGAGCTCCAGTTTCAAAGCATTGTGATCTAAGAATATGCATGTTATAATCTCAATCTTTTGGTATCAGTTGAGTCCTGATTTGTGACACAGTATGTGGTCTATTCTTGAGAAGGTTCCATGTGCACTTGAGAGAAATGAGTATTCTGTTCTTTTAGGGTGGATTGTTCTGTATGTATCTATGAGGTCCATCTGGTCCAATGTGTCATTCAATGCTCTTGTTTCTTTATTGATTTTCTGCTTCGATGATCTGTCTATTTCTGAGAGAAGCATGTTAAGATCTCCTACTATTAATGTATTCATATCAATATGACTCTTTATCTTTTTTTTTAAAGATTTTATTTATTTATTTGACACAGAGAGAGATCACAAATAGGCAGAGAGACAGACAGAGAGAGAGATGAGGAGAAGCAGGCTCCCTGCTCAGCAGAGAGCCCCATGCGGGACTCGATCCCAGGCCCCTGGGATCATGATCTGAGCCGAAGGTAGAGGCTCAACCCACTGAGCCACCCAGGCACCCCAATGACTCTTTATCTTGATTAATAGTTTTCTTATGTAATTTGCTGTTCCCATTTTGGGGGCATAGATATTTACAATTGTTAGATCATCTTGGTGGATAGTCCCTTTAAGAATTATGTAGTGTCCTTCTGTATCTATGACTACAGTCTTTAGTTTAAAATCTAATTTATCTGATATGAGAATTGCTACCCCGGCCTTCTTTTGAGGTCCATTGGCATGAAAGATGCTTCTCCATCTCTTCACTTTCAGTCTGGGTGTATCTTTAGGTTCAAAATGGGTCTCTTGTAGACAGCCCATATCGATGGGTCCTGTCATTTTATCCAATCTGCAACCCTGTGCCATTTTATGGGCACATTTAGGCTATTCACATTGAGAGTGATTATTGATAGATACGTTTTTATTGACATCGTGTTATCTTTGAAGTCTTTCTTTCTGTAGATTGTCTCTATATTTCTGTTCAATGCTATTCTTAGGATTTTTCCTCTTTTATAGAACACCTTAATATTTCCTGCAGTATTGGCTTGGTGGTTGCACAGTCTTCTAAGCCTTGTCGGTCTTGGAAACTCTTTATCTCTCCATCCATTTTGAATGTCAGTCCTGCTGGATAAAGTATTCTTGGCTGCATGTTCTTCTCATTTAGTGCCCTGAATATATCTTGCCAGCCATTTATGGCTTTCCAGGTCTCTATGGACAGGTCTGACATTATTTTGATGGGCTTCCTCTTTAAGTAAGGAGCCTCTTTGTCCTAGTGGCTTTCAAGAGATTATATCTACAATTATGATTCCTCAATTTGACTATCAGGTGCCTTGATGTTTTTTTGGAATCTATAATCTTGGGTAGAGACAGTTCAGCCTCTAGTACATGAACGCTGGTTCCATTCGCGAGATTGGGAAATTTTTCAGGAAGAACTTGTTCCACTATATCTTCTAGACTTCTTTCTTTCTCCTCCCCTTCTGGGATTCCAATAATTCTGATATTGGAACGTTTCATGGCATCATTTATTTCTCTAATTCTGTTTTCGTGTCTTCTAAGCTGTTTGTTCCAGGCTTCCTCCTGATCCTTTCTCTTTATCTGTTTGTCCTCCAGATCACTAATTCTATCTTCTGTATCAGTCACCCTAGCTTTGAGAGAATTTAGATTAGCTTGGAACTCATTGAGAGCATTATGAACCTCATCCATGGTAGCTTTTAGCTCTGCCCTAACATTGTGAACATCATCTCTGGTCACTTTCAGTTTAGCCCTAATCAATTCCGTTTGGTCATCCATGGCTTTCTCCAACCTAGCTATTGCCTGGATAATTGTTAGCCTGAATTCTCTTTCCATATTGTCTATGTTGATAGCTGTTAGCTCTGTTTCAGAAGGTCCATCCTCTGTGTTTTTCTTTTGTTGGGCATTCTTCCTCCTAGTCATTTTGGTGAGAGATGACTGAACAGATGTAGCTGGATGTATCGACTGTGGTGCAGTCAAGGTTCACCCTGGAACACTTCTGAGCAATCAGGATTCCCCACCCAAATGAGAGAAAAAAGAAAAGAAAAAGAAAAAAAGAGAGAGAGAGAGACAGGAAAGAAAGGGAAGATAAAAGAGAAGGTTCAGCCCAGACAAACAAAAAGACTGATAAAAGTATATGACAAGAGAAAGAAAAAAATATATATATATATGCAAATAAAGGAAGAACCTCATCAAAAAGAACCCCAAGTGTAAGATTTATATACTATCAGGACAAACACAAAAACACAGAAGCACTGGTGGAAGAAAAAGATGAGAGTGGTTATAAATTCTCAGTATGGGTGAGGAAGGTTGTTTTGATTCTTCCTAGATGTATCTTGATATCTTTGTTAAAGGACTCAACTTTCCTAAGATAAAGGGGGATTAAAAATTGGTTTACCTATAGGGGTAGCATTGATTGGGGAAAGGGGATTACTTTGAAGTTTAACTCTGTATGAATATTAGAAAATAAAAATAAAAAAGGAATAGACTAGACTAAACTAAAATTTAAAAAAAGAAATTTAGAAAATAGAAATGCAAAAGAAAAACACAGGTGTATGTATCAAAAAGTTCAGGTTAGAAGGTTATTATGGAATTTGATGTACTGGACAGCTCACTGTGATGGTAAATAGGTTAAAAAAATCATCTATATAAAAAAACATGAGCCAGAATAGTGGGAACAAATTAAAAATAAAAGTTGTCCTATGAAGTAGTGGTGGTTGTTCTCTTGTAGTCTTTTTTTTTGTTTGTTTCCTTCTTTCCTGGTTGGTTTTCTGGGGGAGGGGCTGCCCCTAGGGTTTTCAGTCAATGATGTTCCCTGAGTTAAGTCCTCCCGCCCCCCTCAAGGGGGTGGGCTCTGGAAACCGTTTTTTTCAGGCTTTTGTTCTCTGGAGGTTTTTATGTTTGTTCACTTTTTTTTTTCTCTCGCCCTGACCGCTTTTGATGGTTTTTGTAGGTTTAGAGGAAAGCAAACTGCACTCTGACCTCCCTCTCAGAGAGAAGCCTCAGTCTGCTCTTCTCTGGATGTTGCAGAGCCCATATAAATTCCCCCTTGGCCGCTGGCAGAGCAGGTTCTGAGACGTGGTCCCTGGGGACACAGGATCTTCTGCTTGTACCCAAAACCATGACAGCAGTGGCTATCTGGGCGGCTCCAGACCACCAGAGAGGTTCCAAGCAGCGATCGCACACTGAGATTTTTGTGCTGGCCCGGGCTGGGAGTGCCTGGTCCCTCTGGTTCTAAGAGCGCCTGGCTTGTGCACACCTCTCTCAGGGGAGGCTGTGGGGTGCGTGCACCTCTCAGGATCTGAGAGAAGGGCGCAGGTCCGAAAGCTCCAGGCTGGGCCTTTGCACACCTCTCTCAGGGGAGGGTGAGGTGCGCATGTGTCTCAGGCTCTGTAGCAGGATTTGGCATTCTGCCATCTGGCATGGCTCCCAGCCCCTCACAGGAACCGGACCCCACGCAATCTCCGGCGTGCTGGCAGCTCAGGGACCAAGACCTGGTTTCTCTGCCGCACTCTCTCTGGTTCAGCGCCAGGAGAGGCTGTCCTGGGTCCGGGGACTTAAGCCCCTGTCCTTAGCCACCCCGATTCCCAAAATTTCCTGCCCCCCCCCATGATCCTTTGCTCTTTCTGAGTGCTTTCAACCAGTCTCCAAGTTAATGCTGGTCCCCAGATGCAGGGCACTCTCATATTAGGGGTATTACTTTCCAATCGGTCGCCTCTGGTGGCTCCCTCCCCCTTTTGTTTATCTTCCGATATCAGTCTGATGTTCCCACTCTCCTTTACCTGCCCACTGGCGTCTTCTGCCGCTGTAGAGATCCAGACATGTACAGTTCTGATCTCAGGCTGATTTCATGGATGATAGGAGTTCTTTGGTAGGTAATCAGCTCACTTTAGGGTACAGGTTGAAAAGGCTCCTCCTCCTACTTCCCCGCCATCTTGTCTCCCCTCCTATTCTCTTTCATCCTTCTAGCACTTTAAGCATATTTATTAGCTTAACATTTTTCCGTGAACTAGAACTTCCTCTCTCTAGCTAGGTTATTTAATTACCTTTAAGTATAATTCTTTAGCGAATTTATATGCTAGGAACCATGAAGTACCACTAAAGTGAGATTTTCTTGGTCACTCTCAGGTCCACAACTTAACTTTGGAATTTCTAATTTCACCTAAATAATCCATCTGCAAATTAGTATTGTACAGGCCCCCAGGAGAAATGGACATCACAAAAGCTCCTGCCTTTATTGTTCTATTAGCCCCTCCTGACTGCCTCTTGGGGAGAGAGAAAAGGCTCTTTTAAATTACTCTTTTCATTTATAAGCAGCCCAGTAACACAATGCAAACTCAGTTCTATGAAGATACTGGTTATTTTGGCGTGAAACAGTGTGTTATAATATATCTCATCTACCATACTGCCAGTCGCCAAGAGTAAATTAACATTTTGGTAAAAAATTATTTGTATATTACACTCTTGAAATAAGAACTTTAGTATAAATAATCATTTCCTTTAATATGTGAAGTTGCTACAAATTATCTTATCCTTTTAAAATTCATATGTTTTATGATATATTATTAACTTTTTAACCCTTTCTTTTTCTCTCATACAGAATTATAAATGGGAAGCATTGTTCATGGACAATTTAACAGTTGTGAAAATTTAAAAAACCATGCATAATCGAGGCATGTGATCTTTAAACAGGAGAACCCATATTTACTCCTAAAAGTTCACTCCTAATAAGCCCTTTTGCCTAGGGGCTCTAGGTATGCCAATAAGCATTGTTTTTCAGAAAAACAACGACGATGTGTATGGAAAGAATGTGGTTAATTCTTAACTATGGAAGCTCCCAAAACCATAAACCATTTCTGTCTCACTCATTTTTTCACCCTCCAAACTGAGATGTAGTCAAGACTTTTTTTAATTACAAAGAGGATTTGGCATTTTTTTCATCTTTAGTTATTTTCAGTTCAGCCAAGTAAAACATCTTTTGCTATGGAAAAATTAAACACCTGTGTAAGGAGGTCATATGTCTGTAACATCCATGGGATTAATTGCAATGGATAAAAAGAAAAGCAACATCAGGGTTTGGGTTCTGTCATATTAATAGTCTGGAAATAAGTGTTAAGCAATACTGATTTCCTCTTATTTAATTTTTGCACGATGGAATCCTTGAGGGCAAAATCCTCTGGCCTTCACATTTATTACATTGCTACATGACATGACTAAAGTATCTGTAATGTTAAGTGTTCTTGTCAAAGGGAGTCTCAAATCTTGAGTAGATTTATTTAAAAGAGGGTATTTTCACCTTTTGCTAAAGCAATATTCCCTACTCTGTAACTATGCCCAACAATGACTAATGAAGGTCTTACAATAGAAATTAGCCCGTATGCTATCTCCTGGATTCAGTTGTCCCACGGAGACTCTCTCAATCTGCCTTTTTCATTCAACTGGCTCCCTAGAGAAAGCTGGAAACAAGTGCTAGGGATCTTGTCATTAATTCAGATCAGCAGTGTCAGTTAATTAAGTGGAAGTTCTTTAATGCAGCCTCTAAAGGCAAAGATGGCTAAGAGTCCAGAAAGTTAAAGTGAAACATTGACTTCATCTCATCTCTCAAGTCAGATTTCTTCTTCCCAATTATATCTCTTATACTCTTTTAGTCATAACTTAAAAAATTTAATGTGGCCAATATAATGGGAAAAAAGATAAGATACCTCTTAATCTTCTTATGTGTAGAATACCATGAAAACAGTGCTTTTGAACACAAATTCCGCAACACTTATACAAGATGAGAATAGATGGATCTGTGAAGGAAAAGCATGCAATAAAGCAAGATAACATCAGAAATACTGGATTTATTAAAGACTTCTTTGTTGCCAGAACTTTACTAAGCCTAAAACATACCATGTAATGTATGTTATTTTAAATCACTGAGATAGGAAAATAAATAAATAAGTAAATAAATAAATCACGGAGATAGATAAATTATTTGATTATATTTGTATGTGTACACATAGATGTATATACATATGTATACATACATATGTACATATATGTACATATGTGTATACACATAGATGTATATACATATACATATGTATATGTATATGTATACATCTGTGTATGTACATATGCATGTATATGCATGTGTACATCTGCGCACATGCATATATGCACACATAATATATGTATATACATATATATGTGTGTATATGTGTGTATATACATATACACATACATAAATGTATATGCATGTAGCCATGGTAGTATTTATTTAAATATAATCTCTTTCTAATATATATTTTTGATTTTTGAGCATTTTTAGCAAATAGCATTTTATGGAACTAAAGGAAAGCCTGGACTGATCTTTTATAGAAGGGTTAGGCAACACTTTTGTCCATTACATATAACTCTCTCTGTCATTTAAAGAAAATTCCCCAAATTATATTTTTTAAAGATTTTATTTATTTATTTGAAAGAGAGAGAGCAAGAGTGAGCATGGGTGGGGTAAGGGGCCGAGGGAAGGGACAAGCAGACTCCCAGCTGAGCAAGGAGCCTGACTCAGGGCTCCATCCCAGGACTCCAAGATCATAATCTGAGCTGAAGGCAGATGCTTACCCACTGAGCCACCCAGGCGCCCCTCCCCAGATTATTTTTATGAGAATGCCACATTAAAAAGGATGAATTTCAGTATCTATCTTTCCTTTGGTGAGGCAAACTCTTTTCTGATATGTGCTTGTCAAGCCTGGACTGTCCACTCTATTTCCCAGTCTACTCTTTTGAGTTTTCATGTACATGACATCAAAGCAAAAATAATAAAAGGAAAAAAATTTCCCCTAGCATTTAATTGAATGCTATGAGATTTCTTTGAAGAATAGCCTGAGGGCTTATGTGCAACACAGAAAAAGACATCTCTTCCTCAAGACACTATCTCCATCTGCTGCAATATAGGGGTATAATGGAATGTGAAATGGTGTTGCTATCTTCTAGAAAATTATTCTATGATGTGATCCCCGCAATGTGAATGAGGCCCCTAGGGTTGTGCAGAACACTCCTTGCACACTTGTACATAATCACTCCGGAGTCAAAGTAAAAGCATTTTAAAGAGTGCACACTATTCTCCCAAAGCCATGCTAAGCCTATAGTCTCCTTAGATACTGGAGTCTAAAGTATGAAGAAAAACTACTTTTCAAAAATGGTCATTTTCAGTTGCTATGATTATCCTTAGCAACCAGTCCCTCCTCCTTTGAGGCCCATGTGACTGATCCACTAACTCTACAAGACTTTTATCTTTTGGTTAGTACTACATGATTTTTTTTTTTCCCAAATGCCCATTCCCTAGAATCTAATAAAAGGAGGCTAACATGTTATTAATTGCTTTCTTTGATGACCTCTTTTGGGGGGGGGGGGGGCTGAGGCTCATGCTAATTCAATTCCCATGGACAACTTACCTATGCAAAATTATACTTAATAACACTTTTCAAAAAGAGAGTCAATGTAATGGTTGAAATTTTTGACATTATCACTGTATAAAAATTAATTTAGAATTATTTTGTATTTCATGCAAATAGAGCACTCAATGGGATCAGCTGGAATTTATGTGATTAAATTAACACAGATTTAGAAAGTGTTCACCATCAGTACCTTTAGAGTATGTGTTGCTGGTGTGGTTTAAATTATGGATGCAAATAATTGCTTTCTGCCAGAATCTTCAGCTGTTTTGTGAGCAGTAGGAGGGAAAAAGTTCCACAGTAACTTGTTTTATCTGCAGCTGTGTAGACCTAAAATGTTACCATTGGTTCCTCTGAGTTCCTCATAAATGTGCTGGCTTTCCCTTCCATTATATTATTTGCAAGGTTCTCATTTAATTGTTTACATCTCTGTCTTTCGTCCTTTAACTCCGCACTTTTAAAAATAGGAACTCTTGGGGCACCTGGGTGGCTCAGTGGGTTAAAACCTTTGCCTTCGGCTCGGGTCATGATCCCAGGGTCTTGGGATCCAGCCCCGCGTCGTCGGGCTCTCTGCTCAGCAGGGAGCCTGCTTCCTCCTTTCTCTCTGCCTGCCTCTCTGTCTACCTGTGATCTCTGTCAAATAAATAAATAAAAATCTTAAAAAAAAAAAAATAGGAACTCTCTTATTTTTCTTAGTGCCTCCACAGAGAATGGCAAAAGTGGATGTTGAATGGATCACAGATGGCACAGCCGTTCAAAAGGAGTCTCATCTCTGAGAGCAGAATTCTAGACACTTTTTAAGAATCCAGAGAAAACAGGGGCGCCTGGGTGGCTCTGTGGGTTAAAGCTTCTGCCTTCAGCTCAGGTCATGATCTCAGGGTCTTGGAATTGAGCCCCACTCCCCCAGTCCCCCGCCGTCTGCTTCTCTACCTACTTGTGATCTCTGTCTGTCAAATAAATAAATCTTTAAAAAAAAATAATAATCCAGAGAAAACATCCCTATTGTCAACTCACCTATCTCCTTCTGTACCTTTAAATCCCTTTTAAGGTATTTAAGTTTCTCATCTATAAAATATTTAATAACTTTCATGAGACCTCTGAAGTGAAATTAATAAGAAGGTATTAATCTAAATACTATGTTTGGCAAACAAGAACATTATGAAAATAATACATTTTATTTCATTATGTTTGCTTCCCAGAAGCCACTTGTGGAATTTTTTTTTTTTTTTAAGAAATTCATGCAGGGTAATATCTGTTGAGTAATTTGAAGTGAATCTGGAAATACTTTATAAGAATAATTACAATTTGCCCAGATGTCATCTGATCTCAAAATACTGAAAATCAGGTTTTCATATTGTAACACCAATCACTACTTATTTAAAATAGGATTAAAAATAACCAAGTCCTTCACCTTCTCTTTTCTTATCATTTGTATGGAGTCTCTTTGATGATTTACATTTAAGACAGATATTGATTTCTATCCTCTGACTTTGCCCTATAAATGCTATTCTATTTTCAGTCAAGTGTGATAGGGATTAGGTCAGCACAAGGATGGGACAAATAAAATGACAACTATGTTTAATAAAGTAAAACAAGAGCATCTCCCAAGTACCCACAGTTTCCTGTAACATGACTTTTGCTTGTACAAATAGTGGAACTGCAAACTCCAGATTCATGTATAGCTTAGTTGTGTTTATATTTCTAAGAAGCCTATATAATTCAATATTTTATGCTTTCTTCGGGTCCACTAAAATTTTTGTTCTTAAGTGTCAGTTTTGTTGAGAATAGTCTGAGGGCCAATGAAAAAGTCATAATTTCCTAGCATTTTAGGAAAAAACAATACAGGATGTGGGGAATAAGGAGAAAGTAGTTGCTAAAATTTCTTTATGAAATTTTTAATGTGACAATCTCACAATATACATGTCAATATTTGGTGTGTAGATTACATGGAAGCCAAAGCCATGGACTCAGGACCATGTCATAAGTCATGACACCATGTCAGGTGTCATAAGTAAACAATTAGTGCCAACAACCTAGAAGCTCTTTTGCTTTTTTTCTTTTTCTTTAAAGATTTTATTTATTTATTTGACAGAGAGAAATCACAAGTAGATGGAGAGGTAGGCAGAGAGAGAGAGGGAAGCAGGCTCTCTGCTCAGCAGGGAGCCTGATGCGGGACTCGATCCCAGGATCCTGAGATCATGACCCGAGCCGAAGGCAGCGGCTTAACCCACTGAGCCACCCAGGCGCCCAGCTCTTTTGCTTTTGAAAAGTATGCAGTCTCTTTGAAAGCAAAAAATGTACTGAAATAATTAAATATGCTTTGCAGAATGCCTACATGAAGGTCCTAACACTGCCTTAAGAGAAAGGAAAACATTCAACAACACCAAGAGAATTGCCTAAGAAAAACCCGTAATAAAAGGACCCTCAGTCTTTCTCAGCGGAGTATGGCATGCCTATTGGATTAAAAATGCAAACGCTTTGTTTTATTTTGTTAAATACTACTTGAATCAAGGTGTCTATGGTAGGCAGAAAAATGGTCCCCAAAAGATGTTCACATTGTGAGACCTGGAAGCTTGTAACTTACATAAATGGCAAATGGGGAATTAAGATTCCAGCTGGAATTAGGTTGTTAATTAACTGATCTGGAGAGGGAGAGGGTCGTGCATTGCACAGGTGCGCTCGATGGAATCAGAAGGGTCTTTATAAATGCAAGAGGACAGCAGAATGCAGAGATTTGGAGGACTGGTGGTTTGAGAAGGACTCCGCTCCATCTTGCTAGATCTGAGGCTAGAGAAACAGGATAGTGAGCCAAAGCCTGCAGGTACCCTCTAAAAAAGAGGAAAAGAGGCAACAAAAAAGTGTCTCCTTGAGAGCCTCCAGAAAGGGGAGCAGATCTGGAAACACCTGGATTTTAGCCCAGTGAAGCCCATTTTAGACATCTGAGCTTCAGAACAGTAAGACAATAATTTTGTGTTTTTCTAAAATGCTACATTTGTGCAATTTGCTAGAGAGCAATAGGAAGTTAATATCCTGTCTAATAGCAAAATGGTATCAGAAAAGACCTAAATTAAGCCAGTCAAGGGTAAATGGAATTGTTATCTTCAGTGAAATGTGCTATTATTTAATGAATTGTTCCTCTGTTTTCCCTTAGTTTAATTAGATAAATCATGGACAAGATGGGGAGTAAAGGGGTAAGGGTGCTCTAAGGCCTTGCTTATGTGATTCAAATGTCTGGATAATGTAAATCATGAAAATTATTTTCAATTGTCCTTATCTCCTGGATAAATGGTTTTTAGAGTCCATACTTTTCCTCCTACCATCACATCTTTTTATTTTATCCATGAGTAAAAGTTTCTGTGGTGTAGTGGTTATCACGTTCTCCTGACATGAGTAAGTAAAAGGTTGGTTAAGAAGCTTAAAAATGTTACTCGTTAACATGGAGGAGTATGATGAAAGTAAAAACTTTCAATGTTTAAGCATAACCGTGTCCTGGGGCACCTGGGGGGCTCAGTGGGTTAAAACCTCTGCCTTCAGCTCAGGTCATGATCTCAGGGTTCTGGGATGGAGTCCTGCATCGGGCTCTGCTCAGCAGGGAGTCTGCTTCCTCCTCTCTCTCTGCCTGCCTCTCTGCCTACCTGTGATCTCTGTCTGTCAAATAAATAGTCTTTAAAAAAAAAAACAAAACATAACCATGTCTTTCACGTTGAGAAATGAGTTACCTAAGACATATGAGGGGGAAAGGGCCCAAATTAGAAAGCTATGACGAGTGGGACAGCTGGGTGGTGCAGTCAAGGTAAGTGTCTGATTCTTGATTTCACCTGAGGTCATGATCTCATGATCTCGTGAGAATGAGCTGCTTGTTGGGCTCTGCTTTCAGCTCAGAGTCTGCTTAAGATTCTCTCTTCCTCTCACTCTGCTCCTTCCTGCCCTGCTCTCTATCTCTCTCAAAAAAGGGGGGAGAGAAATGGGGTGCCTGGGTGTCTCAGTGGGTTAAGAATCTGTCTGTAACTCTGGTCATGATCTCGGGGTCCTGGGATCAAGCCCCTTGTTGAGCTCCCTGCTCAGCAGGGAACCTGTTTTTCTCTTCCACTGCTACACCTCCTGCTGTGCTCTCTCTCTCACGTTCTCTCAAATAAATAAAATCCTAAAAAAAAAAAAAATTACAAAGAGTTAAAGGTTTTTTCCTGAACTCTGTATATTTTTCCTGAATTCTGTATATTACTAGAGATTCCTTGAGTCATTGTTGCAAGGGGGTTAAACCAAAAGTCAGATACTCTGAGTCTAGAATAGAGATCACACAACCAGCTTTGAACATGGACTCTGTCTCATGGACTAAGAGGCTGATGACCTCAAATGCTATGGTGTTGTATATTGGCAGTTCATAATTAGTATAAATAAATCAAGCATGGTTAAGACCAATAACTTTTTTATTATTTTTTTATTTTTAATAAACATGTATTTTTATCCCCAGGGGTACAACAGGTTTGTGAATCACCAGGTTTACACACTTCACAGCACTCACCAAAGCACCCTCCCCAATGTCCATAATCCCACCCCCTTCTCCCAAACCCCTCCCCCCAGCAACCCTCAGTTTGTTTTGTGAGATTAAGAGTCACTTATGGTTTGTCTCCCTCCCGATTCCATCTTGTTTCATTGATTCTTCTTCTACCCACTTAAGCAGCCATCAAAAGAAATGAAATCTTGCCATTTGCTTCAACATGGATGGAACTAGAGCATATCATGCTTAGCGAAATAACTTAAGACCAATAACTTTTAAAGGCTATTTAAAAGAAAGGATATCCAGAAAGACCTAAAGGTGACCTATCCTGCCATTCATAAGAATTCTTCCCAATTTACCTAATAAAGGATAATCATTACTAAGTATTTGTGCTAGTTCCATGTTGTAAGTTTGAGGTGAGAAGGCTTTACCTGTTTTTTACATTTGTTTGTTTTTTTGTTTTTCTGTCTGAAGTAGTTGGTAAACATTTCATCCTTAGAAATTAACTCCTTTCAAGATTACAAGATGTTCCAAAATTTCACATAATGACTATATTGTACATTTCCAAGTGTTGTAAGGGATTTTTCCTTGCTTTTAGAACTCTTGTTCTCAACTTCAGTAAACTTTGAAAAGAAAATCCTAAATGTGCTTGACTTTCTTTTCTCTTGCTGGGCACACAGGAAGGCTGTATTCCCCAGCCTCTCTGGTGGAACTGGAGAAATGAGAGGGGAAATGGTGGATCACATCCGAGCCAAACAGTGATTACCAATGTGCTTTGTCCTGTGCATGCGATTTCAAATGAGAGATCTTGGGTGTCTGGGTGGCTCAGTCAGTTCAGTATCTGACTCCTGGTTTCAGCTCAGGTCATGATCTCAGGGTTGTGAGATTGAACCCTACATGGGCTCTGAGCTCAACAGGGAATGAGCTTCCCTTTCTTTCTCCCTCTACTCCTTCCCCTGCTTTCTGTCTCTCAAATAAATGAATCTTTAAAGGGAGGGGTCTTGAGCTGGCAAGGTTGCAAATGGGGTATCCTTGATTCTTAGACACTGGAAAGAAAGCTGGAAATTTTTGTAAGCATCTCACTGGTTGTTTAATGTCATTGACATGACATTTGTATGTTTGGGAAGTTTGTGGTTATTACACTGATTAACAGAAAAAAACATAGCAAAGGGACTAGTTGATTTGAAGGGTTCAGAGAAGAGATTAGTCATTGAGAATCCAAATAGATAGTTGAAGGATTGCAACATTATTCATCATATTTCTTATGATCATGGCATCAAAAAAATTATGGCATCATTAAGGGCATCAGAGTATTTACAAATTGGGCTTTTATTGAGACTAAACATTAATTGCATGCCTACATTCATCTCTGCAATATGACCTATGAACTGTTATTTGCACATTAATACATAATATGCATCATGTAATTAAATATATATGTAAATAGACACTAGTTACCATACATATATATATATATATACCTTACAACCATACCCTTTCATAGAGAAAAAATACTAAAGTTAAATGGTAATTGGTAGCTTGGCCTAGATCACAAATGATAGGAGTAACAGACCTATTATGGTAACTTTAGTCTCTGTGAGTA
The DNA here is from genome assembly GCF_022355385.1 of Mustela nigripes. Taxonomy (NCBI): domain Eukaryota; kingdom Metazoa; phylum Chordata; class Mammalia; order Carnivora; family Mustelidae; genus Mustela; species Mustela nigripes. Next base: position 60,768,634 of record NC_081560.1, on the reverse strand, counting down.
CAAAATCTTTATTTTTTTTAATAAATTATACTGCTTCCTTTTTTTTTTAGCATGACTCTTTTTTAAAAATTTAATTTTTTCAGTGTTCCAAAATTCATTGTTAATGCACCACACCCAGTGCTCCATGCAATACGTGCCCTCCATAATACGAACCACCAGGCTCACCCAACCCCCTATCCTCCTCCCCTCCAAAACCCTCAGTTTGTTTCTCAGAGTCCATAGTCTTTCATTGTTTGTCTACCCCTTTGATTTCCCCCAACTCACTTCTCCATCTCCCAGTATACTCTGTGTTACTCCTTATGCTCCACAAGTAAATGAAACCATTTAATAACTGACTTTCTCTGCTTGACTTATTTCACTCAGCATAATCTCCTCCAGTCCCATCCATGTTGACATAAAAGTTGGGTATTCATCCTTTCTGATGGAGGCATAATACTCTATAGTGTATATGGACTACATCTTCCTTATCCATTCGTCTGTTGAAGGGCATCTCGGTTCTTTCCACGGTTTGGTGACTGTGGCCATTGCTGCTATGAACATTGGGATACAGATGGCTCTTCTTTTCACTAGATCTGTATCTTTGGGTTAAATACCCAGTAGTGTAATTGCAAGGTAATAGGGTAGCTCTAGTTTTAATTTTTTAAGGAATCTCCACACTGTTTTCCAAAGTGATTGCACCAACTTGCATTCCCACCAACAGTGTAAGAGGGTTCCCCTTTCTCCACATCCTCTCCAATACTTGTTGTTTACTGTCTTGTTAATTTTGGCCATTCTAACTGGTGTAAGGTGGTATTTCAATGAGGTTCTGATTTGAATCTCCCTGATGGCTAATGATGATGATTTTTTTCATGTATGCAAATATGCATATGCACACATAAACCTAAAAGGGACATTACTACTCTTGACGATGCACTCAATGTATCGAGTATTTATATGTCCATGTTATTTCTCAGGAGCAGTATTATGTTTGCATATTGAAATAGTTTGTTTCTGTTGGGTTATTAACCTTAGAATATATGATTGCTTTTCCTATTTTTCTATTGACTATTGCTATCATTTTATCATTATATATTCTTAGAATGGGGGGAAATGGATGCTAGTATTTTTTTATGCATCTGTAAACACATTTCCTGATCTGGTTAGGGGTTTGCAATAGAGGGCATAAAGTAGTTGACATGACATAGTTACCATCTGATGAGTATGGTTTCATAGTGGAGTTTCATGGTAAGGGTAGAAAGGTAAATTGGATACTAAGGTCAATGCTATTATAAGAAACGATGACATGTGAGGTTTTTTTTTTTTTTGTCTGTTTTTTGTTTGTTTTTGGTAGGTGAAAGTTTTCAAACTATCTGTGGGTTGACATCCTGTTTTGATAATGACGTTTATTATTAACACATAGACACCCCATTCTTTGCTGTATTGTCTCAGCTGCTATTGTGGTACAGCATGACAGTTGACTATCAGGGACGGAGACTGTATGCCTCCCAACCCTGAACTCTGTACTCTCTGGACTTTCAACTAGTTGGTCTACTTTGTTGTAGATAAAGAAGAATTTCTGAAAAGTTTGCTGTGTTTGCTTGACAAATGGGGATGGTAAAATAAGAACCGTGCTTCCAGAAGCAGAGCTGGGGAATCAAGTGAGCAGGGAAAGGAGACAGGGAAAAGGAGCAAGGGTGTGAGCACAGAGTCCAGGAGAATCCTAAGGGAAAACCTGAGCTTTGTCTGGAAAAATAAAAGAAAAATGAGAACAACTTGATCGAATTGTGGGGCTGGGATGCCGTCTATCCCTCCGCTTCTTCCTTGACATGCTTATTGCTGACAATAGCTCACAAAGTTGAGGTACTTGGAGAAGCTCTCTAACTGATCACCAGGTATTTCTTGGACTGTCACCTTCCAGATTCCTCCTGACAGCCTCGTGCTTTGTGTATGCATGTGCTAACAGGCCTCATGTTCGAGTTCTCAATCAGGCTTTTCTTTGCCCAGATGATGGTTCTTTGCTAAGACTGTCTTGTTCCCCTAATCTCCTTCTGTGGCAGAATTTGGCTAACCTCACCATTTATACTTTTGTCTGTCTGTCTGTCTCATGCCTCTCACTGTCTGTCCCTCTTAATCTCTTTGGCAGACCCAGGCAGTAGATAATACTGACTTAGACTAAATTCACTTTGTTTTACATAAAGTTTTCTTTAGTACTACAGATGTGCCAAGATAAAGACTTTAAATAGACCACTCTACTAACAAAATTGCCTTTATTTCTCCCAATTCAGATGTTTTCCCCTCTACTGGTACGTCTCATCAGTGTAGGAACATACTGGAATACAGTGCAACTTACCTAGCCTCAGAAGAGCCCCAGAGAGAAAAATTTGGTCCCAGTTCTCTATATTCTTCAATTTCTCCATTTTGTTCTAGAATAAAATTCCTCAAAATAGTTGACTGTGCATACTGTTTTCATTACATTTCTTCCCGTTTTGTTTTGTCCCGAATCCAGTCCATAATCCTCCTGAGGAAGGCACTCCTGCAAGGCCACCAGTGCCCTCCACATCAGCCATTCTTGACACAGAAGGCAGCTGCCTCATCCTGAGCCTGTCTGTCATCAGCAATTGAAAGAGCTGACCCTTCTTCTTCTTGAGATACACTCTTCTCTTGTTCCTGGAAACTGTTTGGTTACTCTCTTACCCAGTAATGAGCATTTTGGGGTGTTGTAGTTTTTTGTTTCTTGTTTTCTTTTTTCCTTTTTTTTTTTTTTTTTTTTTTAGCAGTTGTAAGAGCTCTGTGACCTGTAAACATTGAAACATCTCCCAGAATTCTTTTTTCCCCTCAGTTTTACTTCAGATGATTTCAACCAGTGTCCAAGCTTTACATACCCCTCTCTGCTAAGGGCTCCAAGACCTGTATGTGTAGGCAAATGATTCTGCTAAAATTCGTACTCCTAAATCCAACTGCCCACTTGAAGTCACAGCTTGCTTATGGTTTTGTGTGGTGTCCCTTCAGCTGCACAGACCCTGTACCTCTCTGAATCTAGGTTAGGGCTGGCTCTAAGAGCAGTTGTGGTGGTGTTTGAAAATTGGAATCAATCAGTAGCCTTTCAACTTGGACAGTGTATGTGTGGTGACAATGGCACTGCATTTTATGCTCACATCCCTGGCTGATCTCGTGTGCCTATAGCAGCCCACAGAATTGAGCTCCCCTTTCTCTACCCAATCATCACTACCTTCAACTTCACTGAGTCTTGAGTCAGGCAGGTCTTCAGTTCTGTGGGGAAGAGCTCCCTCTCCTTCCCCATGTGATCAAGGTTTAACATGCCAGAAGCAAACTTGGGTCCCAATATGTTCTGAGGGGATCCAGTGTGTGGATCTTCATAGATGCCAGTTTATTCTTGCCCTTCCATGCTTTATGTCCAGATGTTCTGGCCAATGGCTACCCCTGAGACAAACAGACGCTGAAGCTCACCAGCAGATACAAGGGTGATGGTCTTGCATCATCGATCCCTTAACAGCATCCACAGTTGTGTGAAATCAATTATTGTATATTTTTATAATAAGTCTCTTGATTCTGCATCATTTGTAGTGGTCCTACCTCCCTGCTTGGACCCTGAAAATTATACTCTGCTCTATTTTTCCCTGTAAGAACTAGCCCCACTTGACACGGTAAATGCTTCCTGGTTTATTTGCCGACTCCACAGAGTAGAAGATAAGCTCAATGGGGGTAGGAGTTTGGTTTGTTGGACTCCAGGCCACATCTATAGCATGCATAATTTTGCCTGACCCATACAAGTACTAAATACATATTTATTTTGTAAATGAATGAATAAATAATAATGACCTATTTTGCCAGGGATTTTTTGGTTAACCAGAATATCAATTACGAAGAAGAGCAGCAATCTGTGCAGAGGAAATTGTTTGATGTCCAGCTTAGAAATAGTAGCATTAACAGAGTAAGACCCTCAAGAAGTAAAAGGCAGAAGATGAGGTTTTTTTTTTTTTTTCTATGAACAGGTTAAATAAGTTACAGTCCAATTCTGTACATTATCAGGTGCTTGTCATCACAACTGGGCACATCCTCTGAATATAACCTGAGTAGTTTTGTCAATGGCTAAGGACTAATCAACACCGGTTTTTAGGCAGTGACTGAAATTACTAGAAAGAAAAAGAGCCTGTCAATTATGTAGTTATATTTCACTTCAGAAATGCTATATAGGTACAAGCAGACATTTGGCAAAATAGTTCAACAAGAAACAAGTCAGGCCATTACAGGCATATTGTTTTGTTTTTCTCCTTCTGTGGAACTATGGGTTATGCTGTAAATTTGTTTGTTTTGGGAGATCAGTCTTCTCAAAAAGACAGCGCTTCTACTAATTAAAAAAGGAAGAGGCAACCGAGGTGGGATCATGCTAAACCAGAGTTGTTAAATCTGAGTTCTCATACCGAAAGCTTCCCCAGTGGTTCTCTAAGCTGCCACCATTTTAGTGCATCGAAGGAAACGTGCTCCAAGATTTGTGTTAGTGTTGGCAAAGAAATGAACTAATTTTAATTCTCAACTCCTAAACCTGACATCAATCAAGGAACTTTTCAGCTAAACTGAACTAAGTTTGTTGCACAGCCAACAATTTCATTACGAATACGACATGAGAAGGTAGCAGTCTACCTGGCGTCAATGGTAAAAGTGAAATTGAGAAGAGAAAAATTTAGTTTAACTTTTTAAAAAGGTTAAAATCTTTTTAAAAATCTGAGTCCTGGAAAGTCCTAAAGGACTGCTAGATTTGTATTCTCCAGTTGCCTAGCTGGCTACAAAACGAGATTGCTTCCTGCTAGTTCTGCCAAAATAAAAATTATTAAAATACTGTATTCCCCAGCTGCCAGTCAGAACCAAGGATACATGAAAGATGGTGTTTATTTGGACATGTGTACCTCTCCCACCAGAGCACTCAAGTTAAAGGTCACGAACCTTGAGATAGTTTCAGCAAAGTTTTTTTTCAAATCCGATTGCCGCACATCTTCCATCCTCTTTATAATCCATAAAGTATGATGACTCTCACAAAATGAAAATCCTTCTCAGCAATTTATTAGAAATGAATTTTTCTTCTGCCTATGACCAAAGATTTGAGGTCTTTCGTTTTGTTTTTAGTCACTGTGATATTGAAGGTAAGATAAATGGCTTATTTTGGAAGTGGTAAGAAATGTAAAAATCTGAATTCTGTTAGAGATGATTGCCTCAAAAAAGAGGATACATTCGGGGAACAAGGAAAAGATCCAACTGATTTTTCCACTGCAAAGAGGGGAAGGATTCAAATAGATCTTGAGTGAGAAAGAAAAGATGAAAGCTCTGCAGTTTGGTGCTAGAAAAAAGCCCCAATTCTCACTTCACTAGCGTGATTCTTTTTCTTTTCTTTTCTTTTCTTTTCTTTTCTTTTCTTTTCTTTCTTTTTTTTTATAGCTAGGTTTTAAATATACCTTTTTAAATTCTAATTGTAAAGAGTTTCTTAAACTTTTGATGGTGTTACCTTGTGACCCAAGATGTTGCTATTTTTTTTTTAAAAAAACAAAAACAAAATCTATCCCTGTTTTTATTGCTGCTGTCTTTCAGATTATTCCAGAACTTGAATTTGCCAATAGAGGGCAATAGTCAAACTGACATAGACTGCATCTATCATTTTTGCAACTTCTAATGAGGTAAAAGGACACATAGAATCCTCATCTGCTTTTATGGATATCGCTATGTAATTGCTGTGTAATTATGGCACACAACAGCTTCAGAAAATTATCTTTCAAGAAAACAGCTGGTTCTCTTTAACAAACCGGGATGAAATCTCATCAATTAAAAAAAAATCCCAAGAAAATTTCCAAAAATACATGATGATAATAAACAAGCAACAAAAAACGAAATAACATAAAAATTTTAAATGGATAAATCAGAGCTGCTGATACGAAAAATAAGACAAACACACAAACATAAGAAATTACGAAGGTAGGAGGTACTTCTGATGTATTGTTTGATATTATAGTATAAACAGACTTCTTGGAAAGATTTTCAAATAGGTTTTTCTATTTTCATTTATTTGTGTAATTATGTAAATGCATGAGTATATCTACTGCATGTATGAGATACAAGATGAACAGGAGTCTAAAGTACAGGAGTTTTGTAACCAGTGCTTAGGAAAAATTACAAAACAATTAGCTTTGGGCATTTAACATCTAATAGATGCATCTAGAAGTTTCTTAAACCTTTAAACATGTCTATAATCCAATATAAGAGTGCCTTCAATAAAATGCTAATAAAAAAATCAGAAAGTAACCAAGAGGTCATCAAATGAGCCCATAATTCACTTTGACAAGTGGCTTCTTTATATACTGTCTAAAAAGTTGTGGTTTATTAAAAGTGAAATATACAAAATAATATTTAAATCTTCTCCTCCAGTTGATATTTTCAGGTGGTCATTTAAATTTAGCGTGTAATGAGAGTATGAAAAATAATCGGTGTTTTCATTATGTAGCCTATTATGGAACAGTATCCTAGCATGGTAGGCAAGTACAACTTATGACTCTTAGATTTAGAAGCTATTGGGATTAACAACAACCGTTAACTGAGGGTATGCCATTTAAAGAATTAGACCCAGTGTGGTTAAAATTAAAACTAAAATATGACATTAAAAACACAAATATAGTTATATACACATCTATAGTATATCTAGGTTTAGATGATATGTATATGTTTGAAGAACAATACTTAGGTATTTTTAATTGTATAGATGAATTTGAATATCTAACAATATTGCTCTTAGCCCATGATTTTCCAGGTGTGTTTCCTTCAACATTATTACCCTATTCTCAGAGAACTTGTTTGTTCCCAGTATGGCCCCACCCAAGATGGAGTGAACCACGCATTCCAGGGTTGGGCTTTAGCAATGTGGGCTTAAACAAACATTCTAGGTGATTCTGTTGCAAGTTAAATTTTGAGAACCACTTCTCTTGATGAATACAAGTACTTTTCATGAGTACTATAGTTTGGACAATGTGAACCTCTTTTATCTCCTAGACTTCTTTTCAAGCAAGTTCTACATTGAAATATATGTAGTTCGGTTAGAGTAAAGATGATCTTATCAGGTAAATTGCTTCTTAACTACTATTAACTAGACCTTTTTAAAAACCAGGCATATTTTTTACAGATACTATCTCAAATTACCAGTGCAATTTCAGCTTTACTAGTTGCTGAAATTGTGTAATTCTGCAAAAACTTGGAAAACTGGGAACCAAAACGGTTAAAAATAATTGACAAATATCAAAAAGCAATTTGACATCAAACTTAATGTGAAATATAAATCTCTTAACATCTACATTAAAGTTTTGTCATGTTAGGGCTTCTGGGTGGCTCAGTTGGTTGGGCGATTGCCTTCAGCTCAGGTCGCAATCCTGGAGTCGCAGAATCAAGTCAGGCTTGGCAGGGAGTCTGCTTCTCCCGCTGACCTTTCTCCACTCTTGTTCTCTCTCATTCTCTCTCTCTCTCTCTCAAATAAATAAGTAAAAACTTTGAAAATAAAATCTTAAAAAAAAAAAAAGTTTTGTCAGGTTAGTTTGTAGGCTATTGTCTTTAATTTTCTGTCAGTGATGGAATAGCTGTCAATACCTTGTGACATGTTTAAACAACTCAACAGTTGGGGCAGTGACACAGCCTCCTGAGCAACTTCCAATCCTGGGACACCCAGTATACTTACCCACCAACAACACATCTCCCTTGATTGTGTAGTTAGTCAGCTTTTCTAAGAGCTATCATTGGGCCCTGCCAGGAGATGTTTTTGTTATTGCAGGGAGGAGACTGTGAAATTGAATCACGCTTCTAGACTTTTCTTAGTTATTAATATACCCTTCTGAAACAAATGTATTTTTCTTTGGCTGACTTGTTTGCATTTCTGCTGTGAACTTCTTGAATTTAAGGGTTAGCCTTTCTGATTTGGTGTGCGTGCACCTGTGTGTGCATGTATCTGTTTCTGCATTTTCCCTCCATCTCCGGAGCCAACCCCAGCACCTGGCATGTGATAGGTGGACAACACTGGTGTCAGAAACAAAATGATTAAGTAGGGGAACTCAGTAATACTCACTTTTGCAAATTAACTTTGTAATGAAAAGTAATGCTTTTCATATAAGATTTGCACATACTTTGTGATAATGTAATAAAAATATAATCTGTACATATTGTTCTAATTTCTTTGTAACCATATTAGCTCCATGCTTGTTAACTGCGCCTTCAGTTTAGTTTAGAAGCACTCACTGCAATTACCAGGGAGACCATAATTGCTCTGGGCCACCTAAGCTTTAAAGGAAATAAAAGGCCATGATGCCCTTTATTAACAGCTACTGTTGTTGAGCTCTTGTTAAAGTCCAACACTTCAATTTCCAGCCACAATCTCAGGTATCTTTTCTGTGTGTCCATAAACTAGCCTTCCAGGATATCACATGATTTCACTTGGCTTTTCTTTTGCTTTCATTTTCAGCATAAAGAATCTTGCATGTTCATAATATACCTGAAAAAGCCACAGATTCAGCTTACTGCAGCCATGAAAGAATATTGTTTGCTTTTTCTTCATGTCCAGCTGATAGCAGCACCATCTCAATCTGTTCATTCTGCTAATGAATATACTTCAGACTCCAATAAGCAATCTAACCTTTGCTCCCCATGAGCAGTAGAGTTGGCGTTTTGATATTCTTTACTTTCTTATTAACCTATAATGTATTATTTGTTTCGGGGGGGGCTCCTGGATATTCTTAATCTTGATGGTTTTCCCTCAGATTTTTCTATAAACCTATCCCTGCAAGCAGAGGCATTAAAAAAAAAATGCTTAAGAGTTCTTTACATTTCTGTTTCATCTTTAAATCTATGCATATGTGTATTCTATTGCATAATGGAACAGTGTTTTAACATGTTTGTATTACTTCAGGTGAAAACTTTTACTCCAGAAATATGTACTATACCTTCTTTACTCTTTTTAATACCACCAAGCACACTTATCTAATCTTGTGAGTACTCACGGACAGTTAAAGAAACTTAGCCTTACTTAAATTGTAGTGGAAGAGCTTATTTTTTTTTCTCCTCTTTTATTGGAAACTGCTATATTAGAAGTTAACTATATATCAATGAAAACTTAGGTGTGGGAAAATCTAAATAGTAAATACTTAGCGACATTCAGAATTGGTTCCCACCAATGATTGTTTATCTTCAGAAATAGCAATTCTCAATAATTAAGAAGCTATTTCTTCAGGGAGAGACTGGCTTTAATATAGGCCCTCAATATATACTCAGATTTGTCTGAATTTCAAAGTAACGTTGACTTAGACTCTTAAAGAGGAATTCCCAGAATACTGAGGTACCATCTTAAGGCTATGACTTCCCAGCTTTGGATGCCTGTAGACCTTGACTATGAATGTAGGACGTTGTGAACTTGATCAGTCATTACACTTGATGAACTTAAGTTGGCTACCTGATCATAAAGCAGTGAACATCAAAGCAAACTTGTTAAACCTGAGTTTTTAATAAGACCTGTGATAACTGACATTTATTAAGATTGGCCAATGGGGCGCTTGGGTGGCTCAGTGGGTTAAAGCCTCTGCCTTCGGCTCAGGTCATGATCCCAGGGTCCTGGGATCGAGCCCCGCATCGGGTTCTCTGCTCAGCAGGGAGCCTGCTTCCTTCTCTCTCTCTCTCTCTGCCTGCCTCTCTGCCTACTTGTGATCTGTCAAATAAATAAATAAAATCTTTAAAAAAACAAAACAAACAAACAAAAAAAGATTGGCCAAAATGCTGCTTCAATGCATACATGACTAATTCCACTTTAAAAAATACATTTATAAAAAGTAGATTTAATCACATAAAGTATTTTAGTATTTAGGTAACTAGTAACAGTGAGTATGCATTCAAACAAATGTACTATGTAGTACAAAGAGTAATAACATAAATTAATAAACCATAATCATTCTAAGAAACTACAATATTATTCAGAAACCTTATGAGAAATTGGTCAGATGACCGGATTTTATCCACATTAGATGGGCAAAAGAACATGGTCATGTATTACGACTTGTTGCATGATACTGGGAAGAGTTTGAGAGATTTCTGAGAAACAGGTAGGCATTGCTATAACCTTACATATCCTTTCTGAGAATGGAAGTTAACAGAAATATTAAGTGGATAAATATTTAATTCTTGTCTAGGGGATAAGATAAATTAACTAGAATGATAGCCATAAGAAAATGCACTTGGAATGATGCACAACAGTGGTTAATATCACATGAGGGAATATAAGCAAATGGTTTAATTGAACCAAAAAAAATAAAATTGCATCAAAGTTCACAGTTCTACAATGTCTAAACCAAAGTCAACTTTTATTGATATTTAAAGCAGTGAAACCACTTTCATCGATCAATTTTGTGCGGTAGATGATGCAGTATGAGAGACACATCTATAATGTTCTGTACAAAGCCTTACAAGCACTGTTAGCAATATATTAAAAAGTAATGTTGATGTTCCAAACAAATTTTAACCTATAGTTAAATTTCAAAATGAATACTTTGAGTTTCTGAACTTGACTGGATTTAACAGTAGAAACAGAACTTGTTTTCCTAAAAATCGACTCTGTGATTCTTTTTTATTTTTATTTATTTATTTTTTTTTAAATTTTTTATTTTTTATAAACATATATTTTTATCCCCTGGGGTACAGGTCTGTGAATCACCAGGCTTACACACTTCACAGCACTCACCAAATCACATACCCTCCCCAATGTCCATAATCCCACCCCCTTCTCCCAAACCCCCTCCCCCCCGGCAACCTCAGTTTGTTTTGTGAGATTAAGAGTCACTTATGGTTTGTCTCCCTCCCAATCCCATCTTGTTTCATTTATTCTTCTTCTACCCACTTTATTCTTGTATCGGATAAGAAGTTCCTTTTGATATAGAGTATTGGAAGTAAAATTTGCCAGTACCACTTGAACCAACATTTGAATTCCATGTGTGTGTAAAGGACGACTGAATTACTTATCTTGAGGATTTAAAGAAATACTCAACATAGCCTTCTTGGATTAAATTTAAAAGGGAAGTTACAAGGTGCATGACCAAAAGAAATATGCATAAAATATTACATAAGAATGCACACATTATGCCAAAACAAATAAATGAGAGTAAATGCTAGAAAGTTTGCTAATTATAATTCCTGAAATTAGGAATAATAACACTGAGTTAGAATCTAGTTTTATAGTGGGGAAATAAAAGGCATAGCCAGATTGTTTTGCAATCCATTTTATCTAACTTCTATAGAGTTGCTAGATTGGTATAATTTTGATTCTGTATAGCAGACATAAAATCACAAAATGTTTCTCACCTCCAAACAATTACAGCTTCAAAAGCATTATGCTAATAGTACAAACCTGGGAATCCCAACAAAGTGGGGAACAAGAACGGCTGAAAATCTTGGTTAATTGTTAGTTGTATTATTATTTATTTGAAGGTAATTGCACTTACAATGGCAAAATGTGAAGGCATAAGTTTTAGAGGAGAGATGTTTAACATTTGCCACTAAAGCATCCATCACAATTCAAACAGAACTTTGTTGTTTCAGCACCTGTGGAGACTGGGTTTCCTCCTAACACTCTTGACAATTTCTTAAGATTCAGGTGCTTTTATGAAAGAATATACTGTCGGCTTCATTCATTCACTCTTTTTGAATGTGGCTTCATAAAGAAAGAAACCCCCTTTCATCCAGTATGGCATTAGAAGAACAGCTTATCTCTTCTTATTACTTCAGCTCGTTTGGTCTAGTTGTTGCATGAGCACCTCAGATTAAACTGCTGTCCTGCTCCTAAGGTTCATCTCCACCAGGTACCCATTCAAAAAGAATCACAAATCACATTGCAACTCCCATGATTAAAATTAAAACCATTAGGAAAATCTATTGAAAATTCAGAAGTAAAAAAAATTATATTTTTTAACATGAAGGAAAGTTCGGGAAGAAACAAGGGAGAAGGAAGGGAAGGAAGGAGAGAAAAAGCTACAAATACTTCAGTTTTTCTCTTTATCTATTCCCATACCCAATATGTTTTGTGAGCCAAGTTTAGTCCTGTATATACACTTTCTCAGTTGTTCACTTTCAGTCCTTCTTATACTTGTCTCTGCTAATCTTTGTACTTTGTCTTTTTTTTCCACACTTGAATTTCACATCATTTCCATGTAAGTTAATGTCTCTCCACCATCTGAGGACTTTCGCAGCCAAAGAGAAGTATAGTTGGAGGACAAGGAAAAGAAAAGGAGAAGCTGGAGTGTACCAGAGCACACAGGGCCATTGGATTTTTTTAAAAGTACTGGGTTTACAGAGGCCTTTCTGCAGGAGTGAACCATGCAGACTGCTCTTGTAGTAAATCTCTAGATTAGGCTTTTTCTCCCATTTCCTCAGGCTTCAACTCTGCAGATGTCCTTACTGGTGAAATGTGCCATCATGAATAATCCTTGCATTGTGGTTTCTCCCCGTTGGCACACTGGGATTCTGACTTTCTTCCTGCCAAAGACAATGAAGGAATCTAATGATTACTGTTGTAGTAGGTGAAGTGGGCTCATGAGGGGAAGTTAAACTTTTTGTATCACGTCAAATCCAATTTTTACATGCTTTCCTTTAGGTTTAACCACAAAAGCTCACATTCACGGAGACTGTGATGCCTACTGTGTTGTAAGCACAGTACTGTGCATTTTACATAATTATCACATCGAAGCCCAGGTCTGTAAAACTGCAGATATTTTCAACTCAGTGTTATCTTGCATTTTCAGATTTTCATCTGCCAATAGCTCACATATACCACCCATTTTTACTTTTTTTGTCCTTCTTGCCTTTTTTTTCTCTGCAGATACCTTAGAGTTTCCTCAGTACTTGATAAGTCAGTGAAGTGTCTTCTCATTCAAAATGCCATAGCCAAGTGATCTACCAAAAGCTCATTTGTGGTAACTGATTTATCAGTATTACCACTTAATTCAATGCATAGAGCTGAAATTTTGGTTTAATAGCTAAGTAAATTTCCCACACTTAGTGTAGGACAGTAGGGTTTCTCAAAGTTCTGCAATTACAAAATGGACAAAATAAAGAGGCAGTCCTTACAGGGTGTGAGTTTTCTGATGGAAATAGAGAAACAAAGGGCAACATACTAAGTCAGCTTTATGATCCTTGATAAATATTGACACATAAAATAAAAACAGAATGATGAAAAGAAATTTCCCATCTTAATGTAGTGAGGATATTCTCTTCATTTTAGGAATATATGAGAAAAAAAATCAAGCATCAAAAATATTGTGAAGAGCCAACAGGCATTGTAGTGTAGGCGAAATGCAACATCGTTACCTATTTTAGAAGACAAATTCTTTTCATGTCTCTGTTCCTTGAAAGTCATAAAGCCAGAGTAGTGGGTAAATATAGTCCAGGTAATTCAATCTTAAGGACAGACTATTGTATAACGTGTGTGTGTGGGGGGGCAGATTCACTCTTATGGACTGTGCAAAGTACCACTCGTGTTTATAAAAACAAAAAACAAACAGACAAAAAAAAAAAAAAAAAACAAAAAAAAACTTGAGCATCTTCTCTCTTGTCACTTCACAAAGGATTAGAAAAACTTTATGTCCCAGTTTCATAGAATTACTTTTTCAGGCTGTGCGTGGAATGTAAGTATTTTAAAAGATGTTCTAATTTGATCAATTATTTTAAAAGTACTTATAAACTCAGTTGTAAGCATTTTCAGTGCTTTAAGGGTGACAGTTTATGATTTAAAAGGACTTTAGAGAGATTATATTATAAGATGAACAGCTTTCCTTTTGGCTCCCAAAATAGGAAAAAGTTATTTTTTACTCCCCTGGTTCTGTTTTAGTTCTTGTCAGTTATGTAACTATTCTCTTCATTATTAGCATCAGGGAAATCTGAGTGAATGATTTAATAGGTGAAGATACAAAAGCACAGGTTTTCAATATAGTTAGAGAAATCACTCCACAGAAGGAATGCCTAGAAACAAAAATAATTTTAAGAAGCATTTTAGAATTTTAAGAACCATTTTTTTAAAAGAAGCATTTCTTAAAGGTTTGACTTATTCCAAGTTTAAGTTTCAAATTTAAAAAGAAAGCCATGTACTCTTCTATTTCTTTAATGTTCTTAAATACCTGGGTGTATTAGAATATAAAACAATCTTACTATGCTTGAAAGTTAAATACAAAGAAATCACAATTGTGCTATGTCACTAAAAAAAGAGCTGAATGGTTGACTCCCATTAAAGAGAGGATCAAATACATTTCCTTTATTTTTGTTTGTAAAGATTTTTATTATAGAAAGCACACATGAATGAGCAGGCGGAGGGGCAGAGGGAGAGGAAGGAAAAAACCTCAAGTCAACTGTGCTGAGTGCAGAGCCCCATGTGGGGCTCAGTCTCCCCACCCTGAGATCATGAACTGAGCCCAAAGAGTTGGGCACTCAACTGCCTGACCCACTGATGCACCCTTTTTCCTTTATTTTTAAAACATGATTCATTAGAAGATGTAACAATTTAGTAACAGTTTTGTGGAGCAAGTGTAAGAGATGAACATAAATTGGTGGATCTGGATTTCAGAAATATTAAGCTATAAATACATATAATATAGATTATAGTCATAAATGTATACATAGACACACCCATGTATGCATATATGTATCTATCTGTGTGGGTGTGTGTATATACATATATACATACATATACATACATATACACACATACATATGTGTGTAAAATATGTATGTATCTCTCACTTGTTATCCTGGGTGCTGGCCTCCTTAGGAAAGGAGGAGAAATACTGCTTAGTATGAGGATTCTACAGGTACGGTTCATACAGTTTTAGATGTCAAGCACACCGGTATCCTGTCTGGGACAGTTACATACACTGGCTGTTTGAAAGAATACTATGAGTAACATAATGTTTAGCATTAAGAGCACATTTTCATCTAGAAAAACATTTAAAGTAATGGGGTGCCCGGGTGCCTCTGATCATGATCACAAGTTCTTGGGATTTAGCCCCACATCAGGCTCCTGACTCAGCAGGAAGTCTGCTTGTCCCTCTGCACCCACCCCACTCATTTTCTCTTTTTCTTAAATAAAAACTGTAAAAAAAACAAACAAACAAAACATGTCTTAAAAATACTTCTCAACTTGGCAGCTTTCTTTCTGTATCTGTATGATCTATGAAAGTTATTCTCACAGTGGAGTATTGGCTTCTGCATGAACCCATTTGAATCCTTTTTTATTTAATGTGCTGGTGATGCTTGAATTTGTTCTATAGCCATCAATGTCTCCACTGTATGAGGTACTTTATCTAATACCCAAAGATTCAAAGTCTTACCTCTTCCTAAAGCTTGCAATATCCAGCAACTGCCTCTTAGTTGAGGGATTCAACTAAATCAGTGGGTTAGTTGCTTAATGGCTTCACTACAATTTGAGATAAATTTGTATTACCAAATAAGGCTAATGACTATGTCACAGTGTTTTTTCCATTTAGGAGCAGTCTCTCCAACCTATCATGAGTATTCTCCTGTCTTTTGTTAATCAACTCAAAAAAGCCCTTTTGGGTTTGTAACTACTTCTACTGTACACTGACTTATACGGTATATCATCTTTCTCTAAAAGCATGAGGATTTTGCTTTGTGGATATGCCAGCCTCACAGAACTGTTCTGTGAAAGTTTAGTTTTTTCAGGATTTTTATACAAGTTGAAGTTGAACAAACCAGTACAGACAATCCTGCTTGCCAAAGGGGTTGGGGTCAGTGAGACCTATTGAAAACAAGGCAACCATTTACTTAACAATAATTATGGTGTCCTCAAAAAATGAGAAAAGATATGTCAATGAAACAATTCAGTTAGTGGCTACTATTCTGCTGTGGTCCATAAGACACTTTTAAGACTTAATCTCTTTAAAATATAAAATTATATTTATATTTATTTTTATTTTTAAATAAAACTTAATAAAAACAAAATATTTTTATTTTTAAAATATAGAATTATATTTTATATTTATAAATAAATATAGAATTACATTTTATATTTATAAATATTATATTTATAAATAAGTATGAAATTATATTTTATATTGATAAATATGGAATTATATTTTATATTTATAAATAAATATAAGCTAAAAATGCAAAGCAATCAGAAATTTAAATGCAAAAATAATTTACAATGTACCTATATCTAATGAGGCTAGTAGCTTCCAATAGTTAAGAGCTAAGCAGAAGAAACGTGAAAAAAAACTGAAAGTTCTTGCAAGTTGAAGAATAATGATTTAGCCATCTGGTATAATTTCTTCAGATGATATATAAAATTAGCATATCTAATAAACTGTATAAAGGGACAAATTTTACTTAGATGATGTAAATATTCTTCATTAACTCAGGTTAAGTATTTGGTATCACAGACCAGGAACTATAGCTTTATTACCTACATAATGCATTTGGGGATCTTGCTAAACTGTTAGTTCCAGTAATATTCTTCAGCAGGAAAATTCTTGGGGTTAACTTTGCTTTATGAAGAGATACTTCCTTTCCATTATTTTAAATTGTTGATTTTCAATATTAGTGGATGTATTTCTTCAGGAAGATAGAATCATTGGGGAGTGTGTGTGTGTGTGTGTGTATCTACCAACACAATAAGAAAAACAGATTGTATTTTACCATTTTCTATAGTGTAAATACTTGTACCACAGATAATTTTAGGCTACTGTTGTGAAAAGTTGGGAAAAGCTGTACACAGCTTGCTCTCAGAAGCTAGTTCTAGCTATTTCCATAACACCATTGGATCTGAGTAATTGTTCTTTCCATATTCTAGGAATGTCAGCACTTTAAAAAAAATTGAATTTAAGAGTCCAAAAACATTTAGAAAACAAGTTAAAGAATCCTCAGTTTTATAATCAAAATTAGCACTTGATGCCCTTCTATTTTTATAGCTCCTTTTAATATCTAAAAGTGGGAATTTTAATAATAATCATCTGCCAGCCACAGTAAACTGAAGAACTCCAAGAAAAGGACTTTGTATGTCAGGTAGACATGGTGTCCCCAGTAACTACAAAAACAGCTAGCACATAGTGGGCCCTCCTTTAATGCTGTAAATGAATGTCAACATTTTGAAGTTATAATGTTACCTATTTGGTTGTAAGTTAAATTAATAAGTGTTCATTTATAAACAACTAAAAATTTGATTTAGAAAAATCTTGGTGATAAAGATCTGGGTACATAAATAATTTGTTACTAAACAATATAAACACAACTCCATGCAGACACCAGCTGCCTAACTTGCTTACACCAAGCCTCACCCCTCTGTGCTCTGGCAGCATTGCCCTTGTCAGCCAAGCTTGTCTCAGCCCCAGTCTAGTGGGCCCCTTCCCCAGAAAACCAACACAAACACTTGCCCACACCACAACTTCCAACCAGAGAGTTCTGCAGGTCCTTGGTTCTGGTGGAGGTGGTATTATGTCTCCTTTCACAAGCACAACAGAACACATCTAGTTAAAATAGGTCACATTCAGGCCAGGGACCAAACATTGCCCAAAGTAGCCAAGGAGAGCCCCTGAAGAAAACTGACCCAAAGGATAGAGCACCTACAACACAATAGCAAAGTACACACCACACATACCAGAGACAGTCCCTAAAGTGCCATGCTATAGGTACCACATGATCTATTTATAAAGCCATTACTTTCAGGAGCAGGAGACATAGCAGACTTATCTAACACTTAGAAGAAGGCCGAGACTTAACCAAAAGACCAAGACTAAGGAATTCCTCCCAAGTGAAAGAACAAGAGTGAGCCACAGCCAGTGATCTAGGTGAAACAGACATAAGTAATATGACTACTAGAAAATTTAAAGCATCAATCATAAGGATACTCACTGGGCTTGAGAAAAGAATAGAGGACATCAGAGACCTTTAGCCACGGAGGTCAGAGGTAAAAAATCAGGATGAAGAATACAATAAACAAGATTGGAAACAGACTTGATGCAATGAACAACAGATTGGAAAAAGAAAAGGAATGAATTAATGACCTAAAAGACAAAATAATGGAGAATAATGAAGTAGAACAAAAGAGAAGAATTATGCCACTCTCGAATAGACTTAGAGAACGCCATGACTCCAACAAATGTAATAGTATTTGTATTCTGGGAGTCCCAGAAGAGGAAGAAAAGTGCAAACTGGGCAGAAAGTTTATTTGAGGAAATAATAGCTGAAAATTTCCCTAATCTGGGGAAGGAAACAGGCATCCAGATTGAGGAGGCACAGCAAACTCCCATCAAAATCAACAAAAGCAGGCCAACACCAAGACCTATTATACTGAAATTGGCAAAATATAGTGATAAAGAAGAAAACCTCAAAAGCAACAAAACAAAAGAAGTCTTTAACTTACAAGGGAAAACCCACAAGGTTAGCTGCAGATCTCTCAAATGAAACTAGCAGGGGAGGGGCATGACATACTCAATGTGCTGACTGGGAAAAATCTGCAGCCAAGAATATTCTATCCAGAACAGCTATCCTTTGGAATAGAAAGATAAGGCGTTTCCCAGAAAAACAAAAACCGAAAGAGTTCGTGACCACTAAAACAGCCCTGCAAGAAATATTAAAGGGGACTCTGAGTGGAAAGTAAAGACCAAAAGTGACAAAGCCAGGCAAGAATCAGAAAAAAATCTCCAGAAACAATGACAAAACAGATAATAAAATAGCAATAAATGTATATCAATAATTACTTTGAATATAAAGGGAATAAATGCTCCTATCAAAAGACATACAACTGAATGTGTCAGGATGTGTCAGAATGAACAGAAAATAAGTTTCTGTTGAAAGGGAAAAAAAAGAAACTTTAAGCCACAAGCCAATCTGTAAACAGTCTGATACCTAATAATATTTTGATGGTAAAATGCAGAAATCAAAAGTACTTGATAACTTTGAGATAAAGGAACAGAAGGGAAAAAAGGTGTGAAATCATTTTTACTGACACTTCAACATAGAATTTGAACATAGGAAGTTTCTTAGCATTCAAATACAATATGAAACTTTATTTAGTTCTATCATTTGTTTAAAATACCTAGTTTTTACCAGGCATCTGTAACTATTTGAGGTGTGGATTCCACAGTGAAAAACAGAGCAGACTAATATTAAAGTAAATATATTTTAATGGAAGAGAATGTAAATAAAAAAATAAGTAACACAAGCCCTGAAAAAAATAAACAGGCTATAAAATCTATCCTGATCAGAGCAGTTTTTCTAAAGGGTGACATCTCAGGAAATTTGTCCAAAACATGAAAGGATGTGGGAAGGCAAGGAGAGCAACAGGTATGAAGATCTTTAGTTTGGAGAGAATTGGGATAGTTCAGGGAGCAGTAAGATTCCCAGCAACTACCCAGAACACTGTAAGCAAGGTATGAGTGATGGGAATTAAAATGAGAGAGTATACCAGGTGTTATAACTTAGTCTCCCATGGGCCATGTGAAGGAACTTTAATTTTACATTAGAGGTAAACTTTGGATACTTAAAAAGAGAAGAATGTTTTTATCAAAATATCATCATATTTATCAAACAAATGATTTTTATCAAATCTGAACTAGAATGGTTTAAGATCTGTCTGATGCAGAAAATAGATTGTAGAGAAACATGTGAAACTTGGTACATTAGGAAACTAAAGCAGATGGAAGAGGATAAAGCTGTCGAGAGAGATCTTCACAAAGAGACATGAAGAAAAGAGAAGTCAAGAAAAAAATCCCAAGTTTGGTCTGAGCAGCTAAAAGGACAGGAGTGCTGTTTACGGAATTGGGGAGATTGGAGATGAAGTAGATTGTGTTGGATAGGTATTAGTGAATCCAAGATGAACGAGGAACTCAGGGCTAAAGATGGAGTCTACTGACTCCGATATGGAAAGTATTTCTCTCCTTGAGGCTACATGAGATCAATAGTGAGGGAATGTAACTAGATGGGATAAGAATCCCCAGAACTAAGCATGCAATGACTCTCCCCTTAGTGACCCAACTATTAGGAAGACCTAACAAAGGAGAAGTCAAAGTCAAGGAGGCAGAAGGAACCAAGAGTATAATTTACTAAAAACCAAGCATGAAAAAAGCTTGGAGTAAATAAGCAACTGCATCTGTTAAGTAAGAGAAGAAACACAGATGGACTCTACAATTGCATTGGAGTATTTCATTTGAGTAGTAGAGAAGAAAACCTAATAGGGATTGAACTACAGAGAAAGTGAAGGAAAATAAGAGACTAAAAGCAGCATGTAAAAGTCCTCTAAGGAATTTTGCTATCCAGGGCTATAGACATGTGGACTGGAGCTAGAGAAGATTTAGGGAAGTTATTTTTGTGGCTATTGTTTCAGTAATGAGATATATTGAAGTATATCAAAAACTTGATGGGAATGATACCATTAGGACAGAAGTAAAGAAAATGCATAAATGGAAATCAATAAGTAGGCAAGGGGAAATTAAACTTTGTACATAAGTGGCCAGATGTAGAAGCAGAAAGACTTCATTCCTTGAAACAAAAAGAAATTGGAAATAGAGGGGGAAAGATGAACTTAGTCTTTTCTGCTTGCTACTATTTTATCATTGGAAGAACCAGTGATAGCTATCATTTGACAATGGAAAGAATTGATATGGAGGGCTGGAAGAAGGAAGTGTAAAATGGTCAACTCAAGGATTTAAGAGTAAATGATAACCAGTGTTGGTCCCTCTTAGGGACAGCTTAAGTGTGTGTGTGTGTGTGTGTGTGTGTGTGTGTGTGTGTGTGTCTATCTATTGGCACTTTAAGTGTTCAAATGAAATAAAGGATGATATTTAAACCCTATAAGGAGGGGTCCTTTTTAATCACGGCATGTTAAATGATTTGTTAAATATTTTGACTACTACTTCTGGATGTAGGCAAATTACAGTTAAATGGTTATACCTTCGTTTGGATCTTACTAGAAAGGTATGGTTGAGGTAGAAATTGACGAAACTTTTGTAAGTGAATTAAAGTGCATGATTTTATTTAGTAATGAACATAGAATCTAAGCCCAAGAAAGAAAGGAAATGAAGAAATAATAAATAGTGGGGGTGGGGGATGTGGATAAATTATGGTTTACTATGTTGTCAGTCCTTAGAAAGGGATTGGTGTAGCTACTTTGTAACAAATTAATTCCAACCAGGTATGCAAAACCATTTAAATTAGTACTTTGCTCTGTAACCCTTAAACAATAGAATCTTTTTTTTTTTTCTTAAACCTCTTAAATTTGGGCAGTCCTTGTGATGAGTCTTGACTAATATAATGCAGTAGAAGGGACATTGTGTGACTTGTGCCTAGGCCTCAAGTTATCTGGCAGCTTCTGCATTTGCATTCTCAAAACACTGCTGCTAATGTAGAAAAGTCAGTGGTGGCCATCTAGAGGGTTAGAGATCATACATAGAGAGGGAACCAGCTGACCGCCAACATTAACCTCCAGACAATTGCCAAAACATAGAATCATGACCTATTAAATTACTTGAAATCATTTTGTCTTTGAGTGTTTTGTCACATAGCAATATACAAAGGTTATAGGGACATTAGTGTATAGGAGGTAGAAAAATAAAAAGATAATGAATTGTGTTAATTACTGTTTAAATTCAGTCAAAGCCCCATCGCAATACTGTTAGATTAAGACTAAATTGTATAAGAAAAAATTGTATAAATTGTATAAGAAAAAAAATTTTAAAAACCACAGTGTAATGCTGACTTTAAATTTAACTTGCATAAAATAAGAGGGAAGAGAAAAGTTACTATCTAAAAACATATACATGGAAGACTGAAGCTTGTTATTTTATTTTTATCAATGGTCAAAGAACAGAGAGGAGATGATTGACATATGGTCCTTAGATTCATCAATATGGTCAAATATTCAAGCACTAAAACCACTCCATCCTCTCAAAGATCCTGCATCAGTGGGCACTTTCAGCAAAATGGGTCATAAGTACTGCCTTGATGAGTTGTGTTATGGATTCCTAGCAACCTGTATGCCATTGATAAGAGCTCATAACAAAAACCTAAATACATGACAAAACCTAGCTCAACTCCTATTGTTGAGTGTGTGTTTCTAGGGACCATTCTAGACACCAATTTCTGGATTATACAGATTAGTTGGGGGACTGGAACCTTACCAGTTACCTGGACAGAGAAAAATGAATGTAAGGTAGTTATTAATTAGTTAATTAAAATGTTCAAAAGTAATACCTAAGTAATAATACCTAAAGTATAAATGTAGACAAGGAGCAGCAAGTACCTTAAAAGTTAAAATAAAATGAACACAGTGTAACTATTCAAACTCTGAAGAGAGGGCTCTAAGAAGCTGATACTCCAACTTCTAAGAAGAGTTTGTGCACAGCTAGTGTTGGAATCTCCGAGCTTGAGTATCTCTTAAACCTGGAATCCTGACCTCCAAAGGTAGGATGCCAGGTTAATCAGTGTTTCAGTCTGTGCAAATGAATCCCCATGAAGTTGATTAAGGAAGGGCTGGAAAAACTTCAAACCAGATAGAGCTGCCGGCATAGACATAGCTGTTTCTGCTGGAGTAAAGACACATTGCTGGGTGACCCAGGAAACACACACCTATAGTAAACCCACAGGATGCAGCAAAAACAGGAACCAGAGCGTCCCTTTTCCAGGCTGCTAATCTTTCTCTAGAACACCTTCCTGAAGCAACCAATCATTCAACTCACTGACAGAGCTGCAGTGTGTTTCCCAGATGGCCAGTTTAAGTATCACAAAATGTTCCAGAAAGGGAAGTTGAGAGATGAGAGACAATAACTTAGTAAGTGGAATAAAACCCAGAGAAAAACAGGAAGGAAATCAGGGTGGAGAAGACAAATCTAAGGGTCCAGGTACAATATTAATAGGACTTCAATGGGATAATCCCTTCACTTTGGGTCTTTGCCTAAGGTACACAAGTAGAAACAACAGAAAGATCATTTACTATAGGGACTGGGTCTCCATCTATAAAACTGAATTAAGTTAAATTCATATTGCTACATATGTAAAGGCAGATAGAAATTGTAACAAGATATCATCATAGCTGTTACTTCTGTAAATAATTGTAGTATCTTCTAGGTAATAACCTGAACATGACTAGTAACTGGTAAAAAGGATATAAAATGTACTGTTAGAAGTCAATAATACAAAGACAAGCCACATAATTTTTTTTTTAAATGGCCTGTGCATTGCCAGTAAGAACACGGAAGGGTGTTGAACATTTTAGTTAACAGACACCACCTACAATATCCAAACAATTTATGTAATACAAAATTCACGCATGTTCATAGGATCACATAATAGACATAATACAAGGAAACTGAGCAAACTACTGTGATCACACAGCATGGACACATCTAACAAAAGGCTAAGCAAAACAGGTCAGGCATGATTCCACTTATGGGAACTTCAGGAACTGTAAAAACTTGACAGAAATAATGGAAGTGGAGATAAGGATTACCTTGTCCGTGAGGTGGAGGAACTGGTGGGCTAAGTGGTGTGGAGACAGCATGGAGGGAGAGAATATTTCTGGAGTACAGGATGAGTTCTCTTGTCAGCTTTGGTGATTGTTCCAGAGACTTGTTTACTTCATGCAACTTAGTCTATGTGCCTGCTGTTTACACATCTATATTGGTTATACCTTATTTTACTTTTTAAAGAAAGTTGAGTTGGGGAGCCTGGGGTGACATCTAGAGAACTATAGTGGGTATATACATCTTAATACAAAATGAGATTAAACCATGCCATGAAGCCCTCCTCACTTCAGCCAGCCCTTCACTTGTCATATCTGGGCAATTGGTTAGTTACTGAACAACATTTGAGTCCTGAGGTGACCGGTACTCCAGACAAGCCAGGAGATGAAGGTAAAGAATTGGCATAGTCTGGGACTTCTTGATTTTGAGTGAGAATTGAGGTGAGAGCCCTGAGTTTTTTTTTTGTTTTGTTTTGTTTTGTTTTGTTTTGTTTTTTTAAAAAAGGATGGCCTTTCCATTCTCCAAAATACCAGGCAGGAGCTGTCCTAAAAGCAGTGACCAAGTGAGACACTTGGACCATAGAGTGGGCCAGTGATGCCCCATCACTAATCTTTCAATCAATGTTTTCTCATTTAAGTTATATACTTACCTGCAACACTCTTGGTAGACTGGTTTGACCCTTGGTGGTTGATGTATTTCATAGGAAGATGAAGTAAAGAAAGTTCAGATGAGGAGTCAATTTGCTATTCTGAGTAACAAATAGTGTAACAAAATAGTTAAATGATTTGATAATGCAGTATTTATATTGTGAATGTATGGACCTATGAAGATATTATGAGTATTATTTAACAAAATAATTATTAAATTCATTTTTAAAAACCAAGAATGTTATTTTCTATATGCTTAGAGACTATTTCTTTTCATTCAAAAATACTTGTTAGGTACTTGTTATAATACTTGTTATTATGTGGCTTTATTCTAGTGGTCTCCTGGCTGACATTCAAAGGCTTTGTCATTCTGGTCTTACTGGCACCAGAATTCTCCTACTTCAAACCCATGCTTACTGTAATAGTCAAAACTGGCTGTGATCTGTTGCCCAGAAATGCTGTGTGCTACCTTGCCCCCAACAATATCGGCTACTTGGGAAGCCTTCCCACTTTTCTCTTTTAACTGCCTATGTCCATTTGTGCCTCCAGAATCTATCCCTATCCTTGCAGGCTTAGGTCACATTTTGGCTGCTCCAGAAAGCTCCCTCATGTCTCCATGCTTTCCTACTCCTCAACTGACACTATCATAACTGATACTTCACATCCACACATGAGGAACTTAAATGGAAAAATTTTGAATGGTTTTCATAGCTTCCCTTTTTATGAAAGTGACTTACATAGGTTGTGGTTTGCCTTTCTAAATGTGAGCTTCTAAGTCCTCATCTTTCTTACCTTTCCTGTTCCCACTACAGCAGTGTGCTCCCAAGGTGCTTCATCAAATTGGGCTAACTTACTTGGCTTAACTTCATTGAATTTATTGCAGTCCCAAACTTTTGGATATTCTTGGTGACTCAGGAAGCTATTGTCCCCTACATCTACATCTGCGACTACACATCTCTATTTGATCCCCCTTACCCTCCATTTCTTCACTTGACAATGTTCACAATTGGCCAGGAGCCGGACTACTGAGAGATCTTCTTTACCAACATATGGCTGTATCTGAATGATTGCAGTAGACTTGAGTGTGCTCATTTAAGTCTAATGAGGTCCACAGAGGTGACCGTATGACTCATGACATGAAGTCATTTTTCCAATTAGCATTCTGACAAATGCATTAGAAGGAGAACCCTTTCAATAGATTTCCACAGCTGCTGAAGGGATCAGGTGTCAGAAGATTTTCAGCTTTGTTCTGCTATTCTGGTCAAATAACTTATTTTTACCCAGACTCTACCTCTTGATGCAGCTGGTGGCGATCATATGTCATCAGAGTCTGAGCCCAGTTTAAAAATGGTCCTTATTACTGTACTCCAACTGAAGACATTTTAAAAGGGAACAGTCATAATTTTTAATTGAATCATTGATCTTTTTAAAATATATATAGTATATTACAAAATTATTCAGAACTAATTCATTCTGTATCCTACTAACACTTGGTACGAAACGCATATTTGCAAGCATAATAAAGACTGGAGACACTTCCATTATCTTAAAACCATATCTAGCTCCACTTTGGCCTTCGTATTCCAATTCAGACCATATGTTCTCAGGTGGATAAAAGAAGCAAAGTTTTCAAAATTGGTAGTCTCTCCTGAGTGAGGCTGTGGGATAATGCACAGATATGAACGAGAACACAATTGACGGTATGGTCTCAATTCTTCAATATTTAATGCTCAAAAACTTGGAGAAATCTGGATTGCATACTAGAAAAAAAAAAAACTCTTAATGTAAAATTTCCAAACTAAGGAGTTCTAGATTATCTGCAGAACTTTGAATATTATCCCTCAAGACACTCACAAAGTTAGAGAAATTATTAGGGTAAATTTATTGTCTTAAAGGATAAGAAAAAATGTAAGAGATGAATAATTAACCAATTTAAAGGCAGTTATGATAATTTAAAAAAGAAGAATTTCTTTGAGCATAACTCATTAAGAAAATGGCTTTCAGTGCTCTTCTCCAGGATAACCCCTGGATTAAAATTGAGTCTCACCACTGGTGATATCCTATAGGTACTTGTTTTGAGATATTTCAGTTAATGTTTTTGTTTTGCCATAAAATCACATTTTAGAATATTAGATACATTGTAGGGCTGAGAAAGAATTGCCTGCACCATGTTCTCTTTTTGTGTATGTTAGAATAAATATTGACTGCTCTAATTATTCAAATAGCACAATACTCCTGTATGGGGAAAAGAAAACAAATTAAACAAATACTCTTAATATAATAATACAAGCTTCCAGGATGAAATATGGCCTTCAAACTTAGGATTACTATTCCTACAAGATCTTAAAATACTCCCATCTAGTAGCACCTTGTTTCTCCAAGGATAAAAGTTTAATCAATTATGTTATTTGAAAAATGTGTTAAGGAATAATTTAAATATTACTATTTATCCAGTCTTATTATATAAGAGAAAATGAGTAGTTCCCCTGACAATAGAAAAGAGGTAGTAGAATAAATATGAAGAAAAACTTTTCTTTACAAAAAGAATAGGGCAGAATTTGACTCCTGTTTCAAAAGATTGCTCAACAAAAGCTTCATCCCATTCTAGAAAAGCATGGCTCATAATTAATGAGTCAGATGTTTTTCTTGCCTTTATGGAGCCCAAACTATATTCCGGTGCCATAAAATCCCGTATTCAAGAAGCTGTACTGAAAAGTACTGAAACATTTTTCTGATGACAGAATCAGGTATATCAAGGTTGGCAAACTATGCCATGCAGAACATATCCAATCCATGTCTGTTTTTGTAAATAAATCTTTATTGGAACACAGCCACACCCATTCCTTGGGACGTTATGTATGGCTGCTTTGTGGCTACAAAGGCAGAGTTGCCTAGTTGCAACAAAGATTATATAGCCCACAAAGCTGAAAATATTTACACTCTGGCTTTTTACGATAGTTTTCTAACTCCTGAAATAGAGTTTTGATTCCATCTAATTGCTCTATTTTATACATAATGGTTATCTAATTAGACTTCATTAGAAATGGTTATTAAAGTACTATGGGCACAATATCAAAAATGTAAATTCTGCTTGTGTAGGCACATACTGAAATAGCTGAGTCATTTACTGTTCACAACAAGTTGGAGAATTTATCAAAAGGAAAATTAAAAGCTATATCCTAGCACACTAACAAGCTAACACAAGTCAAATAGAGCAAATGTAAGGAGTAACCATGTGACAGATATGTGGATGACAAAGGACAATTACAAAACTACTTTATAGGAAGAAAGTTTGAGAAAATATTTTTGGTCAGAAAAAAAAAAAAAAGATTCAGAAAGATGAAAAGGTTTTTTCTACACACATAAAGTGCCATCTGAAAAAAAGATTAAACTTGCTCCTGAGGGCTCCAAGTGAAAGAGCAAAGAGTCCCTGCATAAAGTCTCAAGCAAGAAGATGATTCATTCCTAAGAATAAGACACATTTACTCATCATCGTAGATGTGCAAAGGCCGGGCCCACTGCTTCAGAACCTTCTTGTGTGAGACTCCTCTGACTGAGGCTGTCCCAGTGGAGGCTGAGGAGAAGCCAGGTAAGGTTCTGGTTATTTAGAAAACCTGGAAGGGATGGCTAAACTTGATGGATTTGAAGATGATTTGGACTTGCTAGTTAGTCTTACAAGTTATGCCTCAATAAGGTAGAGCAGACAAGTATATTCAAAATGAACCAGGCAAAGTGCTCAGATGTAAAGGTCATAATTCACCGCCATAATACACCAGCCATAATACACCGGCAGGTGTACAAATAAGAACCGGGAAAGACTACAGAGTGATATCTTATATGTATCCATTTAATTTAAAAGTATAAATTGAATACTCCAGTGTTATAAAGTGTGAGAATTCATTTCATCAACAGATGATAGGCATGCAAAGAATAACTGTTTTCCCTCAGTAGAACGTAATACCTTGTATGTCTCTTTCTGATGGACGCTTGGACATGAAAAACAATCTGGCCCCAGAAACCTAAAGCAATGTGGTTTATTCAGCCACAGAGCATTTACCTGTTAAGAGTTCATGTAGGAAAAAAAAAAACAAAAACAGAAGTAGAACTAAACAAAACAAAACAAAAAACAACTCTGTCAGGTATAATAGCTAAAATTAAGAAAATAATAGAACAGTTGATTCAAACAGCAAACGTCTATGTTGCGGGTGATATGAATGAGTGCAAGTGAAGGCGAGGTGCTTTCCTTTTGCTCAGCATGTGGTGTAGACGCTTCCTTCTCACCACCTCAGTCCCATCCACAGCATTACATTAGACCAGGCAATAAGACTAGAATTATTGGTGGTTTTGTGTTTGGAATTCTGGTTGTTTCACTAAATGCTTTTTAATGAATACCTTAATGCACTTCTTAATCTATAGTTTCTCTGTTTCTCTTCTTTCCCCACTTAGAGATTAATATTTAAGCAAGAAACAGGATAATTCTCCTAACTGCCAGGTTTTATTTTTAATTCCCTTCGTTAACTATTAATCTTTTGACACTATTATCTTCGGATTACTGTTAAAACAAGATTCTTACAGTCAACATTCCTATGAAAAGGATGACTTCCTGAAGGAAGTGCTGAAATTTACTAGTACATTATAGCAGGTATGAAATTTGAAATGGGTTTTACTTATGTCAGGAATACAATGCAAATGCAAATATTCCCCTGTGTAAAATAAGAGCAAATGAAAGGAAATGAACATAAACTCCTGATTCAACTGATTGCAATCAATGCTAGTAAGGATGTAGAAATAGATGGTTTAGAGATTTTTAAGAAGGTTAAACGATATTAATCCACTGTCTTGAGTTATTTAATACATCTTCAATAGATTCCCATGCTGATGGACCTTTGTTTATATCCTATAACTGTCTTCTTTAAAAAATGTATTCTATTCCCTCTCTAATATGGAAAAAAGTTAGTAAAATGATTGCTAAGTAATTTTCAAACTTATTTTTGTCTATTTTTTGTGCCTGGTACTTTATTGCTACAACATTCATCTCACTAAAAATTGAAGTTGGCTTCTGCAAATAAGTAAAATAATATACTTTGAACAAATTTAGCTAATAGACTTTGGAGTTCTTTAAATATAATCTTCCTACCTATGCTATGTTTTCTATAATTACAGAGTTAATAAGACAAGATAATACATTTTGGTTTGTGTAATTATTATTGATTGGCTTTCACTTTTCAAATACATTTTCAAAGTAGGCCAGTGCTTTGATGCTACTACTTTATCTGGTTTATAGTCATTTTTGCAAAGTGATTTTGATCTTAGTCAGGAATGTTCAAATAAAGTGGACTGATAATCAATAAAAGAAAATCCTATAAGAATTACTTTGATCTATATATTGGTTTGAGTATTTGTCCTAACAGCACATTTTCAGAGAGCATATCTGAAGCCCACATTTCATTTTTTTAAACTGTACATTAAGAATATAAGATGGAGTTTGTGATGTAGTGAGGAAGTTCATAACTTTACAATGAGCTGTAAATAAGCTTGCGTCTCGCTTCAGAATTCCTTACTTAATCATATTGGATGCTCTCTTGATGAGGTACATATCCCAGGTATTAACATCGCATGTAAAAATAGATAATGAAAAAGCAGTTTCTTTATCTAGTGAGCATTGGTGAAAGGGTTTATGGCAAATGTGACTAAATCAAATCAGGAGAGTTCTTACACAGTGGCTAATGGCAAAGGGAGATAGTAGTCTTCCCACCATTTCAAAATTTGACCGTACTTGTTCAATGGATTGCAGTAATTGACAAGATAGGATTTATCAAAGTCCTCTTTCTGGGTCCATTCTTTAAAACAAATGTTTTTTTTTTTTTTTAAATAGTATAACATGAATTACTTTTCCTACATGTTCCAAATCACAGCATTATGCTACTGCTGGTACTTCAGTAACAAACTAGTTGATCTTGCTCTGAAAAATAACAGACAAATTTCTGAAGTATTTTTCAAAGTTACTTCTTCCTTGTACTTTATCCCTCAAATTGCAGTTTATGTCTGTCTGAGGGCCCTACACAAGGGCATCCAACCAGGGGCTCTGGCTGGCTGAAATCTGGTCTATACCCTACTTACCAACCCATGAATCCTGTCATAGGGCTGCACTGACTGGGAGGAGGGGAGGAATTTTTTTTTTTTTTTCCTGCTAAAAGGCACGATGTCATTGCCAACCATTGTATTCAGAGGACAAATCCACCCAGATAATGTGTGGTTTCTATTGCTTCCACCCAGAAATGGGGCCTTTTTCTGAATCACACAAGTATGACACAGTGATCATGGTTATCACAGACTACTCCAGTGACTCAGGAGTGTGCATAGCCAAGGGGAAAGAAAGAAGCCACACAGAAAGGCAGAGAAAAGTAAGAAGTCAAGTTATTTGATTTTGGATTCAGAAATAATCTTTGAAATTCAGATCCATGAGCATGAAAATACAGCTTTGAGAGGAAAAGCTTTGATTATAAGAATCTAGGCTTTTTGGGGTTTGGTTTTTTTTTTTTTTTTTTGAGTTTCAAAAGGCTAATACCTGAAAGATAGAAAAAAAGATTGAAAATAGAGTAGATGGAAAGCTGAACTAACCCCCAAAAGAGGTAAATGTTCCCATGTTGAAAGAGAAAAGACTATTTGAAGGGAAGAATAAAACTTAGATGCTGTTAGGACCTTGATAAGGCACCTGTAACTGCCTCCCTTCTCCAGGGTCTAGTTTTCAGACAGGATGGAAAATGGAATCCTCAGATATCTGCAGTCCTAAGAAGAATGAAACTTCTACCTTGCTTTCCAGAGTAAGTCTGGAGTTAGGACAAGCCTTGCGAAGTTCTCAGGACACACAGATGCAGTATAGCAACTATAGAATTGACAAGGTGACAGTGTATCTCATTAGAGGTGGATTGCAAAAGCCCTTCTGCTTTCCTGCAGCTACTAAACAGCTTTTCAGAATGCCCGTAATGTTTTCCGTGGCCCTGGGAGAGGAATCAAGAGGGCACAAAGCAAGAGCTGGTGGAGGTAAGAGAGTGTGAGAGGTAAGAGAGTGTGAGAAGTAGTAACCTCTGAAGTTTAGGGAATGGACACCAGACAGCTGACGTACATACCTTGAGCAATTCTAGTTGGGTTAGATCCTGGGTATAAAACAGCAGATGCCTCCCCGAGCTAGTGACTAGACTCTATTTTATCCAAGACGAATTTAGATGGATACAGAGAAACTCGCTTGATCATGAAAGCTCTACACCGTTATAAATTTTTTTCCTCTTCTTCAGCTCTGACTAGCCCTAGATGTAGTTATTAGGGATTTAAACAAAAAACAGTTTCATTTTTGCACACCTAAGTTTTTGTCTTGTGAATATCCATACTTTACTAGTGGGTGTGGGGGGAGGAACATTACCAAAGAGAAACCTCATGAGTTTTAATCTTCGATTTGCCCCTTTTTTAATTGTAAAGTAGTTTATTTAAATTAGGTGTTTAATAAATGTGTAAAAATATTGACCATCAGCAGGGAATTATTGCATAACACCTTTTTAGTTTCACTACCTTTATTTTTCTTTAATTTAATTTAATTTTATGTGTGTATGTTCCAAAATTCATTGTTTGTGCTCCATACAATACATGCCTTTCTTAATACCCATCACCAGGCTCACCCAATCCCCCACCCCTCTCCCCTCCAAAACCCTCAGTTTGTTTCTGAGTCCACAGTATCTCATGGTTTGTCTCCCCCTCCAATTTCCCCCAAATCACTTTTCATCTCCATCTCCCAATGTCGTCCATGTTATTCCTTATGCTCCACGAGTAAGTGAAACCATACGATAATTGACTCTCTCTGCTTGACTTATTTCACTCAACATAATCTCTTCCAGTCCCGTCCATGTTGATACCAAAGTTGGAAGAGCCATTAAAATTTTAAACAGCTTGCATTTTTCAAGCTCCTGTTTACCTACAAAATTTTGGGGGTCTCAGTTATTACCACAGTTCATTCATGATGACAGTTGGGGACCTTATCAATGAATTAGACACATCTTTGCATCAAAGGTGAGGAAAATAAGTTCACCTCTAAGAGGAGGTGAACTTAGACTTCTAGGTTAAGACTTAGTAATGACCTTTCAAGTTTTCTCCTACTCAATCAGGTTGTATAAAAATCACCTTAAATTTCTAGCAAATAACCACATCTTAAAACAACAGGCAAGTAAGAACATGGCAAAGTAAATCATTGGTCTGAACTAGAGTCATTGCTTTGGTTTACTAACATCAAAGAAACACGAAGGGTTTAATAACTTACATTAGTTTATATATTGATACAATTATATGGATTTTCATCCTAGAGAGATGTGAATAGAGAATGCTTTTTTGCAAACTCACAAATATTTATATCTGTTTATCAATTTTGTTAATAGCTCTTGAAAGCTAAGTATTGGTTAAAAAATGGCTCTAATCTTCAATAAATTAGTGTCATAGCAAATAGATCCAGATAAAAGAACCAATTTCTTTTACAGCACTATCCCAATGTGCAACATGAAACATGGCCTTAGGAATCATCACTGCACATTTTAGAAAATATAATCTTTTCTTGAATGTATTTGGGTAGTAAAATCATTTAATTATAATGTGTGAATATATATATATATAAACTTCAGTGAGAACACAGAATCACTCAGAAATTTCACCTAAAGTGAGATTGTAGATGAAATACAAGGCATTTTTATGCCGAGTGTGAAAAAGCTGACTAAAATATTTACGTATTAATATCCCATTGCAAAGATCACTGTTAGCTCATTGGCCTTAAATTATTCACTAGGTTCAATGGTTATTATTTTTGGCTGCTGCAGCCAGACCTTATAAATACATTTCTAAGGTCATACACTCTACTTTTCATCTAAATCTTTCTCCTTCTTTTCTCTTTTAAAACGGAACATTAAATGAAATTTCCTGACATTCAACCTTAATGAGTCAAACACTTTTTTAGACCACAAATGAAACTACAAGGATATTATTTTTTATATTCAAAGAGTAATCCAGAATTCAGGAAATAGCAGATTTTAGTATCAACTTTAATAAAAACTATTTTTTTAAATGGCAGTCACAACAGTATCTCTTTTGTTTGAGAATAGAAATTATATCAAAATGTAGTTTAGAAAGTTGTTTTTTTTTTTTTTTTAGATTTCTCAGCATTCATACTCATCGATTCATGTTTTGCTTTGTGAATACCTTTGGATCACAGATATTTTAAAAGACTCCATCCGTATGTCTTGTGTATTGACTAAGCTATGGTATACAGTTTCCGGACTGTGGGAATCTTCCATCACTGTGCAGCTGGAAGGGTCTTTTATTTTTGAACCACTCCAATTTTACTCTGCTTTGAATTCAAACACAGTAAAGGAAACATTTTTCTCATCATTGGGGGGTGCGTGCAAGGACCTGCTGAACATAGCTGGCCTCAAATCAAAGAGTCAGTATAGAATTTAAAAAGAAATGTACCTTTGGCATAAGAACCAAGTTTGGGAACCCAAGAGATAAAATTCAACACTTGACTTGTAGTTGACCTTAGAAAATCAGTTAGATTTATGTTTCAGTCCAGTTACCTATCCTGTCAAGTAACCTCACATCACCAACAGTAATGGAAATTGGTCAGTACCCAGTAAGAACTGTATTTCATTGAGATAATGTGATAATTTTAAGGACTTGTTGGTTTGGGCATTCTCTCCTGGTCAAAGGCTTTGTCATTTTTTTTTCCATTTCTCTATGCCTTTATGTTTCTGCCTGGTTCCATCTTTGCTCCTATTTTATCAAATACTTATGGCTATCAACTGGGTAGAAAGTGTTGTATTAGCTGTGCTTTTAAAGTCCTTTCCAGCCTCAGAACAAGGCCCTCAATCTTCAGGAAATGTTTTTTTCTCTGGTCCATCCTATTTGTGTTTTGAATGCAAAATTCTGCTTCATTGCCTATAGCCAATCCTCACATCGACCCTCTCTCATATTCTCCACTCCCCATAGCCACCGTCTAAAA
This sequence comes from Mustela nigripes, assembly GCF_022355385.1. Classification (NCBI taxonomy): domain Eukaryota; kingdom Metazoa; phylum Chordata; class Mammalia; order Carnivora; family Mustelidae; genus Mustela; species Mustela nigripes. Next base: position 60,734,435 of record NC_081560.1, on the reverse strand, counting down.
CTTCTCTCTTAGACCATGAAGCTCATTTCTATCTCCTATTTAATTCTCTAAGGAGTAGTAAGACTCTGGCTGCCAAATGGATAGGCTGTTGTTGTTGTTGTTTTTTTAATTTTTTATAAACATATATTTTTATCCCCAGGGGTACAGGTCTGTGAATCACCAGGTTTACACACTTCACAGCGCTCACCAAAGCACATACCCTCCCCAATGTCCATAATCCCACCCTCCTCTTCCAACCCCCCTCCCCCCAGCAACCCTCAGTTTGTTTTGTGAGATTAAGAGTCTATGATCTCCCTGATATGAGGATAGGCTGTTTTTGAAGGCACAACTTTGAAACAATGACCATTTGGTCAGTGAGAAGAACTAAATCACAGAATTCCAAAAGAGAATTCATTAACATGTGTTTGGGATCACCATCTACACAAGTGAGAGTGATAGAGTGTCTGAAGGCAAAGTGGTGTTTTTAACATATATAAAGAAGATAACCACTGCAAATCAAGAAGTGGTTCTCACTGGGAAGAAAGATGGGTTACCCAAAGAGCAATATAGGGATAGACAGGACTGGACAAAAGGAGAATATGGGAGTCAATTCAATAAATACAGAACATCTAATTTACGCTAGGCCCTAAGCTAGGGATGGTTGGAGCTACAGGATGGTTAGCTAAGGAACTTACCCTTAATTTGGGTGTAAGGAAGTATTCTCCTCCATATTCAGCCTTAAGGTTAAAATTCTAAGTCAACACTGAGACATTTTGAAAGCAACAGAAGTAAGGTGAGACTATATTGAACTCACAAGCTGTGGTTCAGCAAAGGGAGCCATCAGCAAAATGTAAAGGCAAGCTCTGGGATGGAAGAAAATATTTTCAAACCACATATCTGATTAAAATGCTCATATCCCAAATATACAAGGAAGTCCTATAACCCAATAGAGTATAAAAACAAATAACTCAATTAAAAAATAGGCAAAGGACCTGAATAGAATTTGTTCCAAAGCTGTACAAGTGCCCAACAGGTACAAGTAAGGATGTTCAGCATCATTAATCATCAGGGAAATGCAAATAAAAACCACAATGAAATATTACCTTACACCTGTCAGAATGGCCATTATTTAAAAAAAAAAAAAAAGGCAAAAAAACAACTAACAAATGCTGATAAGGGTGCGGAGAAAAGGGAATCCTTGGGCACTGCTTGTGGGAATGTAATTGGTTCAGTCACTATGGAAAACAATATGAAGTTTCCTCTAAAAATTAGAGCTACCATGATACAGCAGTCCTTACTTCTGGGTCTATACATGAAGGAAATAGAACCATGATCTACAAGAGATATCTGTACTTCCCTGTCATTGTGGCATCATTCACAAGAGCCAAGATACAGAAACAACCTAAGGGAAAAGATTTTCATTTCATTTTTATTAAATCTGAATTTTAACTCATTCTTTCAGGTACTAATTATTATAAAAAATTTATTTTCTCTCTAAAAATTTGAATTCATCTAAAAGTCCATTCTGGTCAGCTTCCACAGTGCCATTTTGCTGATTCACTTTTGTGACTCCATCTTCCATATCTTTAGGCATATTATCCAACTATTTTATTTTCTGTAATAATTAATTTAAACCTATGAAATCTTTGAGACTGTCACTATTCCTTCATTGTTTTGGTGATTTATTAAAAAATAGACTATTTTTAGAACAGTTTTAGGCTCACAGCAAAATCAAGAGGAGGTTCTGAGATTCCACACACCCCTCGGCCCCAATGGACATGTTTCTCCCCATTCTAAATCCCCAAACAGAATAGTAGGTTTGTTAAAATTGATAAATCTATATGGACACTCCCTATTACACAAAGTCAATAGTTCACATCAGGGTTCACTCTTGGTTGTACGCTCTGTGGGTTTGGACACATGTGTAATGTGTACTCTACATAGTAGTTTCACAGTTCTAAATATCCTATATTCCTCTTATTCAAAGCTCCCTACCTTGAACTTCTGAAAACCACTCGTCTTTTTGTGTGCTTGCTGATGTTTCAAGGTGGGCTCTTGCTTAATTCAATGCTTGTGAATTCTCAAGACCTAAAATTGGCAGTACTTCCCCTCTGAGAGGATTCATATTTACTTTTGTCACAAACTCAAAGGATACTGCCAAGATGGGAACACTCTGGCTCTCTTTAGAGATACTCATTTCACATTCAATAAACATAAAGTATTTTGTTATTATTCTACATTTCAAGTATCTAGCAGAAATCAAGACCCATAGCTGATAGTTCATAAATGTAAATTAATGTATTCTCTCCCTGAACTACTTAACATTTTTGGTGAATATATATGAATCTATACCTCTATGCTTTTTTAAAGTAACAATCTTTGATTTCTTATACCCACTGTTCTCTTTTCATCTGAAACTTCCCTATCAAAAGCAAGATGTGGTGGAAAGCTTAACCAATGATCTGGACATACTGGTTTCACATCAGTTCTCCATAATCCACATTCTGTTCATGTAATTTCTAACTTTTGCTTTAATACAATAATGTTGGATACAGCTCCGTGTAACATGTTCATGTAGGAAAAATGAGAATACTTTAGATTATAAAATTAAATATTTCTCTGAGAATCACGTGACTTTGTCCACATAGGCAAAGTAACTGGAACTTTCCTGATACAGAGAACCATGGAATAGAAATGGATAGAGTAGAACTAATGCAATTGGCACTAACTTAAACTAATCAAGCATACAGTTTTCTAACTGGACTAGTATTTCCTACAATTAGCTTATTATGCTGTGGTTTATGTAAACAGTTTTGTGGATCCACACATTTAGGACTCAAAATTTTATAGGTCAATGAATGTGTACTGTATAATGGAAATCGGATGATCCTACAGAAGTTTCCAGTTGATATATTTTGCTATACTTCCCAGCGGTAATTTGAAATTTTATTTTACTGCTTTTGTCTTTCATGCATATGTATTTTCAACACTTGCAAATTAGCATCATTTTCTGCCAAACTGAAACTGAGTCAATAAGGCAGAGAAATAGAAATATTGGGTATTGCACCTTTCATTAAGAAGGATTCGAGAGCACAGCAAACTAAAAGTATACACCTCAGGCATAGTCTGTCATCTTTAGTTTCTCCTAACCTCTTCGGAGGCAACGTGACCATTCACTCCATTAATAATGGCAAATTTGGGTTCATAGGAACGTAAAATTTCACAGTGAGGGTTGTTAAAAAAAAACACTACATAAATAATGTCATAAATTTTCCAGCTTTTAACATGTTTTAATTTTTAATGGCATCAAACAAAAGCAAGGAGGATTTTTTTTTTGAGAAATTGAAAATAAGAGTATCTAGCCTATGTTAAATTTCTACTGTAAAACTTGGTAGATCTTTACTTACTTTCAAGAAACGTATGCCACCTGGTCCTTTGAATCTGTTGACTTGTAAGCTAATACAAGAAAATAGAAAATGTTATCTGAAACCCACATTTACATGGCTCAGACAATTTGAGAACGATTTTTTGTCCTCAAAGACAGGATTTCTACTAGCAAAAACGTTTTTCTATTCTGATTTGAAAGGTACTATTTTAGAATATGAATTGAAAAGCACAATTTAGAGAATTGTGTGACTCAGCTCTAAGACACTTGGTTGCACAGGAGCCATGAGTGTCATTTTAAATGTGTAAGTGGCATGATAAACCTCCCACTTTTCTAAGAATAGAGCTCTCACTGGACTCGGTTATCACAGAACCCCAAGGTACAATATGATAATGATACCACTTAACATCAGTGCCGAAGTAGGGGGAAAAAGGAGGGGTAGGGGGGTTACAAGAATTTTCACTGGAAAGAAAATCAAATTAAAATATTAATTTGCTAGTTAATATAACATTGGCTGACCTATTTTCTCCAGCTTGTGAAACAACAAAGACATGTGAAGCTAAATAACTGCCTAAAAGATAAATGTTTTAAGAATTCCCAGGGAGATGTTTAACTCCTTTTTAAACATCATTAAAGATAGGCCATGCATATATCAGGCAGTTTTATGCTTTCTGTGCTGAAACATCCTGTTTACATTTATTAATGCAATGTCAAGAACAGAGGTTTGCTTAAGAGTCCTCCCTTGTTTCAAACTTAAGACCAGTAGGTGTCAGTTTTCTTACCCTTGGTCACTCACTGTAGGATTTTACAAGAATGCAGATTCTTCCAAGGAAGTGACTCAGGTCACACTTGGAAATTTATTTTTTTAAACTATTCATAAATTGGGATAATATTGATTTTAAAATTGGAAACCAGCAAGCTGCTGTCCACATGCTCACAGCCCCAGGACCTCAGAAATTCAAGCTGGTCTTCAAAGAAGCACATTGTAAAGAAACAGGACAGGATTTTGTGCTGAGAACGAAGTTCCTGATACAACTCTGTTTCTTACACTGTGCACTGATAAACCACATTTTTTCTTTGTAAAGTTAGAGATTGTGAAACAAAATTTTTAAGTCTTCCTTAACTTCCAAACTAGAAATGTGATTAACTGAGAAATCAAATAAAATTCACTTTGATTCTGATGCATAGTCTGAAGACAGTGGAGTAGTTTTGTTAGGATATACAGTGGAGATCCATGGAGAAATATATAAATGGTGATGACAGAGTACAGTCAGTGAAGTATAGATGCTAAAGATTTGGGAGGGAGATGAAATAGGGTTACCTGAGTGATAGATTGTTGAGGCCGATGGAAAGAAAGAGTCTAAATTATCTTCTTAGCTCTTTAGACTATTTTGTTGATTAATTACTTATTAACATAATTGGGGAGATAATGCTGACTTTTTGCTTAACATTTTTTTAAATTTTTTCAATTGATTTATTTTCAGAAAAACAGTATTTTTTTTTACCACACCCAGTGCTCCATGCAATCCATGCCCTCTATAATACCCACCTCCTGGTACCCCAACCTCCCACCCAACCGCCACTTCAAACCCTTCAGATTGTTTTTCAGAGTCCATAGTCTCTCGTGATTCACCTCCTCTTCCAATTTACCCCAACTCCCTTCTCCTAACACCCCTTGTCCTCCATGATATTTGTTATGCTTCACAAATAAGTGAAACCATATGATAATTGACTCTCTCTGCTTGACTTATTTCACTCAGCATAATCTCTTCCAGTCCTGTCCATGTTGCTACAAAAGTTGGGTATTCATCCTTTCTGAAGGAGGCATAATACTCCATAGTGTATATGGACCACATCTTCCTTATCCATTCGTCCATTGAAGGGCATCTTGGTTCTTTCCATAGTTTGGCGACCGTGGCCATTGCTGACATTTTTAAGGAAACTATATCCTTTAGCATAAAGAATAAACATGATTTTTTTTAAAGCCACTTGCCATGGCTCAGGACTCAGAAACATGTCCTCAAGGGTTAATGCTGAGTCCATCCCTGAATTTTAGTGACTTCATGAAATCTACAGAGTTGGAAATTTCCTCCCTTTTTTTTGTTCAGTCTAAGTTTCACTTCTATAAAACATGTTTCAAAAATATTTTTTTTTCTTTTGCTCAACTTTCATGACAGTTTGTTGCTTTTTAAATGTTCCATCCAATTCCAGAGCCCTTGTTGTTCTGGTGGAGTGCATAGGATATCCCCAGAGTCCCTCTGAGATTTAAGTTTCTGTGTCAACTCTTAAGCTGTTCTTCAACTGCATTTTCTCTTTTTCGTTCATATTATGCTTCTCCCTCTCCCTCTCTGTGTCTAAAACACACGTGCACACATATGCACACCTTTCGAAAATTGGTTAGAATAGGTATCTGCAGTGGTATCTGCAGGCCTTAAACTATTGTCCTCAAAAATCAACAGAGACAGGGTAGAGGTATGCTAGTGAATGTTTAACAACTTTCTCTGGAAGGAAAAAAATAAAAGTCCTGATATTTAGGGTTGGTTTGTTTTCCTAGTATAAATATTTTTGCCATGTCTGATTTCCAGCTCCTGAGGTGACCTCACCCAGTGAGGCCTTGGGACAAGATATATATAATTGGCTCATATGAACTGGTAGAAGTTGAGTGACTGTACTTTTACCTGAGCCTCTTACAAAGGTTGTTCATGCAGCTGGTAACCTTAAAAAATACAGTAACATCTCTCTTCACCCTGTCCCTCAACCAGGAGCAGCCTTACTTACTGCATGTCTTAAAAAGGGATATATTCCCCAAACTCCTTGTTGCTGAGCTGTGACAGAAATCTTCTGTACAGGGGCGCCTGGGTGGCTCAGTGGGTTAAGCCACTGCCTTCGGCTCAGGTCATGATCTCGGGGTCCTGGGATCAAGTCCTGCATGGAGCTCTCTGCTCAGCAGGGGGCCTGCTTCCCTTCCTCTTTCTCTGCCTGTCTCTCTGCCTGCTTGTGATCTCTCTCTGTCAAATAAATAAATAAAATCTTAAAAAAAAAAAAAAAGAAATCTTCTGTACATACAGCATTCATGTGGGCCATATTATGTGATCTATGAGGGACTTGAGGACATATGAAATAAATGAAAATATGCTGCTATTCAGGCTAACTTCTGTTCCAGGAGTATAAAATACTTCATTTCTTAGATGTCTCCTATCTTCTGCCACCATATGTGAAACTGAAAAGCCAACATACTGTTTAATAAGTTAGGGTTAAAGTAAAACTTTGATGGATATCCTATATGTTGAAACTGATAGAAACAAACATATGGGGGCGCCTGGGTGGCTCAGTGCGTTAAAGCCTCTACCTTCATCTCAGATCATGATCCCAGGGTCCTTGGATCAAGCCCCACATCAGGCTCTCTGCTCTGCAGGGAGCCTGCTTCCTCCTCTCTCTCTCTCTGCCTGCCTCTGCCTACTTGTGATCTCTGTCTGTCAAATAAATAAATAAAATCTTAAAAAAAAAAAAAGAAACAAACATATGTGAAAGTCTTCTTTATAATTTGGCAATAAATGGAAATTTATTTTCATTAATCAAAACTACAGGCATAATATATAATAATTTTATGAGTGCAAAACACTGTTGCTGTGGAAACTTCAAATTCTAATACTACACCAGCAAATTTTTCACTTTGAAGCATTCACTGACCATTTATATACTGAATTCCATGGGATTTTCTTTTTACCTGCCTTGCATTGCCATGTTGTGTTTCACAAAATTTAAAATCTATAAACTTCCAGCACCAATGCTGAGAATATTTAACTACTGACATGGTTTTAAATCAATTTGGAATTCTTTGACAGTCAAAATTCTATGCACTTACTCTGTTAATATATGTGAAGATTATGCATGCATACATTTATATGTGAATATATATGTTTTATCTATAAAGTCCAGAGACATATTAGTAATACTAATTATTTGCTGGCAATATTCAGTTATAATAGATATTTTCCAGTCATAATAAAGTCTGGGTCAAACATTCTTGACTAAAATGTGTGTGTGTGTGTGTGTGTGTGTATATACTCAACTGCAGTAGAAAGATGAGATCAAATCACTGCCAGAAAATTGACTTGCTTCCATGTCACTGCCAGACTTCATCTGACTGCAGAGTGATGTGGTGTGCTAAAGCCTACCATTTCCTTCTTTCTTTCTTTCAGGTTCTCGCTCTCAACATTTGAGTATGAAACAGATTTAAGGTTTGGGGTTTATTATTATTAATCACAATATACCCTAGAGTAAATAAATAATTTTTTGTGAAATTTTCATTTGGTAGTACAATACTAAGAATGTCACTAAAAACATTTACCTAGTATTTCTTTAATAGAGTATTAAATGACAACATCTTGATAAAACTATAAAATAGATACTTAATAAGTGATAAAAAATTGTGCACATATTAAGTCCTAAGTGCTGCTCAATATAGACTAACAAAAATTGTTGTTAATCAAGTAATATTAGTTAATGATACTGTGAAAAACCTTCATTTATCTCCTATTACCAGATGTAAATATAACTAATTATATTACAATAATACAATTTAAAACATATTAGTTAAAGAATATTATCTAGTTGGCTTCGTATCCTCTATTATGATAAAAAGTAATAATGTCAGCTTAAGTGACATTACACCAAATAAGAAACATGAAATGAACAAAAATAATCAAGTGTGAATTACAGATAAATGTCTGTCTATTTTTAACTCCTTGATGAGTTCACAGAAAGTAAATTCTTCCTTTGTTTCTTGGCTGACAGTATCCTTCTCACCCACACTCAAAACCTACTTGAGTTTCATCCCACTGCTATGAAAACATCTTGTGGTATTCTAATAGGGCCATGCCCTGTACCCATTAGAGATAGCATATAGAGAAATGATGCCAAAAATGTGCCAAATGAAACTGTAATATTTATTTCAGTTCAGCTCATAATGCATATGAAAAATGCTAGCTCTTAGTGTCCTTTTATCAAGGTCTTTGTCCTAATATTCACTCAAAGGCTAATTCACTCTCTTTTTAAACTCTGTCCAGTTCTATTTGAATCACGTTCCCATGGGTCTTAATGGCAGATAGCCTGATCATATCAAGGGCCACCACAATCCATACACAAGCTGGGATCTACTGCAGTGAAAATTGTGGTAGCAGGATTTTAGGGATAAACTACAACATATGCCCTAAACTAATTTTGAGAAATTAAGGCCAAAGGAAGTCATTCAGAGATCTGCCATTCCATCGTTTGACAATTATGTAGACATTTTCATGCTGTCTCACTTATTCTGTGGAACATTCCTGCAAATTTAACATTATAATCCCATTTTAGACCTTAGACTCCACTCCACAATTGACAAGTGATAGTGGGACTTGACCAACGCCCTGTGCTTTCTCCAGACCTTTCCCCCCTCTTATTTAACAGGATTTTTAAAAGGGTTATTAAAATCCTGATCTTGATTTTGAGTATTTGTTCTTATGAACAGATAAACTGTAAGAGAATCATACTTAATTTTTGCAAAACCCTATGATAGATAGTGGTCTGTATTTGGTGAAAGAGTACATACAGTGTTGAATAGCCTCAAAGCTTTACTTTCTAAAAGTTCATTGTAATGTGACAAGAGATCCAGGATAAATACATATAAAACAGGTTTTAGTAGACCAGTAATACATTTTAACATATCAATTTTAAGATACTTCTTAGACATGGTGAATCATTCTACATTAGAGAACAACATTTACGGCAAGGTGCAACCTAAGAGAAATTAATCAGCAAGTGAAAGTACCTACTTTTTTTTTTTTACTTGCCTTTCTATTTTATGGATAGTAACAGCCATTTTTGCTTCACCTTACTATTATTATTTAATTTGTACCATCACTAAAATTCTAGATGTAGCTTTAAAATTCACTGTATATTTTTTATAATATGGTAAGGAAAAATCCTGTATTTTCATTACCATCTTGCTATTTGAGGATCTGATCTGTGTATGTAGCTTTATGTTGCCTTTCTGGAAGAATATATGGAAGATATGAATCCAAGCTCGTTTTAGTAGCTAAAGAACTCCGTTCTCCTTTTGCTCTTTATTTTAAAAATAGTCTTTCTGTTTCAAAAATGGAAAAGACTTAAAGATTTAGTTGTATCAAACAGAATGAGCCCTTCTTGGGATTGCTCTATTTGAGACTATATGCTTCTAAAGCAACTATATTTTGCCTTTTCTAAACCACCACAGCAAAGTCAAGTAAAAAGAAACTGGAGATTCAAGTCTATTTACTGCATAGGGGTTGTGAAGTTCATGGTTTCTCACCAAACTTCAGATCTAAAAATAAAATAGAATCCATAAAATTCAGTGAATTTCTCTGGCTGGTAATAATGACTGAAACTGGAGGGATGGACAAAGATGTGATGTGTTTTCATGGTAACTTCATTATAAAACCAAAACAGAAGGACAATTTCGCAGACATTCAGACATAACAAGTAATAATACATGGGAAATGTCTTCGAGAACCAGGAAATAGTCTGACAAATTTTCCCAGCTATCAATAAAGAGGTTTTTCATAGATTTTTTAAAATGGAAATCAAATAGAATTAATGCACCAGTATATCAACAGATGATATAGTCTGGGGGGGGGGGATAAACAACAACAACAACAAAAATCAAGATTTTCAGAACTCCCCTGTTACATTCCCTAGAATACCATCTCCCCCCTGCTGACTTAGGTTAATTCTCCTTCCCCATCCTCCTCCTCCACATCCCTCTCCTTTCTAAGACCTGTAGCTTTCTGCAAAACTGTTTTCCAATAATATACAGAATAAATAACTGCTTTAAGTTTTACTTATCACTTACCCATTTTGCTTCACCCAACATAACAACTTGATGATTTCCTTTTCCTTTTGGACATTTTAAGAGATAGCCAAAGATCCTGAAAATTTTGGGGAAACATTTTTAAGCCTCCAAGGGCTAATTTTATGACATGTGACAAGAAGCAGTGTATATCTATTTTAAATATTGTGTTCTGGATATTGTAACGTGGGAAGCATAAAAAAATCCCCCTTCATAATCAACCTGGTTAAAAAGACAAACTATTGAACTCTTGAAATAATCCTTTATATTTTTTACTTTTATATTTTTATATTAATCATTGTTTTATATTATAATATGAATTTTATAACTTTTTTTGTACTATCCCTATTTCCTTCTTCTTTTCTTCCTTTCTCCTAATCCGTTCCCCACCTTCAGAAGTTCTAAATATTATATACAAATTACTTGGCAGTAACTTGATTTGGCAGTTTATATATGTTACCACATATATCTTTAAAATCCTCTTAGGAAATTGATGTTACAAACTTCATTTCAAAGTTGAGAAATTTGAAGCTCTAAGAGGTTGAGTTACTAAAAAAGAGATGACTCTTCACTCCACCACATAGAATAACCAATAAAATGGAGATGGGGTCCAAAATAGAATCCAAAAGAAATTAAAACCAACAAGAACGATACCATCACTATCACAGGCTATCATAGACACAGTCAAAGAACATATTTCTTTTACAGACGACCCCTATATAGTGTGTGCTGGTGTTGAATGTGCTCATGGTTGAGGTGACAGGTCACTCAGAAATGTTGTCCCAACATTTCGGAGATGGATCTGAAACATGAAGAACAAGCAACAAAAAGAACAGGGATAGAGGTGAGAAGCATTTCCCACCCAGCCTTGAAATGAACATCCATTACTTAGCTAGCACAGAAAGTCTATCACCAAAGGAATTGAAAAATGAAGTGTGTGTTGATAAATGTGTCAAATTTTTCAAGTACAAATTTTTGATTGTTTAGACTTCCTAGAGGTTAATAGGGACTGAAACTAAAATGTCAAGGCAGGAAAGGTGGTACATAGTTGTTAGGATAAAAATAATACATGTCAATGACAAAACTATTATTTAGATATCTTAGTGACCATGAGAGGAACAAGGTCCATAATCTATACTTTATGGTAGGTTTGACTTTCACAACTTCGTTGTCCTGTAAGTCAAATAAGTTATTCCCCAGTGGACAGTAGTCAACTCCTAGGCATGGCTAAGTGGCTCATAGCAATTGATATTTTTCTATAAAATGGTAATTTCTACCACAAATAGAACTCTAAGCCTGTGTGACACCTGGAAATAATATGAATTATAACAAAATAGCTGAACTGATTTTTAATTGCCATATCTTGACCCGAATTAAAATTTGGTCTTAGAAATATGAAGAACCTGACACAGGTAGGTATATCTCTTGCTAAGTAACTCCTAATTCCTGGGCTATTTTTTGTGACTTTTCAAAATTTTTTGTTTACATTTAGTGAATTACTGCTGTGTATTATAGGGTTCAATGAATTATCAAGTGAGCACATCCATATAGCCACTAACCAATAAAAATACAGTGCATTACTGAACACATCACAAGGTTACCTTACTGTCCATCCCAATTACTCTTCCACATCCCTACCCAAAATAAACAAATCAATTTTTAATTTTATTGCTTAACTTACTAGTTTTGGGGCATTATATAAAATTATATTTTATAATTTTGTGTATAGCTCATTTCCTCCAGCACTGTTGTTTAATTCATCCATTTTGTTGCGTATAGCTGTATGGTATTTCATTACTCAATAGTATTCCCCCATACAAATACATCACCATTTGCTTACCTATTCTATAAATTGGACACGTGTTATTTATACTTTGGGGCTACTGTGATAGTGTCCCTATGCATATTCTCACACATTGCTTTCAGAGCCAAGCCCAAATATTTACACTGGGTGAAATTGCTTTGGCACTGAATCAATCTTGTCACCAAAAGAGAAGTTTCTCTAAAGTATTTAAGTACCTATTTGCTGGTCAGTTGGTGACTCCTAAATTTCTCTAAGTGATTCTTAGACATAAATCACAGGTGGCAAAATAATTAAAAAAAGAAAAGGAAAATTCTTCCTCTACCAGAATCAAGTAAAATTGTTGGAAATCTGGGATGGAAGAGATGGCAAGAGCAAGTGTGAAAGCCTAAGCCTACCCCCTTCTACCAGCCAAGTGCGACCAACTTTGAGGCACAGGCCATGATTCTGGAGACTCTGATAATCTATATTAAAAGGACCCTAAAATTCTAATTTGTTTTAAACACCACCTCATTGAGATGTAACCAACAAAAAATAAACTGCACATACTTAAGGTGTATAATTTGATAAGATTTAACATGTGTAAACCCCCATGAAACTATCGGTACAATCAAGATAATATATACGTCACTCCTGAAAGTATCCTTGTGCCCATCTATAATCCATTTCATTGAGTTCTTCCCAGCTTTCCCTACTTTATCCACTCCTTAACCTTCCCCAGAGATTCACTAATGTGCATTCTATCACTACAGAAGTTTGCACTTTCCTTACGTTTACATAAGCCACACATTCTTTTTTTTTTTTTTTAACTTTTAATTGAAGTATAGTAGACAATAATGTCAGGTATACAATGGTGATTCAATAATTACATACTCTTTTGACAGGCTTTTATTTTTTTGCTCTCCATTTTAATACTTCTATAGGATTCAAGAGTTCATTTCTTTTTACATATGAATAATATTCTACAATGGAATATTATTGGTTATTGGAATATTATGGTTATAAAGCATTGTGTTTAGCTATTAATCTATTGATGGACATTGACATTTATTGAGATTATTTTTGTTTTTTATTGATATTGGGCACCCGAATGTTTATAGCAGCAATGTCCACAATAGCCAAACTATGGAAAGAACCTAGATGTCCATCAACAGATGAATGGATCAAGAAGATGTGGTATATATACACAATGGAATACTATGCAGCCATCAAAAGAAATGAAATCTTGCCATTTGCGACAACATGGATGGAACTAGAGCGTATCATGCTTAGCGAAATAAGTCAAGCAGAGAAAGACAACTATCATATGATCTCCCTGATATGAGGGAATCCTAATGACTTTTGAATGTTAAGCCAAATTTGCGTTCTTGGCATAAAACTCACTTGGTCATGAAATATTATCCATTTTATGGAATGTTGCATATAATTTGTCAAAATCTTGTGTAGAAATATCATATCTATGCTCGGAGGGTTATTGGTCTGTGGTTTTCCAATAATGTCTCTTGCCTAGCTTTGATATCAGGACAGTGCATCTCTGTAGTTTTCTGGAAGATTTTGCACAGATTTAATATTCTTTATATGTTAGGTAGAATTTTTCACTTAAGCCATTTGGGCCTCAAATTGTCTTTGTGGGAAGGTTTTTAACCATAACTTTAACCTTGGTAATAGTTTTCAGGCTAATCAGGTTATCTATTTTATCTTGAATAAACTAGAGATATTTGTGTCTTTTGGGGAATTTGTCCATTTCATTTAAGATCTAGAATTTATTTGTATAAATTTGTTAATATTTCCCTATCTTTTGAATATTTGTGGATTTGATAGTGATATTACAACCCATCTCATTTCTGATATTGGTTAGGTTACAGCTTTCCGGCTTTTTCTTAGCAGTTTAGCTAGACGTATATAAATTTTTTTGATCACTTCAAACAACCAGTATTGGATTTGATTGATTTTTTTTTCTTATTGCTTTTCTGCTTTCTATTACATTAATGTTTGCCCTTATATTTATTTTCTTGTTTTATTTTGGGTTTGATATGTTCTTTATCTACTTATTCAAGGTAAAAGCTTGAATCAGATTACTAATTTATGAACTTCCTTCTTTTCTAATATTGGCATTAATTGTTTTACATTTACATTTCACAAATTTTGATGTGTTGTTTTTTTATTTTCATTTGTTTCCAAGTGTTATCTAATACTACTTTATACTTTCCTCTTTAAGGTTGTTTGAAGTGTATTTAGTTTTCAATATTTGGGAATTTCCAGAAAACATTTTGGTTTTGATTTCTAATAGAATTCCATTGTGACTAGAGAACATGATTGGCATAGCTTGATGTTTTGAAATATGAGACAACTTTCACTACTCAGAATACCATTTATCTTGGTAAATGGTCCATGTGCTCTTGACAGAAATAGGTGTTCTACTGCTGTCGGGTAGAATATTTAGGTCAAATTGGTTGATAGTGTTGTTCAAGTCTTTTATATCCCTGTGGATTATTTGGGGAGGTGTCTACTGTTTCTCTGAAATGAGAGGGTGATATTGATTCTCCGATTACAACTGAATTTGTCTATTCTTAAACTTCTGTCACTTTGTGCTTGGTGTATGTTGAAGCGCCTTTGTTAGATGTATGTATGTTTAGGATTTTGTTTGCTTCTTTGGTTAATTGATCCCTTCCTCATTACGAAATGACCCTTTCTTACTGGTGATCTTTGCTCTGAAGTAGACTTTATCTGATATTCTTAGCTTTCTTAATGTTAGTGTTAGCTTGGTATTTGTTTTTCTGGTTCGAGATTTGTTATATTTTTTATTATTTTTTTGCTTCTACATCAGCAATACCTCCTATTTTTAGCCATTATTTTAGGGTTTAGAGTACATATTTTGAACTTTGGAGTCTGCTTTCAGGTTGAACTTAATAACCTGCTTTCAGAGGTTATACCATCTTATGTGTGCTATAATGCCTTAGAATAACATCCTTTCTTTCTTCCCCTTCTTAGTCTTTGTACTAAATTCTCATATACCTAAATAATTTATAAACTATTCCACATTGCTATTGTTTTTAAGAGGTTAATTATCTAATGAGATGAAGTATTTATAAACATTGTGCATTTTCTAGTGTAATTACTACTTTTATGGTCTTCATTCTTTTTATTAATCTACATGTCCATTTTCTTCTTGAATGACTTCCTTTAACATTTCCCCTAATACATTTCTCTTGATTATGAACTCTTTCAGCTTCTATATGTCTGAAAAAAATATTTGACCTTTGTTTTTAAAAATAATACTTCCCGAAAACAAATTGTAGGTTCACAGGTTTGGGGATTGGTTTCTTCTTAGTTTCTGTGTTTTAAAAATGTTATGCCACTGTCTTCTTACTTGCATTGTTTCAATGAGAGTTTCTTGTTTTGTTTTCTCTGTAATGCTACTTGTTTCCTTGGATGCTCTTATGATTTTTCTCTTTAATGGTTGTTTTTATAAAACTTGACCATGATTTGTTTTTGTGTACTTCTCTTTATGTTTCTTATGGATTCATTAAGATTTTTGAATCTGTATTTTATCAAAATTGGAAAACTTTTGGCCATTATCACTTCAAGTATTTGTCAGCTCCCTTTTTTTTTCCTGTCTTTCAGGGACACAAATTACGTGGATATTAAGCTACTCAACACTTGTGCATAGCTCCCTGATGAGCTTAATGTGCTTCTTCTATTTAATTTCAGATAGTGTCCATCATAATTTCTTCTCATTAGGAGTGGGTTGTATTTTTCTTCTTTAAAAAATTCTATTTTTTTTTAAATTGGGTACTAGCCATCTGAATTTTACCTTGCTGACCCTGAACAGTTTTAAATTTCTATAAACATTTTTCTGCTAGTTTCTTAGACATAGTTGAGTTACCTGGAAATAGTTTGATCTCTTAATGTTTTGGTTTTAAGATTTTTTTTTTTTTTTGAGAGAGGGAGACAGGTGATGGGGTGGGGACCTGGGGCCGAGAATGAGGAGGAAAAAAAGTGAGTGAGGGAGAGGGAGAAAGAATCTTAAGCAGTCTCCACAATCAGCAAAACAGAGCCTGATGTGGGGCTCAATCTCATAACCCTGAGATTGTGACCTGAACCAAAATCAAGACACTAAACTGACTGAGCCACCCAGGCACCCCAAGCTTCTTAAAGTAGGACCAGAGCATTAACCTATACTGAGGGTATAAGTTCCCCAATACTGAAGATATTTTTTGTAATCTCCAGTGACTTATAATGATTTTTGTTTGGGCTAATGGGAACAGACACTCTTCTCAGTTCTATGTAAAATCCTGGTACTCCCTCCAATCCTTTGGGTAATTCTTTCCCTAGCCTTAGCTACTTTTCTCACTTCAATAATATGCTGAATAATCAAGGAGACCTTCTATAAACCTCTGGGATTCTCTCCTTGTACACTTCTGTCCTTTCTGGCACTCTGTTCTATGAGCTTTAGCTGCCTTTGCTGGGGCTCTTAACATCATCCCCTCCTGAAGTCCCTCAGACTCTGCCTAGATTCCCTCCCTTTGCCAGTAAATGCTCTCAAAACATTAAATTGAAATTATTGTAGGGCTCAACTCACTTGCTTCCTTTCTTTCAGGGATCACTTTCCTTCATTGCCTGATGTCTAATGTCTTGAAAATAATTTTTTGACTATGTTTTATCTGTATGTGTGTACTTTGTCTTCTAATAGTATAAGACGGGCTGCATCTAGTTCCTGATACTCTGTCTTGACCAGAAGTATGTTATCTCCACATCTTTACAGTGTACTGATTCCATGGGCAGCTGATTGTGTAGTTATACTTGAGAGCTACTGTATTAGATGTCTGTTATTGGATTTGCATCACGGTAGGATAATTCATATAGTTAATGAAATTAGCCTGGGTTTTTATCAGGTGAAATAAATGAGGATATGTAGTTGACATATACTTGACACTTAATAGCTACTAGTTACTTTCCACCATTTTTAGGGTACCTTTCCTTATAAATTCGCTGAAGGTAGAAATTTTTTCCTTGGTGTCTTAGGGAATAGTTGGCAAGATTAAGACAATAAAGATGAACATACTTTGATAAAATGAAAAATGTCTTACTTATATGAGATAACATATGCGAGTCTTGCCTAGTACATATTTTATTAAGTTCTACTTCACTATGTGTTCCACTTTTCCCAAATGAACCATTTGTGCATACAGAGTCCTTGAAGCATGGCCCTTAACAATAACTATTTGGATGGATTTTTAAAGCTTTACATAGTTTGGGGACACTTGGGTGGCTCATTCAGTTAAGTGCTGGCTCTTGATTTTGGCTTGGTCGGAATCTCAGGATCCTGGGATCTGGCCCACCCTCGGGCTCTGCTCTTAGTGGGAAGGGTCTGCCAGAGATTCTCTTTGTCTCTCTCTCTCTCTTTCTCTTTCTCTCTTCCTCTATCCCTCCCCCTCATGCACATGCTTTCCCTCTCTCTGTCTCTTTCTTAAGTAAATAGGACTTCAAAACAAACCTTGCATAGTGGAGAAAATTTTTCAAACATATTTTTAAAATGTTAATAGAGAAGCTGATTTTTTTAAAAACAGAATAAAGTGTTGAGGGGAAATGAAAGAAAAGTCTGTCTTTTGATAATGTCCTTACAATAATGTATAAAAATAAGTTGATGACATTACGTACTATTAATATAAAAATTATGGAAATAGGTTTCCTTATCATATATATAATAGATACCACATATTGGGGTATTTAAGTTCATTATGACAATGATACCCAATAATGTTTATATATATATATCAGAAGTCATCTGATGGAGACAGTTATACTCCAAGAGACTCAATTCTGGTTCTGTTAGTATAATCACACAACCACAAGAGCACATGCTTATTTGAGGGATAGTCCCACTTGTATGAGGAATACTTCACAGTGAATGCTAGCCAGATGAAACTGCTGTGTAAATAGCAGAAGCAAAGCTGCAGGTACAGCACTCCTTTAGACCGTCGATCAGAAATGTTAAATGTCATAGTGCATAATTTATCAATGCTAATAGCCCTTGGTGCAGATCTGAGGGAATTAACCTATACAGCCCAACTATTTATCACATCACAATATATAAAATGTACTTTTAATTAATAAATGGACAATCTATTGCCTTCATGGATGCAGCTGATCAATCCTTTTTTATTTTCTGTCTACAGTTTGGGTCCTTTTAATGGGTTTTAATGGGTTTTTCTGTACACTTGCACAGCCGAGTTTATGCACTTACTTCCTGGAACAGTTTCTATACTTTGTGGCATAATCTCACAGCCTCTTTAGTATCTTTCCACAGCAATATCAGTATGAAAATAATCATGCTTCTTGGTATTTTAAAATGACATTCATTACTCTTGAGCTGACCTCACTGGCACTAACCTATCTGAAAGTCATAAAATTAGTATAATGCAGTTCCCATCAATATACTAAGTCTATAAAGGCCCGAGTTGATAGTTTACATGTGCAAAGATTTTTAGAAGTATAGTGGCTCACTATACTCATTAAAAGTGGAGCAAGCAAATAGAACAGGAAAAACAGTTTTAGATAAATATTACCGAAGCATCTGAGATATTACTTAACGTATTAAGGCAACTTCTGAATTCAATTGTCTATTTACATTTGGCATCAAATCAAATTTAGTAAATTTGATGATACTGCCCAGTTGCCTTTTCCATATTTACAAATAGGCTATGTTTTCTAGGAGTTTGATTTAGAAACCGGAACAGTTACTTCATAAAACAATTTTGAAGTCCTCGGTGGTTTCAGTGTGTTACACTTGAACAATCACAAATATTTTTTTTTGCAAAAATAATGTGTTAAGATAAATTAGAGAACACCTACTATAAGTTTTTTTTTAATATCCTAAATATTCTCTGACACGTGTTTTTGTTTTTGTTTTTTTAATTAACATATAATGTATTATTTGCTTCAGGGGTACAGGTCTGTGAATCGTCTGTCTTACATAATTCATAGCACTCACCACAGCCCATACCCTTCTGACACATGTTTTGACTCAGGGTTTGTATACATTTGGAAAAATTATTTTGAACATTTCCTCTTAGGTATACCATAAGTTTTATAATGGGCTGAAAACTGAAAAAAACAAGACGCATTCACTCATAAATAATCACATTATTATAATCCCTTTGCTTTATAAGGATATTATTCCTTTACATGGTACCCTATCATGTCCTTATGCCTTAATATTTCAATTTTCAAATCCAAATACCAAGGAAGACAGAACATCTTACAATGAGCTCCATTTTCCAGATTAATGCACCTGAGCAACATTTTTCCTTATTTAATATCCCTTACTCATTTCCTCTCCTGTTGTAGGGATAGCACAGCTGTTTATCTGGCAATTATCTTTGAATCTATTAGTGAAAATGTCTAAATTAATCATAAAAAGACAAGTGCATCCCAGAGTGCCTGTGCTATGAATACAGGACCATGTTGTATTCTTTCTGTCATTTTCACTGGTTCCATATGGCAGCATTGGTTTCCTGATACTGCAAAGGGTAAATTTATTTCCTATAGAGAAGACCTATATAGATTTATTAGGGTGTCCTATTTCCTTCTAGAAATCCTATCATTTACCCCAACAACTCAAGCACTTTTAATTTCATCCATTAAAGGATGGAGGTTTTTAAACAGTCCACAAGAATTTGCATATCTAGGACTTGTGGGCAATGGGCATAATCAGCTTTGGTAACATACCCAAAAGGTTAACAGATTGAATATTTGAATAATATAATAATACTTGAATATATTAAAATTGGAATATATATATATAATTGAATTTGATAAGAAAATAGGTTTTATTAAATGTAGTAAATATTTTCAATTACCTCTTTAATCTCTGTGCTGTGGGAAATCTAAATATGAGGAAGATCAATCATATAAACTGACAATTAGAGATAAAATAGAAAGTGGAATGTGAAAATTGGGCATATGCCAGTTTGTGTCATTAATATAGCCATTCAATTAAGGTACATCAGAATTTACAAGATGAAGTCTACACAGCATCACTTGTAAAATAGGGGTAAAATACAGACTTAAAAGAGAGTTCACCCTCAGAGTTCAGGCTCTACGAGCGATGACAGAAACTCAAAGGTATAAATTGTAATACAAGCATGAACGACAGTGTTGTGATGAGAGGAAAGTGCTGTAGGCACACAAAGTGAGGAACCCTTACCAGGGGCGAAGCCAAGCCTCACAGACAGGGGGCATTTAGTCTTACAGTAGAATTGATAACGTTATACGTGGCTTAATAAAAGCAGGGTGGAGGGGGATCCTTATTCAGTAATTATCTTCCAGGAAGAGGAATTGCCCTCCTAGCAATCAGGGAAAGGCAAGCAAATAAGCTTTTTGGATGTGTTCAGTCACATCTTAGTAAGAAAAATAAGACTGAGTGGCCTTCAGGGTTGGAAACTCTCCTCTAGGGCTAACCTTTCATGATGTGAGCTGAAAAGTGATCATCAGCTGTGTGGGTTCAGGATCTCTACCATTATGAGGAAAATGGCAGTGCAACCATTCTTACTTGGTGCACAGAATCTTGATTTACTATGTTTTCTCCTCATATTCCACTTAGAATTGCTTTGTTTCTATGTATACACGATAAATAAATGTAGTTGTACCTATATTATTAGTGGGTAAAAGCAGTTTAGAATAACACGCAAAGGGCAAAATGACTTTGCTCATGCACCAAGAGACAGGGCCTACATGGGGCCCGATATCAAGAAGGGTTCTGAGGACATGTGCATTGGCGATTAGCCCAGAGTGGAAGAAGACAGTAGGAGTACAAGGGCCCCATATTTACCAGCTCTAGAGTTATGAGTGAGGACTTAGGTCAGCAGACTTGGATTCCAATCTGGACTCTGTCACCTACCAGTTGTATCTCTTCACGCAGGTGGCTGAGCCTCATGAAACCACTGCTTCCTTTCCTGTAAATTGGGACTGATAATGGTGTCTACTACAGATGCACTTACAATAATACTTACATGTGATAACACAGTAAAGTGTTTACCACAGCACTTTACCCATAAAACCACTCTAAGGATTAACTTGCTATGTGGTTAAGTGAGATACTATTTATAAAGTGTTATCATATTGTAGACCAAAATGAATAATAACCTTAATATTAACTGCAGGAGTTTTAAGAAACCGATATTCTCCTCTCACAGACACACTTTGAGGTTCAAGTGTACTGGCTTCCTCGCAATTGACTCACTCATTCATTAATTCATTTATGGTACAAATATTAATGAACAACTACTTTTATTTTATTTTTTACTGAGGTGTAATTGACCTATTAGTTTCAGGAGTACAATGTAATGATTCAATATTTGTGTATATTGGGAAATGAATGACACACCAAGTCTCCTTTACCTCTGTCACCGTAAATAGTTTTAGAATTTTTTTCTTCTGATGAGAACTTTTAAGATCTACTTTCTTAACAACTTTAAAATATTGAATGTCATATGAACTGTAGTCCTTATGCTGTACATCCCTTTCTCCTGACTTGTTGATTTCATAGCTAAAGATAGGTACCTTTTGACTCTGCCCACTTGGCACACCCTCATCCACCACCTTTGCCAAGCACCAGTCTGTTCTCTTCAGCTGTGAGTTTTGGGTTTTTGTTGTTTCTGTTTCATTCTGTGTAGATTGCACATACACGTGCAATCATGTGTTTTTTGTCTTTCTTTCCCTTTTTCACTTAGCATTATACCTGCAGGGCCCGTCCATGTTGTCACAAAAGGCAGGATTCCATTCATTTTAGGCCTGAATGACTATTACCTAAAAGACAAGAAATAGCTAATGTTGGCAAAGATAAGGAGAAAAGGGTATGTTTTTCCACTGTGTATGAAAATTGGTACAGCCATTATGGAAAACAGTATGGCGATGCCTTTAAAAATTAAAAATAGAACTATCATACGATCTAGCAATTCTGCCTCTTGGTATTTGAAGGAAACAAAAACACTAATTCAAGAACATAAGTACACTACCATGTTCATTGCAGCATTATTTACAATAACCAAGACATGGAAACAACCAAAATGTCCACTGAAAGATAAGTAAATAAAGAAAATGTGAGATAGATACACACATACATACACACACACACACACACACACACACAGAATATGATGAAGCCTTGAAAACTAATGAAGTCTTGTGATTTGCAACAACAGGGATGGAGCACCTATTACATTTTCATTCTAAACACTATGGGTGAAATAGTGTGATAAAATTTTTGCCTTTGTGACACTTCTTTTCTTGAGACATGATAGTCCCACATTTAAAACCAATGCACCTACAATCAATGCTACTCCTATGTACAAAAGAGTAAGTAGCTATTCTATTACCCTCATACTGTCTCTGACATCATGGGCTTATCAACCCTGACTTATTAAAGATATTTTCAAAACAGAAAGAAGTGTCTTAAATTCTGAAATTCACCCCCACAGTATCCAACTAGTTGATTTTTTGCCAGGAGGAAAAATAAAGCTTCTAATCACTCCAGTCCTCCAGAGGACCTGGGAGCCACACTGGACTCTTTCTGAAATGTAAGCAGCAAACACAGACATTTGTTGAATGAGATGTTAATAATGTTCATCAGTAGAATCCAAACTTGTTCCTCCACATGCACAAGCCCCAGGTATATAATCCTGAAGTTGATAGAATTATGATTTTCAGATGACTTCAGTGCTTATCAATCCATCTGAAGAGGGAGATTAGGACTACTCTTTTCTCACTTTTAATGCACCTGACTTGGATAAACTCTAGATGCATGATTTTCTATGAAATACGTTTGATGAGTTAGAACTGTAGTTTAAATTTAACTTTATGTCGAATTCCTAAAGGCAGCATATGCCCTGATCTTGAAAATAATGGAGGGTTAGATTCTTTTAAATCTTTGCTGTAAATATTTTTAAAATATTCATTTAATGGAAAATACTCTAGATTTTTTTAAATATTTTATTTCTTTGTCAGAAAGAGGGACAGTGAAAAGAAGGAACACAAGCAGGAGAAGTGGGAGAGGAAGAATCAGGCTTCCCGAGGAGCAGGGAGCCTGATGCGGGGTTTGATTCCAGGACCCTGGGATCATGACCTGAGCGGAAGGCAGACACTTAAAGACTCGGCCATGTAGGCACCCCAATACTCTAGTTTTAAACTTTATGATCTTACTCCTAGGAAGATAGCTGTTTTTATTTTCTCTAATTTGAAAAGGACCATTTCAAAAATAATTTCTAAGATACTCTTTCCCCAAAACTGATTATAATAACATGTTGATGTTGACTTTGCAAACTCTATTTATTAAGGAGCACTATATGAATTCTATCCAAAGAAAAATAATAGATTTCAAAATTTATTATGGACTGTTTGTAAAAGAATAAATTCAATTATTACAGAAGAAAATTAGGTACAAAGCAGAAAAGATTCATTTGAGTATGTTTCTAATAAAATTATAAATGCTTACATTATTAACTTCAAAGTGTAGATTAAGGATACTAGATGGCCCTGACTTGTAAATCAATATCAATTAAAAATAATCATGATCAGACAACTAAACCAAAGTCTGTATTGCTGAAAAAGGGTTTGCCCTAGTGACAGATCATTGCGACAACCTCTCACGCCATTGGGTGATGTTTACCATATGTCCCATGATTGATAGTCAGATTTAATGAGTTCTTACAAGCAATTAAATAATCAAGAGTTCCTGCTGTTACATGGCATAGCTTGATAGAACAGTGACAAATGAGAGAATATCTACAACCTAATCAAAGGGACATATTTCCTTGGGAACAAAATAATATTATCCACCAGTGCAATCAAAGGACAAAAGAACATAGAAAGGACACAAACAGAATGAGATAAATTATGTCCTCTTTTCATTATTCTGACTGCACAGTTTCCATTTATTGAGACCTATTAAATCAGTAGGAAAATTAGCCTTGTTAAATACGTTTGACTTAGTATAGATGGTTGGTTGGTGCATATATGGGTAAGGATATATACATATTATACATATATCCCCTTAACCCTTTAAAAAAAGTTATCGGTAAAAGTCACTAGCCTTAAAATATATTACTCTTGAGTCCTCTTAAGAAAAATACCTCAAGAATAAAGTCTAACAGGGAAGCCAAGAAGTACAAGGCTGCCTTAGGAGGTTTTCCTCAGGTCTTCAATGTTAAATGTTACTCTACTGGCTCCCCTTGGTGTTCAATCTAGGTAAATGTAACACAGTTGTTTTTGCCAGTTCACCTATAGGTCTAAAGTGAGAATAAAATGATCTCGTCTTTGAGGATTTTCCTCTTTAGTATTATTTCTCCCAGTAATTTCCCATGAATTTCAAATAAAATGTCTCCCATCTAGAGTGCTTCATGATACGATTGTTTTTATTTCCCTTATTGTTAGAAAAGTAAAGAATTATTGTTCTATTAAATTTTGAAGAACTAAAAATTTTTATGTATGTTCATGACATACCAAGTAACCTATTTTTCTACTCCTGCTTACTCTCCTAAAATTTAAGTAAATAACTGAAATAATAAAAATAATAACAAATGATTGTTATAAACTCTGTGCTGATATAGTATATTTGCTTATCTTGTCTAAAAAACCCACCACAAGTATTGTTATCCAATTTTGGCACATTGTAACGTGGCTTTTAACAGCTGTCAAGTCAAGGCTTAAACAGGTAAGGAACAGAGAGAATTTGAATCCTTGAGCTTTCAAAGTAGCTCTGTAGTAAAGACAAATGTTTCAGAATCAGATATGCCTGAGGATGACTCTGGCTTTGTCACTTACTAGCTGTTTGACTTAAGAGAGCTTATTTTCTATAAACCTCAGTTTCTTCAGCCAAAAAAGGGGGAGGGGCAATAAGTGAGATGACTCATACAGCATAAGTTACACTGATGAAATTACTTCGTTAGTAAATACTATTATTTATTAATTCAAACCTAGATTAGCCATTTAATATGGATCAGGATATATTCAACACAAGTCCAGCCCTTAAATTCACAACTTAAAGGACGGCAATGCTTAAGTACATAATGTATTAGAATACAGATTGCCTGCCTACAGTGTTTGATAAGAAAAGGCAGGGTGCATCCTGAGCAAACAAAATAAAACTATAAGAAGCATGACAAGTCTGGGTTGGGGTAGGACTGTTAAGGTAAGGCCTCCTAGGAAAGCTAAATCTTAATCTGTAAACATGAGTCAGATGAAGAATGAATGTAATGCTGGCCCATGAACCAGAATATAAGTCAGTGTGGTAAATTCAGGGAACATGACTCTGTTTGATGGCCACTTCAGACAATTCTGGAAATAGTGAATGCTTAAACTGAAGAAGGTAAGCAAAAAAGCACATCATGTAAAGACATGCCAACATGTTTGTCTTCATCCTGAAAACTATAATGAACAACCCAAGGAAAGTTAAGCACTAGAGTAAGAAGGAACCCTAAAAGGGAACTATCCCAGTAAAATCCTGGGGCAGCTATCCCAGCTAAAGATGATGGTAACAGTAGTAAGGATGGAGAGGAGTAGACAAATTCAAGACCTTAAAAAAAAAAAAAAATCATTCCTACCATGTGAAGATTAGATGGGGAAAGTTAAGGCTGAAGGTATGTTAAGAATTGCAGGAGAAACCAATTCTGGGAATGGAGTTAACTTGTTTCACCTTGCCCATACTGAAATTCTTATGAAACATCCAGGTAGGGAGGGGAAGCATGCTGCCAGTTATCTGGGTCTGCTGCTCAGTGAGAAACTGAGGCAGGAGAGGCATTTCGAGGCCTGGAACATATAGATGTCAGCTCAAGGTATGGATTCTCAAGGGAAAGTAGAAGTGAGAAGATGGCCATCAGTAGAACTCTGCACAGTATTTAAGTGCTATGTAAAGGAAAATGTACCCATACAAAAGATTAATAAGGAGTTACCAAGAGATAAGAAGAGAGTCAGGACAGATTAATTTCCAAGAAGTCAGGGTAACAAGGAACTGGGAAAACAGAAAGTGCTCAACAGTGTCCTAAAATGGCCGAAGAAACAAGGAAGATGATTGTCTACAATGAGTATTATACCTTCGGTTATGACCGTTTTAGATTCTTTTGTTTTCTCCTGTTTCTTGAGCATTTGGCCATTGTACCTGTCCTGGCCACTGGGAGTAACCTATTTCTGTCTGACCATGATGACACCTTTGTGGTTATAAATCCAAGGGTTTCCCTCTTGATAATGAGGCATGGAATGCCTAAACCTCTGGGGCTCACATGTGCAGTATTGGGAACCACAAGGGAATTTAAAGCCCTGTGGTGCTCACCTTTGACCCATGGAAGACTATATTATGTTCTTCTTTTTTTAATGAACTGCCCTAAAAACCAGTCATTTAAGAGCCTCTCATGAGGCAGTCCCAGGAGAATGAGCAATTTGTACTTCATATCCAAGCCCTGGACAGGGTAAAAAACAAAATGGAACAACAACAAAAAACCCCGCATCCTCTTTAGAAAGAGCTAAATCTTTCTCCTTTACCACCACACTGTCTTTCCCCCTGTATTCCTGCTCCTGGGGCTGAATTTTCTGGTGCACAGTTAGTACTTCATCCTTCACTTTTTGCTCTGTTCTCTGGGCAAATCATACTAAGACAAACAGATAGCACTGTTGGAATCAGAAACATCCATTATAAGTGCAGGAATTCCATGTGATTTAATACCATGACATGAAAATATTTTTTTCTTGTTCTTAACCTAGCATCTGGAATCCTGTAGCTCAAAACAGAAATTGATGAATAGATGGCCATGAAACAGGCAATAGATACTAATTTAGCAAAAAAATAATAAAAATAGAAAAACTATGTAGCCAAAAGAGAATTCGAGTCCCATTTCAAGGGAATTCAGAGTAAATATTCAGTAGTTTAAATACAATAAAAGAGACAGAGGAAAATGAATTAGAGAATGTGGAAATGGCCAGCCTAAATGTTCCTCCAGAATTAAAGATAGTTAGACAGTTAGCTTAAACTGAGTGACTTCATTGTCTAACTTTCTACATGCTTCTCAAAGTGTGGTAGTGAAATGAGCACCATCAGCATCACTTGGGAATCTGACAGGCAAATTCCTAGATCCCACTCCACATGTAATGAATAACAAATTCTGAGGGTGTAGCCCAGAAATCTGTATTTTAGCAAACCCTTTCAGGATTCTGATGGATGCTCAGATTGAGAACCATTGCTGTAGATAAACATGGTCATATATATATATATATATAGATAGATAGATAGATATAGATATAGATATAAAATATATATATAAATAATATATATAAAACAAACATATATAATATATATAATCAAAATATATATATTTTAATCAAAATATATATATTTTAATCAAAATCAATATATATCAAATATATATATATATATATATATATATTTTTTTTTTTCCTGACATCTTGGGAAAAAGGACAACTTGCTGCAAAAAAATTGATAAGATAGCCATGTGTTTGACTAGCTATTGTGAACTTTAACCTCTCAGTTCCCAAAAGGAACCGGAGCAGTGAAGACATCCCTTGCAATGGTCACCTGGCAGAGTAAACAATAATGAGTAAAAATCACGGAAAGCTTTTTTAGAAAGTGACAATCTAGTTTCTGTAAGGACAAATATGCCCATGTAATATCGGAAAATTGTTCAATTGGTGAAAAGTGGGGAGTAGTTGCAATTTACTCTTACTTTTAAAATGCCTTAGACAAGATTCTACACTAAAGGCTATTGATCAAATTGAGTCAATAAAGGATTGAGGGGGATGTTTGGTTATAGGTAGGAAACAAACATTAAAACCATCAGCTCTCCATTAGGTACATGTGGGTTTTCTAGTTTGCTGGTCATCTATATTAAAGCATCCATTCTGGACTCCTTATTCCAGTTTTAATTGATGGATCCCCAAAGAATTAAAACAGGTATCAATAGTCACTAAACCAAAGGTTTTTAAACCTTTTAAGCAAGGGGAACAAACTTCCATCTACCTGAATTTTTCTCAAAATGAAAATTTACCCAGAATTGTTCTATATAAAAACTAAGTTAGGTGTAGAATTGTTCTGGTCTGCCTTTAATGACCAACAAGCTCTCTTCTCAGTAGTGATTTTTAAGATTTGTATGATGAGAAAACATGCTATGCACACACTAAGTTTAATTCTGGGCAGCCTGAGAGCAGGCATTTAAGCACATAATTTTTTTCTTTGCATTTTTTTTTAATTAATCTGCATTACATCCTGTTTGGAGATTCAGTGTGTTCCCTGACAGGCATTTCTACTTCATGGCTCTGACCCCCAAGCTCCTGTTGAAAACTGAAATTGGCGCAATCAGGCAGAACAGCTGCTCCCTGGGCACCTGGTGGGCAGTGTGGTAGGAGGGGCCCATCACAGAGAACTTTCCTGGTTGTATGCTGGAAGTGGGGCAGATCCAGTGGGCTTTCTTCTCGCCTGATTTATCTCAGAATAGTCACTCTGTGTCCTTGGACCTCCTCAAGGTGCAGATCAGTGTCAGGATTCCCAAATTAGGCAGATTTTCTCCTATTTCATAATGGTCAAGTGGGTGGATTGTGAACAGTCATTGACAAGGGGGAGAAATAGCCTAGCCAAAGTGGTGTGAACAGCGAATGAGTGTCAGTGGGCAACAGGGTTCCTCCCTTTCCTCCCTGGTGACTCCACATCTACCCCACTGTCTTCCAGGTCCTGGGCTAGGTGACCTGATGCAGCTGCAGCCTCCTCACAGTCAGACCCGTTGGGGCCTCAAGTGAGCCCTCATGATGCTCACAAGAAATTTTTCTTTGAAAAATTTTATAAACCTATTAAAACTTGGATATTACTAACATGCAAACATCATAGAAATCATCCTTGCATAATCAAATAATCAGTTATGACATAAAACAAACATTCCCGACGTTTTCTCGTCTGTGTTGGATAAATAGCTATGAATGCTGTGCTGTGTGCTGAATCACAAAATGTAGGGCTATGAAGCCAGTTTTCATTTTATATGTGACGCTCTTTCATGTAACTTACTGAAATATTCAACCATATCCGACCTCTTAGACTACCAGAATTAATAGGAAGTATAAGTTTGCTTTAATGAATTACCTGCTTCCTCAAATTACTCTGAAGCTGTCTTAACTTACCCGAGCATGAAAATACAGGACATGTGATTATTTTATAGGTTAAACATACTTGTCTGTATACAAATCTATGAGTTGTAGATGATGCAACTTGAAGAAATTAACACTACAAAGTAACTGAATATAGAGTATATGAAAGAATAGGGACAGGAGCAGAATAAATTGTGTATTCTCCTAAGGACATTTTCCATGTAGATTTAGAGAAAAGTAGTTAATGTGTAAGAGGCGGTACAAAGATCAACAGCTGGCACTAAAATATTATTGTCAGTATACAAGATAAAGGAAAGGTAAAAATACTAAAGTTCAGTAGATTAAAATCTTTGAATCTCTCAGAATCAATAAGTTCACAAAAATTACACACCTCATTAAATTCTACACAGATTGCAAAGCTAGCTATAATGTAGAAACAGGCAGACAGTCTGTCTCAATATTATTACAGGAAGGGTTGGTTAAATTAATAGCTTCTCATTGATTAAAAAATCTTGCATTTTACATGTTCTTAAGTTGGTTCCCACCATTACCTTTCAATAACAGAATGAGTCTTTGGAGAAATGTGGTTATATTGAGCTACTGAAATATAAAGGTAGGCAAAAGATATTTACAATATCCTATCATTGTTTCCTGTTATAAAATGCTATCTACCTGAAAATAAAAGATGTTTGCTTCCATATACTCTTAGTGATTTTTTAATGCTTAAGATCTCCTGCTAAAAATGTAATTAGCCTGTAATGATAACTAAGCATAAAATATTATTACTCCATCATAATATTCCTAAGTAAGACATCATTTTGTCAGATGATATACTATCGGACATTGCATGTGCTAAAGCCACTGGGACCTTGTCCATTTGTAATCATTGTACATTAGGAAATGTTTTCCAACCAGACTACCAGTCAACTGCATTTTTCATAGATTCATTCAACTCATTTCCATTTTTGCTCAAAAGAAAACTTAACGACGCATGGTAGTTTTAGGACTTAGAAAGATTTTATTATATATTGACTTCTATCCAGTAGAAGCCCAAACTTTTTTTTTTTTTTAATAGACATACTTCTTTATTCTTAATGCATTCTGCTTCTTCCCTTGAGGGTTTCAATACATAATTTACCTCGGGTGTTGTCAAGGATATGAAAAATATATATTTATTATGTGCAGTTAAGTTTATTTAAGTTCGAAAGGTTTCTTCAATCAGAATTTAGCTAACGATACTGTTGTTAGTACAGTTGGTCTCATTACTTTGTCCCTTGCACAGATGTCTTCAATTACATGTTATCTCAAAATCCATTTGTTGGGTCTGAAGCAACATCAAATTATATTTATTTGATATTCTTGCATAATTTTAAATACCTTTTACTGTGTATTATAAATTAATATATTATATAAAGGATATAACTGTCCTATTCAGATACTATATATTTATATATTTTATGTGTGTATACATATATTTAGAATCCTTAAAAGAATAACTGAAAATAAAAAGCCTTAAACTGAGACCCATTTCTATTCGCAATCTATTTCTTAGGGAAACTTAGTTGCAATAGATACCTAGGCATAAAGCTACGCAGGGCCACACCATATTATATTCCACTACGATATGAAACATTTAAAAGCAGCAAGGTGAGTAAATAAGAAAGATTTAGGTGTTTTGAGGTTAGTTTGCTTATTCTTACATATAATTATGCTATGTATTTTAGAAATGTATTTTAGAAACTATTAAACATTTTAGAAACTATAATTAGATTATCAGGACAATCATGTGCACGATGTCTGCACATTTATCCATAATCAAATGTCAAGACACTAAAATTTTACACTCCTTGATTTTAGGGAAAAAAAAAATCATTGCCAACGCCTTAGTTTTCTCCACTAAAGAGAGAGAAATGCTTTATATGACGGAATGGTCTACTATCTATGACACTGATCCTTTACTGAGGTTGTTTATCATCTAATGTGGTGTTACTGAGTTTCATGTTTTGGACTGAATGACGTTTACCCAAATTGTATAACGTTTGGAGATTACATAAGAATGGTCATATTGCAACCCACTAACATTTGGGTTTAATAACAATTATCCTTGTTAATAGGGGGTTGGAGCCCATGTCAAATTCTTAACAACTAAAGGCCATTGAGTTCATGGTGATCATGCTTTTTCAAATTATAAATAGCTCTGTGCATACTTGGCATTGTTACTAGAGAAAAACAAAACAAAACAAAAACAAAAAACCTTAGCCTGCCCACACAATGAGGTGAGGATGATTATTTCTTCATAAAACTAAAGAGTGTTTTGTGTTTTCTTACTTTTTATATCTAAACTTAATCCTTGAGATGGTGATCCTATTTGTAAAAGTTACTACATGAAGACATTTGTTGCACTTCAGTGGAAATTCAAAATCATGGCTGAAATCCCAAAATATTTGAAACATTAAGGAGATATATTTTGCAGACTTAACATTTATAAACTTACTTCACTTAATAAAGGGAACAATCAGTTGGACATTTTTGTTTGTTTATTGTGTTAATAACAGACTAGAAAGTAAACCTTAGAAAAAAAGGCACAATTAAGGAATTAATTTTTCATCTTCTACCGAGCTCACTGTGTAATCACCAAAAATATCTACAAAAAATTATGTAATGCCAAAAACATATTTATATATAGTTGTTTCTTCTCCTCAAAATACTGAATAAAGCTTTACTAAGTAGAATTAAGTGACAAGCTAATTGATTAAAACATCTGAGATAAGTTACCTAATTGGCACTATGTGGAGCAAAGTTCTATTTCTTTGTGGTGAATAGTCATTCTTTTTGTGCCCTAGTATTCAAGACAACTTGGATGTGTTGCTATACAATAAATCCATTAATTTGCAATGAAAATCAACAAGTAAGGAAACAGTAAATAAGAACAATGCTTGTCAAAGATTCTGCTGTGTATGTGATTACTGAAGCATTATAAATATTACTTTAGCATATTATTTGTGTTGGAATAATAAAATTACTGATATGGATTCTGTACTCACTAAGCGTCAGACACTGACTAAGCTCTCCTAGTTTATCAGTGTTAACCCCAACAAATGCATACTATTATGGTGCTCGGTCTATATGTGGGGACATTGAGAGCCAGAGGTTACATAACTTTCCCCCATCACACACTAGTTATAAGAACTGTGATTTGAACGCTTTAACTCCAGACCTGTGCTCTTAACCACTTCCCTATAGAGAGGAGACTGTATAAGGATGGTATGAGGTCTATTAGAGAACTTTTCATGTCCTGTAAACCTTGTTGTGCCAGTGCTTTATTTGCTTCTTGCAGCTTAACGAGTAATAATAATTCCATAGCCCTTCACTATCCACTTACTCAGAAGGGCTATTTTCTAAAATGCCAAAATGAGTTAATAGGAAGACTTATTAATATGCTATATATTCATACATGGACATTAGTGCTCTACTGGAGTTTACTGAGAAGTCTGCTTCTGAGTGAGGCTGTCACACAACTAGGATTTCCAGACTTTGTGAACAAAAAACTGTTCCTATAGTTCAATCCAGCAAACTTAAATAAGATTACAGTGTCTCTTTGTGTGTATAGATGGAATCCCTACAGTTTTCAGGAAAAAATGCATTGTTATTTTTGTACTGTGTCATGTTCTGAATTGGTTGCCATTCCGAATTGTTTCCTTTCATGTTCTTTTAAAAAAGTTTGTGGTATTGTAAACAGTGAATTTCACATATTTACATTGTACAATTTGATCTGTTTTGACATATGTATATGCCCATGTAAACATCAACAGAATCCAGTCAGTGAACACTCACAAAAGTTGTTTTCTCATTCTAGTGAAGTAATGTGTCCCTACTGTCCTCCCAGCCACATCTCTGGTACACAGGGTATGAACGACCCACTTTCCATCCCTATTGATTAGTTTATATTTTCTAAAACTGTATGTTAATGGGACCCAACAGTATGTACCTTTTTTGTCTTGTTCTTTTCATGATTTTAATTTTGTTTTTATTGATCAACTTTTTTCATACTTTTTCCTCACAATAGGCTTTATTTTCCTTTCTTTAAAAAAAAAATGGTCATAGATACTCTGAATTTTACTTTGTTGGGTGCTCATATTCTGTACAATACTGTATTCTTCTAAATACCTAGAGTTTTTCTCCAATGAATTGTTACTCAGATACATTTTGTCTGTTTTTTGTTTTAGAGGGACAAGAACAGGATTTAGCCTAATGTTAATTTTTCCTTACTGCTGAGAGAAGATCTTGCTGAGTACTAACCTACCCACGCCCAGTTTAAAAAAAAAAAAAAAAAATGGTGGCTTGTTTGTCCTATGTGAGCAACAGGTTACTGCCTTCTCTAATTCTTTTTGGTTGGTCTGTCTTCCAGCCTAGAGTAGTTGCCTGTGAGGCATGCACTGATAAGTTTCCAGTTAAATACTTGAGAGGACCCTCTGCAGATCTCCTGAGCTTTAGCTGTGTACAACTCTTGTCTTTGGTATTCTGAGTTTTATAAACTCAGTCATTCTGGTCCATCCAGCTCTGAGCTCTATCTCTATGACTCAGGAAAACTCATGCTCCTTCCTGGTTCTCCCGGCTGGTTCTGTGACCTAAAAAACAATATTCTGAGCAGGGATCACCACTTCTGTTCACATCCTGTAGGAAAAAGTGGTTTTTATTGTGATAAGTCTAATGACTTTATGAACCACTCTTTCATATATTTACTTCAGCTTTTAGTTTTAGGGGGTTTTTGTTTTGATTTTTTCTTTTGGTTAAAAACCTAAGAAGGCATTTTTGGAGAGAAAGAGATGATTGGGTCCTGCTTGAGTATAGGAGTGGAGTGCCTGGGCAGAAACTTTAGATGAGAGTGCATAGCTAGGAACACTAAAGCAGGGATTGACTGGAGGGAAACCTTCTGTAGTGATTCCCTCACATATGCAATAATAATATTGGGGCATGAGGGAGAGAAAAATAAGATATTGAAGTGCATTGAAGTACAGCCTGGTGAGGCTGGAGGAACATAAAGATGAGGAATGAATAAAATTTTACCATAAATATCCAAATACTAAGGACTTCAGGCCTTGTTGGCCATTGGCCTATGATATCACACATACTCTGCTGTTGGACTTTGAAAGAAGCTACAGACAATATACAGTGAATGAGCAGGGCTGTGTTCGAGTACATATTTAATTATGGATTAAATTATTGAAATTTGAATTTCCTATAATTTTGGTATCATAAAATAATATTTTGAAGTTTTTAAAATTTCAAAAAGAAAAAAAAATCTAAAGTTACAGGTTGTGGAACTTTAGGGAGAACTGTAGGGACTGGGAAATTCCATTTCAAACAAGATAGAGTAAACACACTTTCTATTTCTCCTTTAGTTGAGGACAGAAAAAACCCTAAGACTCAAAGTTAGAAGGCTGAAGACTGGCTAGGGAATTTAGGACCCAAGGAATGACATGGTGGTTCTCTAGGTTTTCTTTTTGACCATATATATTTGGAACTGGGTATTTAAGAGTCTGGCAATTCAGAAACATTGACAAGGAAAAACAAAAACAGAAGCCCCAGTAAAGCATAATATTTCTAACCAAAGGACCAGGAGTGAAGCAGCTTAGCAAGATAAATATTTTTTTTTAATATTGCCATACTCAGAAAAGACCACGGAAAGAAAACCATAGCACTTTTACCCATTTCTGCCCCAAAGATAAATGGAAAGCCTCGACTTCCATTCCTCAAATGTAGTAAGGGATTCTGCCGTTTGGTGTCTGAGAAGGTCAAGTGGAGAGGCAAGACTTAATCCCTGTCTAGCAGTAATGAGACCCACACCCTTACCAGTGATGGCCATGTGAGAAGTAGTAATGAGATGCCTCCTTACATATAAGATATCATTAGAGGACTAGTGAGGAACCTGAATTTTCACTCTAATCTAGCACTAATGTGTTTAGTGCTTTCTTTTTTCACTGTTGTAGTGTCAGAGGCATGATGCTGAAAGAGAAGATCCAGAATCACACGACGGAGTAATAAAAACATCCCCATGGTATAATAAAAAGTAAATCATTATGCCAAGCACCAGGAAAATGACAACATGAATGAGAAAAGATAATATATACCAACACCAAGATTATATTGGTTTTGGAGTTCCCTAAGATTTTAAAACAGCCATCATAAAAATACTTTAATGGGAAAGTAAACATTATTGAAAAAAAAAAGTTTTAACAAAGAACATGGAGGTAGAAGAGTTAAATTGAAAACCCCCCTCCCAAAAAATAAATAGCAGAGTGAAGAAAACAGAGGAAACAATCAGTGAACTTGCAGAAAGAACAGTAGAGATTACCCATTTTCATCTGTTAAGATAAAATAGTGTGGACTTCATTAACTTTTTCATTTCTTCTATAGAATAGTTACTTTGTTGCACTTAATCCTGGAAAATAAATATGAGTAGTAGCTCCCTGTAGACAATTTTTCCTGTAAATCTCATAAAAGCACTCTTCTCCTGTCCCCGTACAGCTGCTCACATGCATACATACAAACAAACATATACACCAAGCTCCATCCCACCCCAACAACCTTGGTCAAAGAAACAAAATGCCTGACTATTTTCATGAAAGGAACTGAAGGTGGGAAGGTGATTAAGGAAAAATACATCTAGACCAAAGCCGAAGGTCATAGAGCAAGAAATAATCTTCCTATGTCATGGTATGGAATATGTGCTTGGGGAGCAATGCAGATATCACTGAAGGAGCAAAATGGTAGGAAGAAATAAAAGAAGTAAGCAAAAAGATGATAAATATTAGAAGGTTTAGGAAAATTGCAAAATTGGCCCTTTTTGTTATAAGTATTCTGAGACGTAGAATTTGGCATCTTTCACTGGTTCCTGACTTGGCCTCCAACAGGGAAAGATTAGTAAAGCACCTATTTCAAAAAAAAAAAAAAAATCATGCCAGAGATAGTAACTGGATTCATGACATCTGTTTTCTAGTTACACATCAGACACTAGTTATATCATTTAAATAAGTCAATTCTTCAAAGGTTGACCTCTCTCCAGACGAATTTGGACATTTCTTACAACCTGAGACTTCTATTAATTTTATGTATAAATTACTGTGATGTTTTAGGCATCAATTTTCCAGTTGGGAGATAACAATATGGTAGAAGATTCCTTAGTAACCTTAAAATCACATCTTTACATGACTAGTCCATTTCCCAGTAATGTTAGGACAAACTAAGGTGTTATCCAGTAAACAGAACCAATAGCATCATGGGATTAACAAGAAAATACAGAAGGCAAAAATTTATTCTGATTTCTCCCAGTGATGAAAATTGGAGCATACCCAGTGTTAGTTAAATTTTAAAATCCATTTAAAATTTATTTATTTATTTATTTAAAATTTATTTAAAAATTTATTTTTCAAAACCGAAGAAGAAAATAGAAAAAATCCTAACCATTAATATACGGCATGGAAAAATAATGACTATGAGTTGGTAAGCGTTTACTGCGAGGTATCGTGCTGTCCGCTCTATGTGAATTATTTCATTCAATTCTGAAAGAACTCTGTGGGAGATCTCAAATAATTTGTCCATTTTTGGATAAGAAAACTGCAGCTTCGAGGAATTAAATAACTTATCAAAACAGACCCATCTGGTAAAGAATAGAGTCAGCAGAAAGGTCAGCTGATTTCAGAATTGGTGTTCTTAACAATAACTTGTTTCCTTCCTAAATAAACATTCACACTAAAATTTGGGGATTGTTACAGTGGATAGGAGAGCTGTGGAATGGAAAGAGGGTATATTCTCAGTATTTGAGGCAAATAGATCAGTAAGCTAGTTGGAATCAGCCCAAAATTTTGCTCAAGTGATGATGTTTTTATCAAGGTATTCAGATGCCCCACTTTTTTTTTTTTTAAGGATTTTATCTATTTATTTATTTGACAGACAGAGATCACAAGTAGGCAGAGAGGCAGGCAGAGAGAGAGAGGAAGGGAAGCAGGCTCCCCGTTGAGCAGAGAGCCCAATGCGGGGCTCGATCCCAGGATCCTGAGATCATGACCCGAGCCAAAGGCAGAGGCCCAACCCACTGAGCCACCCAGGCGCCCTTTTTTTTTTTTTTTTTTTTTTGTCAGAGAGAGTGAGCACAGGCAGACAGAGTGGCAGGCAGAGGCAGAGGGAGAAGCAGGCTTCCTGCTGAGCAAGGAGCCCAATGTGGGACTCGATCCCAGGACGATGGGATCATGACCTGATCTGAAGGCAGCCGCTTAACCAACTGAGCCACCCAGGCGTCCCCAGATGCCCACTTTCACCCTACCTTTTCTACCACTGACTTCACTTGTCCTACAACTCTTATGGCACTGGAACAAAACCATTCATTCTACAACTAG
This sequence comes from Mustela nigripes, assembly GCF_022355385.1. Taxonomy (NCBI): domain Eukaryota; kingdom Metazoa; phylum Chordata; class Mammalia; order Carnivora; family Mustelidae; genus Mustela; species Mustela nigripes. The sequence goes on along the minus strand of NC_081560.1, from coordinate 60,696,867 downwards.
AAACATTCCTTTAAATGCAGGTACCTGTAATGCATTGAATTAAATACCCCCTTTTTTTAATGAATGGCAGGAGGACTGTTTTCTAGAGAGGAGATACGGTGGTTAATGAGGAGCAAGGGGGTGCTGACAAACAACAACAAAACTCAGCTGCAAATACGAGAAGCCAGGTGTGCCTAAGATAAACTCAGTATGGTTTGCAGTTGAGATGAGAGACAATCCAGTACAGAGCCATTCCACCATTGACAACCAAATTTAAAGGCTTAAGTCTGTAGAACTACATGGGTATTTTTTGGAACCACAATTATAAAGACCTTGGGAATAGGTGCATTCAAAGGTTATTCAGACATAAGCAACAAAAGAATACTGTGTGAACTTTAGAAATGAACTTGTGATTCATTTCAAAAGAGTTTCCAGAGAGCATTGTGATATTCTCTGGTTGGCTTTTGCAGTCAGCAAACTAAGGATAAAGACCACTCAAGTATTTAGAAATGAAGTAGCTACGAAAATGGATATAGTTGTATGTTAGAAAGACACTAAAGCATTTTAAGTCAACTAAGTTAGCTCTAGGGGCAAGAATAAATGAATAGAGATATAAGGCCATATTCTGGTAGAATCTTGGTATCAGAGAGTATGGAAGGGCCACTGAGGAGATAGTTAACTGTCAAATACCTATCATAAATGTCTGTCAAAATATTATTTAAGTTGCCTGATACTTGAACACATCAAGTGAAAGATAACATCTTAGGGTCAAAGAAAAGCATATAGAATCTAATTGCTCAACACAAAAGAAAATGAATAGAGAAAGAAAACAATCAAAACAGCAAGTTTAATCAAACTAGACTTCAACCTTGCAGAGAGACAGAGAGTTCAGAGAATAAATGAGTTTGTCCATTCAAACTAGAAAAATAGCAGAAGGAGGTAGAAAAGGGAGAAAAAAGGATATAGAAATCTGTAACTCTCATATATGAAAAAAATGGTATATACAATGGGAAAAAAAAGCACAATTGATTAAAAGTTTCTTGCAAGAAAAGCAAGGGAATTTTAAAAGAGGTTTTAGTAAATATAATCTAAAATTAATTTCCAATTCTTGAAGTCACATGTTTGAAATCTGAGGACCTCTCCACTGTGATTGACCATATGATGGGCCATGGTGACAACTATTGCTCATATCTAGTAAATAATGCTGTGAAATTTTCCATTTACATAGATGATGTTAGATGTGAAAATAATGCCCTCTGCAATCTCATTTTGGAGACTGACATTAAAAAATAATTTTTAAAAATCTGGCTTAAGGGGGGGGGTTTGGGAGAAGGGGGGTGGGGTTATGGACATTGGGGAGGGTATATGCTTTGGTGAGTTCTGTGAAGTGTGTAAACCTGGTGATTCACAGACCTGTACCCCTGGGGATAAAAATATATTATATGTTTATAAAAAATTAAAAATTAATTAAAGAAAAATCTGGTTTAAGCCAATGTTTCCCAAATGTATTTGGTCACAACCCAGCTGTGAAACATCTACTAAAATCTCTAGAATCATTAGATATTTAAATAACACTAGATTAGGGAAGTATATAAAATGATATTTTGACCTGTTCTTTTGAGGAAGAAATTTCAGTTTTATGATTGATGGCAATTTCTAAACTCCTGCATAAATAGAACAACCCAAACAAAGCACAGCACTGTTGAGTAGTTCAGGAGACAGTTTGGGCAAGATATACTAGAACTTTAAAGACAGAATACCACAGAGAGCACAACTACATAGAAAAGCTATAGAAAACCTTTTAGAGTCTCCTTAGATGTTTAGGCAAATAACAAAATGGGCATTCATAGGATGAAAATCTATGATCCTGTGCAAACAATCAACTTCTATGAAAAGAACAAATAGAAGCTTTAAGGTAACCATTTTCCAGAGTTTACTTATGTATCACTTAAGTTTTTATCCTCCAGAATCCAGAGACTTAGTTGAATATAAGGGACAGTCAATATGTGCTTATATGTAGATTAGTATACATATACATAACTCCTTCATCTGTCAGCTAAAAGTACCTGAAAGCAATGACAGCCTGGTAGCAAGAAGCACACCTGGTGCCAAAATTATAATTTCTAGTACTATTCTATGTTAAAAAGAACCCGGACTTACCAGAGAAATAGCTGATTCTACAGATGGGGTAGGAAATATACAACGTGAGCCTGAAAGGGCAGAAAGTAAGAAAAAGATAAAAAAAAAATCCCTACAAAAACCTAGAGTCAGGATTTGGTAGATATGTCAAAGGGATACAGAACCCCACTAAAAGAGCTATAAGTGATCCAGGGTGGAACAATTTATCAACAGAATTTAATATTATAACCCAAAGTGTGAAATAAATATCCATGAGTCTATACTGATAAAAATATTGTATAAATAATGTTGAATAAATATACATGAGAGATTAGACAAATATTCCATGAGAATAATTTCATGTAGTCACCTTCAAGGAAATGAAACATAACCCCACTTTGACAGTGTGGGCCGCATGTAGTGACTTGCTGCTAAGAGCACAGTACAGAAAAGGAGGAAGAGTAACTTTACAGTAGAGAAAACTGACAAACATTTCTCAAGTGGGGTGATTAAAGTTAATATCAACAGAGGTTAAATTGATACTATGTACTCTTAACACTATGTGATGAGAATTTCACTTTATCTCTAGGGACTTTGTTTCAATAGCACATTAATTCTAATCATGATAAAAAAAAAAAACATTAGAAACCTCCCGATTAAGGCGCATCATAACAAATATATCCTACTAATACAACATGTTAATAGGGTGACTGAATTCAAGTTATACAGGAACAAGTTCTACCTCCAAAATTCTAAAATTGCCCTAAAACTAAAAGTTTTTTTTAGATTTTACTACAGTGTATTTTGGGGTTTATAAAAGTGTGGAAACAAAATGTATGACAGAAATAGCACCATGTATATGAGGAGGGAAAAGCAAAGTATGCTATGTTAATATTCTCACATTATAAGTGAAGTTTTATATCACTAAAACTCAACTAATAAAAACACACATTAAAAAATGAAAAATCAAGGGGCACCTGGGTGGCTCAGTGGGTTAAGCCTCTGCGGTCAGCTCAGGTCACCATCTCAGGGTCCTAGGATCGAGCCCTGCATCCAGCTCTCTGTTCAGCAGGGAGCCTGCTTCCCCCTTTCTCTCTCTGCTTGCCTCTTTGCCTACTTGTGATTTCTGTCTCTCTGTCAAATAAATAAAATCTTTTTAAAAAATGAAAAATCAAAAAGATCTTATGGTTCCAAAGGAAAATAACAAGATGTTAGATTTAACCCAATCATACCAACAATTACACTAAGTTGAAATGATCTAAACAATCCAGTAAGACATAAAAACTTGTTAATTTTTTTCAAATTTCCTTGAAATATAATTCATGTAGAATAATCTATGAGTTTAAGGTGTACACCATGATGATTTGATATATGTATGTATTGTGAATTGACTACCACAATAAGTTTAGTTAAAGTTCATCACTGTTCAGAGTTAAAAAAATCTTTTCCTTGTGATAGAAACTTTCCAATCTACTGTCATACCAACGTTAAAAAAAAAAAAAAAAAGATTGTTACCTATAGTTACTATAATGTACATTACAACTTTGAACTTAGTTATCTTATTTCAGGAAGTTTGTATCTTCTGACCACCTCCTCACAATTCTTCCTATCCCTCACTACCACTCTGGCAGCCACAAATCTGATCACTGTATCTATTAGGGTTTTTTGGGTTTTTTTTTTTAAGATTCCATATATAAATGTGATAATACAATATTTGTCTTTCTCTGACTTACTTCTAACATAATGTCATCAACTTGTATGATGCTGTTGCAAGCGGCTAGATTTCCTTATTTTTTTATGCTAAATTGTGTGTGTGTGGGTGTGTGTGTGGGTGTGTGTGTTACATTTTTTTTTTTATCCATTCATCTAATGATGGATGCTTACATTGTTTTCATGCCTTGGCTATTGGAAATAGTGCTGCAATAAAAATGGTGGGTGCAGACATCTCTGAGATACTGATTTCATTTTCTTCAGAGACATGGTTAGAAGTGGAATTATTGGATCAGGTGGTAGTACTGTTTTTAATAGGAAACCTTCCTACCATTTTCCACAGAGGCTTTACTAATTTACATTCTCATCAACAGTGCACAAGGGTTTGTTTTTGCCCACATCCTCATCAGTATTTGTTCTTTCTTCCCTTGTTGACGATAGTGATTCTAGGGTCTGAGGTGATATCTCACTGGTTTTAATTTGCATTTCCCTAATGATTAGAGATTTCGAGTGGTTTCTTTTTGTATTCCTGTGGGCAGTTGGATATCCTTTTTGTAAGATATCTACTCAGTTTCTCTATTATTTTTTTCATTGTTTGAGATGTTTGTTTTTGCTATTGATTTGTATGAGATCCTTTGACACTTTGCATATTAACCCCTTATCAGAATGTAGAGTTTGTACATTATTTATCCCATTTCATAGGTTGCCTTTTCATTTTGTTGATTGTTTCTTTTGCTGTACAGAAGCTTTTTAGTTGGATGTAATGCACACTTTTACCTTTGATTTTATTGCTTGTGTTTTCATGTCCTATCCAAAAAATAATTGCAAAGACACATCAAGAAGATTTTTCCTTAGGTTTCCTTTAGAAGTTTTATGATTTCTGGCCTTAAATGTAAGTTTTTTTTTTTTTAATTTTTTATTTTTTATAAACATATATTTTTATCCCCAGGGGTACAGGTCTGTGAATCACCAGGTTTACACACTTCACAGCACTCACCAAATCACATACCCTCCCCAATGTCCATAATCCCACCCCCTTCTCCCCAACCCCCTCCCCCCGGCAACCCTCAGTTTGTTTTGTGAGATTAAGAGTCACTTATGGTTTGTCTCCCTCCCAATCCCATCTTGTTTCATTTATTCTTCTACCCACTTAAGCCTCCATGTTGCATCACCACTTCCTCATATCAGGGAGATCATATGATAGTTGTCTTTCTCTGCTTGACTTATTTCGCTAAGCATGATACGCTCTAGTAAGTTTTTAATCCATTTCAAGTTTTATTTCATGAGTAGTGTAAGATAGGGCTCTACTTTTATTATTTTGCCATGTAAATATCCAATTTATCCCAGCACTATTTACACTATTGAGAAGACTGTCTTTTCTCAATTGAGTAAGCTTGACTCCCTTATCAAATGTTAGTTGCCATATATTTGTGGCTTTATTTCTGGGCTTTGAATTTTGTTCCACTGGTCATTGTATCTTTTTCTATTTTTTTTTCTTGATTTTTTTTTTCTTTGTGTCAGTACCATACTGTTTTGACTGCTATCACTTTGTAATATTTGAAATCATGAAGAATAATGCCTCCAACTTTTGTTGTTCTCCCTTAGAATAGCTTTATTTGTGGTCTCATGCTTCTATATAAATATTAAGATTTTTTTAATATTTCTGTGAAAAATGCCATTGGAGTTTCCATATAAATTTCATTGACTCTATAGACAGTTTTCTGTAGTAAAAATATTTTAACAACATAATTCTCTCAAGCCATAAACATAAGATATCTTTCCATTTACTTGTGTCTTTAATTTCTCTCATCATTGCCAGTATTTTTAACATCAAAATATTTCACCTCCTATGATTAGTTAATTTTTTTAAGATTTTGATTTTTAAGGTTTTATGCATTTATTTATCAGAGAGAGAGAGAAAGTGCATGCACAGACAAGCAGGAAGAGCAGAGGGAGAAGCAGGCTCCCCACTACACTTGGAAACTGATGTGGGATTCTATCCCAGGACCCTGGGATCATGACCTGAGCAGAAGGCAGATACTTAACCAATTGTGCCATCCAGGTGTCCTGGCTAAATTAATTTTTAAGTATTTTATTGTTCTTGATAATATTATAAACTGAATTATTTTGCATTTTCAGATAATTCATTGTTAGTGTATTACAAATGGTACTTACTTTGTCCTTTTTATAAGTTGATAATTTATCCTGCAAATTTGCTAAATTTGTTGATGTTCTAAGAAATTTTGGTGAAATCTTTGGAATTTTCTATATATAAACACTTGTTATCTGAATATAAAAAAATTCATTTCTTTTCCAATTTTGATTACTTTTATTCCACTTACTTGCCTCATTGCTAGCATATCCAGCACTATATTGGATAGAAGTGGCAAATGTGGACACCTTTATCCAATTCCTGATCTTTGATAAAAAGCTTTCAACATTTCATTTTTGAGTATGATGTTTGCTGTGGGCTTGTTATAGATAGACTTTATTAAATTGAGGTGCATTTCTTCTAAACATAATTTGCTGAGAGTTTGTATCATAAATGATGTTAAATATTGTCATCCTAGTCAACCATCTGTGCCCTTGGAAAATGTAATCCACTTACATTATTTTTAAGAGAGGGGAGAAGGATAGAGGAAGAGTGAGAAAGAGAATGCCAAGCAGGCTCTACATCCACCATGAGCCTTATGTCAGACTCAATCTCATGACCCTGATATCATGACCTGAGCCAAAATCAAGAGTTGATGATTCAATAACTGAGCCACCCAGGGACCCCTGTAATCCATTTAGATTTAAAGTAATTATTGATAGGTAAGGATTTACTCTTGCCATTTTCCTAATTGTTTTGTTTTGTAGAGACACATTTCCTTATTATCTTGCTGTCTTCTTTTGTAAATTTGATGATTTTTATAGTAGTTTGCTCCATTCTTAATCATAAAATTTTAACCACTACATCTTTTGTCTTTGTGGTTACCAAAGGCTTACAAAAAATGTATTATATTTTTAACACCCTATTTTGCTTTAATAATATTAACCTCTATAGCATTCTTTAACTTTATACTTATTCCCCCCTTTTTATATTTCAGGTTATTGATATTATAACTTATATATTTTTATATGGTATATTTAATTACAAATTATTATGGTTATTTTTAATACATTGTTTTAATTTTTAAACTAGAACTATAAGTAAGTTATGGACCACCATTACAATATTAGTGAATCTGACTATCAATGTACCATTGCCAGGGAGTTTTATACCTAAATTCATGTGTTTTTACAATGTTAATTAGCACCCACTTATTTCCATTTGATGAACTCTCTGTAGCATTTCTTGCAAAGCAGATATAATGATGATGACTCCCTCAGCTTTTGTTTGTGGAAGGCTTTATGTTTCTATTTATGAAGGATATCTTTGCCAGGTATAATATTCTTGGTTGACAGGTTTTTTCCCCAACCCTGCCAATATTGTGAATATATATCATCCCTTTGTCTCCTGGTCAGAAGACTTTCTGTTGAGAAATCAACAAAAAATAAGTGATCTGTGAGAAAAGCAGAATCAAAGCAGGGACCAAAGAAGAGAGCTTCTTATTGATCAAAACATTATACTGAGTAACTTTTTAGAGCACAACCATGATGTTGAAAGAACAATGTCATATTTTAGAGGCAGAAAAGTTTATATGCCTCTGTGGAGAGTCTCAAATATGTGGTCTTTAGAGTGTTGATGATGAACACTTGGTTTGTCAATATCAGATTATCCTTAAGATTAGGTCAGGTCAAACAAGGGACCATACATCATTAGATCTATGGGGAATGGGAGGATAGAACACAAAATAATTGCTTCTTCCTATAGGGGTATTATGTCACTTATACCAAATTGTGGGGGGGGGGGAGGAACTGACCCGATTTGGCCACTGGAGGTTCTCTCCAGCCCTACAAAACTCCTTTCTCAGTTCCCCTGTGTTCTCTTTCTTCATCATAATAAACTAGGCAACAGATTACTTCTTGTTTCTGCTTTGTTCTTTAATCCCAAACCATTTAGTTAATAGATACTGAATTTGCTACTGCAGAATTTCCTCTCTACATTTATTAACCTTACCTTTGTCCTTGTCCAGGTCTTTTGAATTTCTTACCAATATAAGCGTATTTCTTCATTCACTAACCCAATATTTATTAATCACCTACTTCTTTCTTGGTCTCATGCTAATCATGGGAGAGGTACCTTGTTGAAAAATGTTGATATATCTATTCCTCATGATGTTCATGTGTTGGGGTTAATAATGTCAAGTATTTAACTGATAAGTACAATTATGAGGAAGAAGAGAGGTATATCAAAGTCCCTAGAAAAGTCATCTATTCTAAGCTTAAGATATACAGCTTCTTGGAAGATCTGGTTTTAAACTAATATCAAAGGATAGGGTAAGAATAAATTAGGCAGAGGCAATGAAAATGTAAAATGTAAAACAAGCAAGCAAAAAAACACAAAAAAAACCTAAATTCTTTAAGAATGTATGTCAGAATAAAATAGTTTCAAAAAGTACTTAAAAGATATTTAAACAGTAATTATTCACTTAGGGATATGAGTATGTGCAATATATGTATCATATATATATCTACAAATAGACATATAATCATATACACACACATATACACAGAAATATACATATATGTAATTAGAGTAGTCATCTTCTTTAGAAATACATATATTTAGATGACTATCTACTGAATTTTAGAGATCCAAGACATTTCTTCCTATCAAGAAGGAATTTTGGAGGAAAAGTAATACAAATTATTTACTTTCAGAAACAATTCAGAACCATATGGAAAATCAACAAGGTAACAAGGTATGGCAAAGGCTTTCCTGTGTTTGCTGACAAGTAAGAGGGCAGCTCCATATGCTTTCATGTACATTACCCCAGGAGGACAGGGCCATATGTTCACACGTATGTCAACCTTCTTGGCCTTCTGTATAAGGCAGTGTCCCAAGGGGTATGTTGAAAGGGAAAAGAGAAAGCAACCACAACATGAATATGAGGTTGTGGTGTGTTTCCTCTGTTGACAGATTTTGTTAGACCATCACTTCAGTTGGCAAGGACCCAGAACAGCTGCTTTACCCTGAAGCTAAGGTCTTTGTGATAGTACAAAATCTCGCCAGTGAGTGAGACAGTGGAGTGAAGGTGATGTGTCCTTTGGGAGTGGACTTTTCCTCCCTGGTATGGCATGTCTTAGGAAAAGTAATAATTACCATCTAAGACTTTAGATTCACAGAATTTTGTTCATACTCTTTTTGTCACCTTTGCCACTAAGTTCTTACAAAATGGATTAACATCCATTTACATATAACTAAAATCTTTCTTATTTAAAAGAGAGAGACTATGAAGTTTTAAAAATTCTGTTGGTGAAAGTCTCTTTCATTATAATTTAGTGATTAAATAGCAATGTTTAAATATCAAAGTTGATTTCTGATTTCGTAAGCTTATATCCAGGCTGTGCATATATTATAGTTTGGGCCAGATTTAGAGTCTATCATTCCAGAAAGTGGTAGAACCAAGGGAAAATATTTTACAACCCCAAAGTGATTCCTCATGCTTCAGCCTGCTGAAAAAAGTAGATGGTTTTATTTATCTTGAATGAAAGCATCAAGAATAGATGAAGAACATATTGTAAAGCTTTTAAAGTACTTTGATCTTTTTACTATATTTCCTTTATAAAATGTGTAAATGTATTATCTGTACTTAGTATTGGGTTTGACTTTTCCTGAAATTAAGTCATTCAAATATACAGAGAGAGTTAATAAGATTCTATTTAAGTTTATATTTCCCAATCTGTGTATGTGGAGAAAATGTTAAAATTTTCCTAAATCCATTTCCCACTGTTGCAATTAATTAAGCATAATTATTTAAGGTTATTTTTTTCAATTCTGTCTTTTACATTCCCGCGTCCATCAAAAAGATGCAAGATGAGTGGCTTTGCTGAGTAGTTTAAGTTTTGTGTTACAAGAGAAAAATTTGAATTTCAGGGTTATTTTTTAAGATTTTCATTTATTTATTTGACAGATATAGATCACAAGTAGGCAGAGAGAGAAGAGGAAGCAGGCTCACTGCTGAGCAGAGAGCCAGATGTGGGGCTGGATCCCAGGACCCTGGAATCATGACCTGAGCTGAAGGCAGAGGCTTTAACCCACTGAGCCACCCAGATGCCCCCAAAATTTGAATTTCAAAGTGAAAAAAATTGTCATTGTTATTTTTAGGTAAAAGTAATTTGAGATAGACATTTTGGAAGAGTCTTTTTTTTTAAAAAACTCTGAAGTAGTTATCTGGGTTTTTACCTGCAAAATATAGATAATATTATCCCCTATTTTACACAATTAAAATTCTTAGGAAGGTTTTACAACTATTCCACATAGCTAGCAAACAGGGAGTACCGTGATGTAAACTCAGGAACCATGACTTCAAAACTGAGATTTATTTTGCCACCATACTATGTTGTATGTTAGGTAAATGTATCAATGCTTTCCCTTTGTTTTTTCACATAGACAGAGGAACAATTCTGAAAAGGATCTGAGAAGTCTTTTCTAAAGTTCCTAAGATACTGAGTCCCAGTCAACCATCTATCTTCTCCTGTTATTTCCTCCTTCCAGTTTCACCCCACTGTCCTTCATTCTTGTTGCTTGTGATTACTTCTCAAAGCAACTTCAAGGAAGCCCTAGTCTCAGGCTCCATGTCTTAGGTAACTTTTCTTCCCTCTCACTCTTTGCTTTCCTTCCAGTGTCTCCCAAATTATTGTCTATCAAATCATCTATTTTCTTATAAATCTTTGTATCAGTCTCTGTTTCTAGGGAAACTCAAATAAAATATTTTTTTTTAAATTCCCTTTTCTTCATTTCTCTCCCTTTCTAGGATTTCTTCCTATGCCCTCCTCCTTTTGGCATCCTTTCCCTTTTGATAGGCACTCAGGTTTCCCATGGTCTCTCCAATTTCCCTTTCTACTAAAATCTGCCCTCATAAAATATATTTTAACCCAATATACCCTGGAGAGTAAATTACCAATAAGATTCATGGCCTTAGGTGTCTTTGTGGCAATTGCTCATTAGCACAGGGGCCAGACGGTACCCAGTGTTCTAAAACTTTGATTGCAGAATTTTAGGACTTTTGTTTTCTTTTGCTTTTTTCTATTGGGAATAAAAGCTATTTAAAGATTAGTGATAAGAGTAGGAGCTTGTCTAAAATCATGGCTAATAAATACTTTGGTGTGCCTCTTGGCAAAACTCTGTAATTTAAAATAACATATATTCAGATAATTTTATCAATATGCACATACCGATAGTTTTATTTTTTACATTCAAGAAAAAGTCATGGGGTGCCTAGGTGGCTCAATGGGTTAAAGCCTCTGCCTTCGGCTCCAGTCATCGTCCCAGGGTGCTGGGATCAAGCCCCGCATCGGGCTTTCTGCTCAGCAAGGAGCCTGCTTCCTCCTCTCTCTCTCTCTGCCTGCTTCTCTGCCTACTTGTGATCTCCACCTATCAAATAAATAAATAAAATCTTTAAAAAAAAAAAAAGGAAAGAAAAACTCATAAGCACAAAACTTTATAAAATATTTTTTTTTCTTTTGCCCCTAAGGCCATACTTTCTTAACCAACATGGTAATTTTGTTCTGAATGGTTGCAATTTTCCCTTGGTAAACTTAGTTATTTCATGATATATGATCAATTCTCTACCATAAAATATTTTTGAAAAGAACAATAAAAGTGCTGGGACAAGAAAAGCAACTCTTTTTCATAAACAGAAACCAGAGTTGCTAGCATATTCAATATGATTAAATGGCACTAAAAAAGATCATTGCAATTCACATGAAGAAACTCAGATGGCCAATCTGATGCCACAGTTTGTGCATTGTGTCACAACTCAAATTCTGAGTGGTAAACATGGCATCGGTTTCACTATTGGCAAGAGTATGAGAATGTGGAAGAAGCTGTTAGAGCACACAGCCTGTGATGTTTCCCCACCACAGTCTGACTTGCTCAGATATCAGTGTGCCAGAATAAACAGGAAATCCCTCCAGACAAGTATCATCAGAGCATCCTGTTCCTAAAATGCCTAGAACAGTTTAGTAAATAAAAACAATAATCTGAAAGATTCCATCTATTGTAAGTCAAAAGGCTTTGACAATCCTTTACTGATCTCTATATGGTCTCTCAATAAAACAAATGGAAATCAATTTTTTTAAGTTAGAATTTGGTCTCAAAGTTGAAGAAAACCGGACAGATGCCTAGATACCAAGTTTAAAAAGGGTTTAAAATAAATTGAAGATGAAGAGATACAAATGCTTAAAGTAATTTGCTGTGGTAAATATACATTTTTATAAAAATAAACGCACATAAGGCTAATTTCAGAACATCTCCTATATCCTTGCTTTGATTCTGACATAGATATTAGAGAACAAATGATATTCTCTGAATAGTTCAAGCTTTTATACTTAAAATCAGGAGTAGAAAATTGATGTAAAAGAAATAAATATATGAATTTAATAATTACTTGTTTTAAAAGAAAATCTCCATCCAAAGGAGATGAAAACTTATGTCCACACAAAAACCTGCACACTGATGTTTATAGCATCTTTATTCATAATTGCCAAAACTTGTATACGACAAAGATCCTGTTCACTAGGTGAATGGATAAATAAACTGGAATACATTCAAGAAATACAGCACTATTCAGTGCTATCAAGCCATGAAAAGACAAGGAATAAAATGAAAAACATATCTCTAAGTGAAATAAACCAATCTATATTACGTCCTAGAAAAGGCGAAGGTATGAAGACAAAAAGATCAATGGTTGCCGTGGGTCAAAAGGAAGAGATGAAGAGTCGCAATACAGAGAACTGGGAATATCTTTACAGTTGTGCCTTTTTTTTTTTTTCTGTTAATCTTAGCATCTGGCATAATAGCTGCTCAATACAGATTCAATCAATGATTGCTAAGTTTCACATATAATGGCAAGCATACACTCAATGAGCATCAACAATTTCTATTGGATAGTTGTGGAATATCACCTTTAGTTATCCATTGGTTCCATGTTGATTTATCTCCTTCATTAAGGTAAAAACATCAAGGGAAGTGATAACAGATATTAAACTATATACATATATTCATTATCATATTTGTTATCTTCCCTTAGTAAAATTATAGTTCTGCAGATCGGAATTGATGCTGGGGAAATAGAAAAATTTTAAAGAAACTGAAAGGGCATTGATTAAGGGTGTTTAAAGATCTTGAATGCAAGGAGAAACAATGTACATGCTGCTGAATTAGACTATAAAATTACATAAAAATATGATATATATTTTACTTTATAAAAACCCCAGAAGTATTCATTTATCTCCCAAATAAATAACATTAACTGTATTAGTACATTCAAAACTGGTGAGGTCCTTAATTTTTCAAAAGAAAATTTTTAGGTGCGATATTTTAGAAATAAATGGGCTACTTTATTTGTTACCTATGGTGCCATATATATTACTTTGTATTTACTACCATTTTCAAAAAATTGATACAGTATCCCTAAGAGCAAAAATTCCCAGGTGCCTGGGTGGCTCAGTCATTAAGCATCAGCCTTCAGCTCAGGTCATGATTCCAGGGTCCTGGAATCGAATCCCACATCAGGCTCCCTCCTCACCAGGGAGCCTGTTTCTCCCATTCTTATTCCCCCTCGTTGTGTCCCCCACCCCTGTCAAATAAATAAATAACTCTTTAAAAAAAAAAATAAACATTTCCCAGGCATAGTAAATAAGAACCATCTCCAGGTTGCTAAGTTTGAATTTCTCAATTTCAAATTGATTCATATTCAGTTGAGTTGCAACTTTTTCCCCCAGTATCGATGAACTCTATCTATGAACTACTGTTGACTTTTTGAACCAAGTAAATTAAAAAAATTATTGTGGGCTCAATTGTAATAAACCAAAGTTTTGCACAGCATAGCAGAATATAAACTCTGCTTCCATATAAGGACACTGTGGTGTCACTTTCTGAAGTATCAAAAAATTAACCACTGGACTGAATCATACAAATCTTTCTATTCCCAACAAGGTAGGAATCACTTAAGATTAGCAGAGTTGAGAAAATAGGCAAATTAATTTTTAAGGACCAGGGATTCTAGTAATGATCCTAGTGATAATCTAATATGATTAATATGGTTAAGTGGTTGAGGAGATTGGTCAAGTTTCAATTGAAATTCCCAGCTTGTAACAAAGGAGAGCCATGTAAACAGTCTTTCTTGTAACTTCAACTGTTGCTAAATCCTCTATTTCTCTTTTATAAACACCAAAATCCCTTCTTCAAAATTCTTAGTTCATATTCTAATCCAGGCCATAATCATCTTATAGTTTAAATATTTAAGTAGACTATCAGCAAAGTGAACCTTTGCTGTGAGTCTGTCAAATCAATTTGTACTGTCATTGTCAAAAGCCTCAAATAATGCATGATGAGAGTATATGTCATACTAGATACTCTGCTTTTTGTAAAGACCAAGTTGAGGTTCATGGAATTGAGTGAAAGTAGTGATACCAACTGACCTGGCTTTTATCCCGAGCTTTTGCTGCCCTTAATAGTACAGGTAATAAAATCTGGTAACATTAGCATAGTGTAGGGGATAAGAAGATTCTGATATTAGGCTCTCTGGGTTAGAAGCTCAGCTCCTTCACTTACTAGTTGTGTAAACTTGGACATGTTTCTTAGCCTCCCAGTTAACTTAGTTTCTTTATAGGCATTTTATTATGTAGTACATAATTACAGAGTTTTATTGGATTAAATAAATTAATCCACATAATGCACTTAAAACTATACTAGCCATATAGTAATGCTACAATAACTAAATGTTCAATAAGATATTATTTCTTTCAAAAATTAATACTTCTTCTCAATGTAATTTCTATGAAATAGCTGTAAAACTCATTTGTCATGATCCTAAATTAAAACAGCTTTAGTTTTATAATTTGGAGTTTATATAATCAGCATTTTATCTGTGTTTCTAGACATTTCTGTATACTGAAGAAAATTTTTCTTTGAAATTATAATGTTGGTTCTAACCCATACAGAAGTATAATTTCTTGGTCCTCTACTGAATCCTGTCATCACCTAAATGCAAATACAGTATTTCTCACAATTTATTTGGGCAATTCTTTACTTACTGTTTCTGTTATCTATTGCTTAGTAACAAACTTCAAAACTGAAGGGCTTAAAACAAAAAAAAATGTTATTTCTCATGTTTCAATGTGCTTACCATCTGGGAAATTATTTCTGGAATCATCATGAAATTGTGGTCATGTGACAGCCTAACCATACTAGGTGGATTCCATAGGACCTCACTTACGTATCTGGTGCTGTGAGGAGGATTTCTGAACTGGCAGGAGGTAGACACATTTTCTGTATCCTCTCTCTTTTCTTCACTCTCATCCTCCAGGTCTTTTTTGCCATGTGTCATCTCCTCATCAAAAAGACTGACATCTCAAAGCAGTCCCTATCACTTCTGCAACATTCATTTCATTAGAGTAATCTCAAGTCCAGCCCCAATTCGAAAGGAGGAAAAATAGGCTCTAACTCTTGGTAATAATAGTAATTTTGCAAAGCAGCATGGTAGGAATTATTACAGCCATCTCTGAAAATCTACCAAGGTCGTTATCACTTCTTGACCTTTTGGCTAAGATCAAGTGAAAACCTACCAAGGTCTGCCTTTTGAGCACACCAGCTTGCACCTTCACACTTGCAAAATATACTCTCTCCTTCTAGTACACTGTCTCTAATCACTTTTTATCCATTTATGACATTAGACTCACCATATTCAGGCCTGGGTCACATGTTTTGACCCAGGCCTGAATATGGGTAAGGATCCTTAAGTACATTTCTTCAGTATGAGTCCTCCTGATCTGGAGACTTGTGAAGTTGAAAGAAAGTTTTCTGCCCCTCACACACCCAACGTTCTATGAGAGACAAAGAGAAGATAACCTCTGTAACACAGTGTTGTAAAGAGGAAAAAGTAAGGAGCACATGGCAACCAAAGAGCCGTAGCAATTCTTACATCTATATAACCACATGTTTTCTATATTTCAAAGCCCAGATTTTCTTTTCCTCTTACCCAAGAAGCCTTTTCCAGCCACTAGGATACTCCATGTCTAAGTCCCTGAGCCTGTAGAACTCTATCTTAAGATGTTTTTTTAAAGATTTTATTTTTTATTTATTTGACAGATCACAAGTAGGCAGAGGCAGGCAGAGAGAGGAAGGGAAGCAGGCTCCCTGCTGAGCAGAGAGCCCGATGCGGGGCTCGATCCCAGGAGCCTGGGATCATGACCTGAACCAAAGGCAGAGGCTTTAACCCACTGAGCCACCCAGGCGCCCCTATCTTAAGATTTTGATGTGAATTGTTCCTATCCTCCTAGCTTTGGAACAGAATTGAACTTCACTTAGTGGTTGATCCTGAGAATGCTGTCTGCAGTTGATCTTTCCTTCTCATGTTTTCTTCTTGGAATTTAGCACATTTATGATTATCTTCAATGTTGATTTATTTACTTGAATATTGTATGCTTACATACACAATAAAAGCTCATAAAAGCACAGAGCCTCTTTATTTCCTATTCACTAAATTATTCTTAGAATTTAACACAGAGACTCATACTTGAGAGATGACCAATAAATATCTGCTAAGTGAGTGAGCGAATGAGACCTACAACCACCCTATAAAAGAGAGGTTTGCCTGTTGCAAAGATGAAAAAAATTGAGTGAGACTTAAATAGGCTAAATAACCTGCCAAAGGTTAGACCTATTCAAGAGCAGAACCCAGCTTAATCCAGCAACATGTTTTTTCTGTAATTTCCTATTCTTTATAAATGGAAATAGACCAAATGACCTTCTGAAGGTTGACATTGTTTTGGAATCTTCTTCCTGCATCACTTCACCATTTCATGTAACTTCAGGTTATATTATATCAGACAACTCCAGAAGAATGCCAGTGACTTTCACCTTGCTCTCCCTTTCTGTTTATTGCTTTTTTACAGACAGTGTATATTATTTAATAAGTGAGCAAATGGAAACTGGCAGATGAACTCACCCTACACTGAGGAAAAAGACAATAAGCACATTTTTTTGGCTTAATTTCCAATGATTAGCATCAGTTGGTGTTCCTGTTTTGGGAAGAATATCTTTCTGATTCTTTCTCCTTATCCATAGAGATTCACTCATTTATGTAATATCTCTATTTTGATTTCTAAGCATATGCTTCCCCAATGTGTAAAGAATTTCAAATATATGAAAACAAAGGTTTTATATTAGTCTTTCCTTAGAGATGCATCATCAGTAAAAACCTGAAATTCTCATACTGAAATGAAATTAATACAATTGCAAAAGTACTTTAGAAACGAAAACCCCCATCTTTTAAGGATTATCTGAAGTTTGAAAGGCAGATAATCTCACTTAAACATACACACACACACACGCACATGCACACATTCCTAAAAGGGGAGTTCAAATATATTCCAACTTACCACATCGTTAATAAGCACCTATGAGCACCTACTATGGTCCTAGCACTGTTTTGGGTAATTGTTATTGTATACTTAGCCTTGCAAAAAAAATATGCCATGTAGTTATTTGCAGTCCTACTTTGTAGGTGAGGACCATGGGTCCCAAGGGCTAATGTCAACAATTCCAATCCAGATTTGTATTTTTCATAAGTTCATCACACCAACCTCAAGAATTTGTGATTTCATCTTATATGAAAACTAGTGAGGCAAGATAATTTAAAGCAAAAGGTAAAATCAGAATACTGATGTCTACTAGCTCCATTGGAGGAGAGAGATCAAAGCTTTGCTCTCAGGAGTATGTTTGTTTGTTTTCCTTCTTCTTTTCCTGAAAAAGAAGTGACAAAGTCTGTTGTCCAAAGAAATGTGTTTGGGGTAATTAATCTTTAGATAATAAAATCATTTAATTAATGCTTGCTGTAAATACTGCTAACTAAATTTTTATCAGGTCAACTAAAAGCTAAACATAAATTAAACAAAAATACCATAACATTTTTTGCATTAAACTCAAGTAGGCTTTTCTACCATTATTATAAATTGTGTAGTACAGTTTAGCATACTTTCAGTAGCAATTCACAGCCTTACCAATGCAGATTACTTTTTTATAATTACTTAAATTCAATTAGCCAACATATAGTGCATATTTAGTTTCAGATGTGGTGTTCAACATCTTATCAGTTGCATATAACTCCCAGTGCTCATCACATCATGTGTCCTCCTTAATGTCTGTCACCCAGTTACCCCATCCTTCCCACTGTCCCTCCAGCAACCCTCAGGTTCTTTCCTATAGTTGAGAGTCTTTCATGTTTTTTCTCCCTCTCTGATGACTTCCCTTTTAGTTTTCCTTCTCTTCTATGATCCTCTGTGCTGTTTCTTATACTCTACATAAGAGTGAGACTATGTGACAATTGTCTTTCTCTAACTTATTTTGCTTAGCGTAATACCCTACAGATTACCTTTTTAACTGTAGAGAAATTTTCTATCACATACCAGAATGGCCAGAGGTTAATGTGGTGATGGAGTCATTACTCATATAATCAGCTACTCTAAAATGTTATTAAAAATAAGCAGCAGGGCATCTGGGTGGGTCAGTGGGTTAAAGCCTCTGCTTTCAGCTCAGGTCATGATCTCAGGGTACTGGGATCGAACCCCGCATGGGGCTCTCTGCTCAGCAGGGAGTCTGCTTCCTCCTCTCTCTCTCTGGCTGCCTCTCTGCCTACTTGTGATCTCTATCAAATAAATAAATAAAATCTTAAAAAAAAAGAAGCAGCAAATTATTTTTGCTTGACCTGAACAGAAATGTTATAATTTAATTTGAAGAAGACACAAAAAGATGGACAAGCATTCCATGCTGATAGATTGGAAGAATAATTTGAATAATGTGTATTCACTATTCATACAGGTATACAGGAAGGATATACATTCTTATCTATATGACTATTTTAATTGGACAATTAGAATAAACTTTATGCCCATTAGTTTCTCATTTATAAACATGAGTGGTACATACTTTATGGATTATTGTGAGTAATTAATAAAAAAAAAAATCCATGGGGCACCTGGGTGGCTCAGTGGGTTAAGCCTCTGCCTTCGGCTCAGGTCGTGAACTCGGGGTCCTGGGATGGAGCCCCACATCGGGCTCTCTGCTCAGCGGGGAGCCTGCTTCCCTCTCTCTCTGCCTGCCTCTCTGCCTGCTTGTGATCTCTGTCTGTCAAATAGATAAAATCTTTAAAAAAAAAAAAAATCCATGAAGTGTTCACCACAGTCACTAGAAAATGGTAAACAGAATAGAATTAGGAGGTATTACAATTGCCTCCAATTTGATTTTTTTTAAAGCATCTCAAACAAGGTTTATTTTATGCATATAAAACTCACCCATTTCAAGTATATGAGTCAATGATTTTAGTAACTGTGTCGGGTGGGTGCATCCATTAGCATAATCCATTCAATTTTATCATTCTTGTTTGAAAGTTTTTTTTTTTTTAAAGGTTTTATTTATTGATTCAACAGAGAGAGATCACAAGTAGGCAGAGAGGCAGGCAGAGAGAGAGGAAGGAAAGCAGACTCCCTGCTGAGCAGAGAGCCTGATGTGGGACTTGATCCCAGGACTCTGGGATCATGACTTGAGCGGAAGGCAGAGGCTCAACCCACTGAGCCACCCAGGCGCCCTTTGTTTGAAAGTTTTGATTCACAAAACATCTGCAAAAAGGAAAAATAAGATGGTTGTCAATATTAAATGAGATTTAGTAAAGAGATGTGTATACATATGTATGGATACTGTTAGCTCAGTAGATAGAAAATATATATAACTGCTACCTACAACTTAGAAAGAATAAGGTAAAATTTAATCTTTCTCTACCATATCTGAATTGAATTTGTGAAATAATTACAATTTCTTCAATAATTTAAGAATTCCCTTTTCTATTCCATGAACTTAGAAACACGGTTTTCACTAAGAAATATTCCAAGTTGTGTATGTGTGTCAAGAAGATTACTTTCCAAAGTGAATCAGTATAATTTCTTACAAGAGAAGCCAGATTTTGTGTTGTTTCTATTGTGGAAGGTCCTGAAAATGTTTACTTCATCCTACTCTGCACTTTGTATTAGTAGTCAAAAATATCAATAATTCTGAAAAGTATGCATAGGAAAAAAGAAATTTAAATGTTATGTTTAACATACATATCCATGGTAAGTGCAGTCATTACTATATACAAGTATTTGTATTAATATATATACACATATATATATATATCACTTTATAGTCATTATCTTATAAATTAAGCAAAGGAGGCTTAAAAAGTTATATATTCTGAACTCAAATGTAAAACAAACTAACTAAAAGAACCTCCTGAAATTATATCTACTCAGATTTCAAAGGTTATAAATCTCACTACTTTGACATATGGTTGCTTTTTAATGATTTTATTATCACTTTATTGGTACAAGGACATGGAAAAAATACCGTTCAGTGCTTTGTTTCCATTAAATAACAAAATAGAAGTCCTGAAAGGTATGAAATATAAAACAAGTAGAGAATCAAATATATCACTCCTCTGCTCCACTAGACCCTATTAAAATTTGATTTTATTGCCTGTTTAAAGCATTGAGTTTTGTTTTGCTCTGTTGTAAATTTGTTCTGCTGCTGTGGTCAAAGTCACTAGTTAAATTTAAGATTATCCCACTCCAGTAAGGGCTCTAATTACATCTTTGAGTATGTTAAATAAATACCAATTACATATTAAGGGCCAAATGCTGGTCTTGAATTTAAACAAAGAATTTATACTTCAATTAAGCCTGAACATCTAAGACATTTATTACAAAAAGCCTTTGATGCTGAGGTATATATACACACACACATAATGATATAGCTGTCTAGGGACTAAAAAAATTTAGTTAAGTATGATTTGAACTGGGCATTAGGGGTCACCAAAAGTCTTCCACGACAACCTTTCTATTTTACATTGAACTCTCAATACTAAAAATGAAAGACGAATGGGAGATGTACTTATAAAAAAAAAACTAAATATCATAAGTGTACAAACTTCTGATTTGAGAACGCTTATAACTTTTCTTCATGTCTTAAGAGTCCTTTAAAAAGAATAAGAGATGATTCCCACAAACAGAAGGATAGAAAGGGTTCAGCAAAAGAAGATGACCCCCTTGTTGGGAATCTTAGCAAACCATCTTGAGTGTCAAGGACAATGGTAACAACAAATACCTTAAAACTCTACCAAATAAGGTTTAAATATCTTCCCATTGGTAATAGTCTTCGAGTAGGCTATTATGTAACAAGACACATCCTTGATTTTCACTTTAAAAAGTTTCAGACAGAATGTGAGACTATTTATTCTCACAAAACATAACTCTAAAAAGAAAATGAGACCTAAGAGAGGTAAAAAACATACATGCACACAAAAAGTTGTACCCTAATGCTCATAGCAGTAATATTCATTAATAGTCCAAAGTAAGGGGAAAAAAACAAGTATCCATCAAATGATGAATAGATAAGCCACAGTATGGTATACCCATAAAGTGGCACATTATTTGGCCATAAAAAGAATTGAAGTGCTGATACATACACAGATGAACCTTGAATACATTGTGCTGTGTGAAAGAAGCGAGCCACAAAAGACCACGTATTCGATTAATATGAAAGCTGAGAAAAGGGAAATCTATACAAACAAAGTAGATTAGTGGTTACTTAGTGCTAGGTGCTAGAGAGTAAGGAATGAGAACTACAGTAAATGAGATTTCTTTTTAAGATAAACATATTCTGTAATTGGCTATAGTACAACTGTACATATCTTTAATCAGGGCAAAAATCATTTAAACATTTTAAAAAGGTGAATTGCATATTGTGTGAGTTTCGCCTCACTAAAGCTACTACACAATAAAAATAGAAATAGAAAAAGAGAAATTTACCTGGTAACAGGTTAATCCAAGTCTCATTTATAGGAATGTCCCTAGACATTGTATATGTGTGTGTGTGTTTACTTTAGTAGTTGTTAATGCTTTCTAGAAATCTAATACTTTGAATTGTTTTAATATACTTTCCATTTTTAGTCCTCTATTTTTAGAAGAGAATCCATTGAGAAATGACTTTAGATGTTGAATTTTGTCAAAATGACCTAAAATGCTTTTCATACATAAATGTTGTCAAGATGTGCTTCATTTTATGTAATAAATTATCAGAATCTAATGCTCTGATCAGTTACACTACACTATGCTATTTAAAGCTTAAAACCCCAACAGGGATTTTTTTTAATTTAGTATAATTTTAAACATTACAAAAATAGCTCTTGTGCAGCTCTCCTGCTGTGTCTTAGATTGTTGCCAAGGCTTTTTGTAATATGTTATCACTAGAGTAACATCTTTCTATAAATATTGCATCCCTGATTCTAATGTCACCCAAAATAGCAATGTGGTATAATGGATACTGAGAGAAGAAATATAAAGAAAGAAACTGAATTAATTTTATTTATATTTTAATCATTAAAACTTCCATATCATCCAAGCCTTCCCACTTATGTACATACCTTCCAAATGTGGAACTCTCCCTTGGGTTTGAGGATATTTGTTTTCAAGGTGAAAATATTTTTTCTTAGAAAATTAAGCTCAGTTGGAAATCTGATTTGTTATTTGAAAAAAAAAAAGTCATTGAACATTGTTGAGCAATTGGTAAAATCCTACTAACCAAGTATCAATTGCTTGCAGATTTCTCACTTCAATGACCCATTCCACAAAGCAATTTTTCACTGTACAAATTTTAAAGACCTAAACCTAGTATGCTTTGGATATAGTCTAAATCTCAACATGAATTTTTTTTTTTAATGATTTGTGCATATTTATTACATCGGGGCAAATTTTTAAAGGCACAAGAGGCCCTAGATTTCTATGGGGAAGTAAGGACCAGAGACAAAAAGGTAAGTTATATTTGATGATTTTTTCTTTCTTCTTCCTTGATCTGAGCATTTATTAGAAAACAGCTTTGGAAAGAACCTAGATGTCCATCAACAGATGAATGGATCAAGAAGATGTGGTATATATACACAATGGAATACTATGCAGCCATCAAAAGAAATGAAATCTTGCCATTTGCAACAACATGGATGGAACTAGAGCGTATCATGCTTAGCGAAATAAGTCAAGCAGAGAAAGACAACTATCATATGATCTCCCTGATATGAGGAAGTGGTGATGCAACATGGAGGCTTAAGTGGGTAGAAGAATAAATGAAACAAGATGGGATTGGGAGGGAGACAAACCATAAGTGACTCTTAATCTCACAAAACAAACTGAGGGTTGCCGGGGGGAGGGGGTTGGGGAGAAGGGGGTGGGATTATGGACATTGGGGAGGGTATGTGATTTGGTGAGTGCTGTGAAGTGTGTAAACCTGGTGATTCACAGACCTGTACCCCTGGGGATAAAAATATATGTTTATAAAAAATAAAAAATAAAAAATAAAAAAATAAAAAAAAAATTAAAAAAAAAAAAGAATAATTTTCATGTACTTATAAAGGATCATACTTTAGTAGGAAATGGCATCCAAGTTATTACCCAAAGACATCTTACTCTCAAGCAATGTTCAGAAATATCAAGCTTACTTTTGTTCAACATACTGCTTCTTTAAATGCTCTGCCAGGATTTTATAAGACCAAATATGCCATGCAGTTAATGCATAAGATTTACTAGCATGATATGAAAATGCCAGCATGAAGAGAAAAATTGAGAGATTCAGTCATTTGCTCATACAACAGTTACGGTAGAAGGGTTACCAACCATCTTTTTCAACATGAATTTTAAAGACAATGGAAATGACATAGTTTGCTTTTCTTTTCTTTTCTTTTTTTCCTTTGAGACTTTAATCCTTTGTGTATTTTGAGGAGAACTTAGTCCATGTGTGACTAATTGTCCATCAGACTTTATTCATCAAATTATGTTTTAAAAGAGCTACTTGAGGTTCTCAGTCAAAAAGCCTTCAAATAGACTTTGGAAATTGTCTTTTAATAAGCTATTAAGATATTGTTCTTGAAAAAGAGAAGGTCATTATTCTGAGCCCAAAGTAACAAAAGATTCAAGCTCAACTTGAAATATTAAACACAAAATGCTCAATAATTCCTACATTTACTACAGCTAATTTGAGCTTAGATTCCAATAGTCTGCCTCTTTGGAACATCCCTAATTGCATGTTAACTGCTAAATTCTGCATGACAAGAAAAAAAGTGGTTTGTGGTGACTACAGAATGATTTTAATCCCTGGATAATAACCAACTGATGGTGTCAGCTTGATTAGGCATCTACATAGGCCAAAAATATTTTTCTTAAAATTCCATGGAACCCTTAACATTTCATTTTTGTAGATTCTAATAACAAAATGGCAAAGGTAACCCTAAAAAGTGCATCCAAAAATTACGAGATCATTCATTCATAAAATTAGGTTGAATACTAGAAGCAACTTTTTTTAAAAAAATTAACATATAATGTATTAATTGTTTCAGGGGTGCAGGTCTGTGAATCATCAGTTGTACACAATTCACAGCACTTGCCATAGCACATACTCTCCCCAGTGTCCAACACCCAGCCACCTCTCCCTGCCCCTTCTCCAGCAACTAGAGGCAACTGTTCATTTGAAACCCCATCACCATCATCCTTCTGTACTTCATGAAGTAACACTATACAAGAATAGCAATTTTTAATGAAGACACAGTAGGCAAGAGAAAATCAGGGGAAAGAAGGGAAAGAGTTAAAGATAAGTTTGAAATTAAAAAAAGATATGTATAAAAATAATCCAGCACTGCAAGTTTTCTCATGTACACATGAGAAAATAGGAGAATTTATAATAACTTACCCATAAATAGTAAGGAAGGATGTTTCCTGGTTTATAGATGTAAAAGGCTCTAATCTAACTCATAAAAGCAGCAAACCCAGTTTTCTATATTTACTCATATCATACTCCTACTTTCTTGCTCAAATGATAATTTCACATACAAATTTAAGCATCTTAAATCCCATGACACTGAAGTATTTTGTTTTTCTTTGCTTTTGGGCCCTTGTTGTTTTTACAACTCCTCTTCTACAATTAGGAGTACTAACTTAAGCTAACTGGAACTGTCATCTCAATGTTCCTTAGTTCCTCTGCATTTCTGTACTCCATGGGACCACACTGTCAATGCCCCCTCGGCCACCCCACTGTATGTGTGAAAAGGAATCTGGTTATCAATATCTCCAGGTTTAACTTTATTCCAGTAGCTACCTTCGGCTTCCACTTCTGGAATTTTAAAGTGCCTGTCCAAAATACTGGGGAAAGAATAATGCTATTGAAATTTTATTTGTTTCCTTATATCTTTGTGAAGAGTGACACCTCAGAAAAATACTTTTTTCCCCAAGTTTTTGCTTAAACTCTAGTTACTTAACATATAGTAATGATTTCAGTTGAAGAATTTGGTGATTAGTTATTTCCATACAACACACAGTACTCATCACAATCTCCCTCCTTAATACCCATCATCTATGTAACCCATGCCCCCATGCACCACCCCTCTGGTAACCATCAGTTCATTTTCTATGTTAAGATTCTATTTCTTGGTTTGCCTCTCTTCCTCCCTCCCCTCCATTCATTTGTTTTGTTTCTTTTTAAAGATTATTTATTTATTTATTTATTTGAGAGAAAGAGAGTACACAAGTAGGTGGAGGTACAGAGGGAAAAGCAGATTCCCTACTGAGCAGGAAGCCCTATATGGCTTGATCCAAGGACCCTGGGATCATGCTGAGCATGATGTTAAACAGAGGCTTAACAAACTGAGAAACCCAGGTGTCTCTCATTGTTTTGTTTCTTAAATCCCACGTATGGGTGAAACCGTATGGTATTTGGTATTTGTCTTTGTTTACATGAAGATCCAAACACACACATACCACTTCTTTTTTTAACCATTCATCGGTTGATGGGCATTTGGGCTTTATTCATAATTTTGCTATTGTGATAATGTTCAAGATGCATGTATCCCTTTGGATCAGTATTTTATTTTTTTTATCGTTTGGGTAAATACCTAGTACTGCAATTGCTGGATCATAGGGTAGTTCCATTTTTAACTTTCTGAGAAACTTCTAAACTGTTTCCAGAGTGGCTGTACCAATATCCATTCCACCAGTAGTGTAAAGTGTTCCCCTTTCTCTGCATCCTCGCCAACATCTGTTGTTTCCCGTGTTGCTAATTTTAGTCACTCAAACAGGTGTGAGATGATACCTCATTGTACTTTTGATTTGCATTTCCCTATGAGGAGTGATGTTGAGCATCTTTTCATGTGTCTGAAGCCATCTGGATGTCTTCTTTGGAAAAATGTCTGTTCATGACATTCCTGAACTGGATTATTTGGTTTTGGGGTGTTGTGTTTAAAATGTTTTGGATACCAACCCTTTATCAGGTCATTTGTAAATATATTCTCCCATTCTAAAGGTTACCTTTTAGTTTGTTGATTGTTTCCTTCACTGTGCAGAACTTTTAAATCTTCATGAAGTTCCAGCAGTTTATTTTTCCTTTGCTTCCCTTGCCTCTGGAGACATATCTAGTAAGTTGCTGTGGCTAATCTCAAAGAGGTTAGTTCCTGTGTTCTCTAGGATTTTGATGGTTTCCCTGTCTCACATCTAGGTCTTTCGTCCATTTTTAATTTATTTTGTGTATGGTGTAAGAAAGTGGTCCAGTTCATTCTTTTGCAGGCTGCTATCCAGTTTTCCCAACCCTAACTATTGAAGAGACTTTTTTTCCTTTGACTATTCTTACCTGCTTTGTCAAAGATTAATTGATTGTATAGTGAATAGATATCTGTTTTTGTGCCAATGCTATAGTGTCTTAATCACTATAGCTTTGTAATGTGACTTGAAGTCTGGAATTGTGATGCCTCCAGCTTTGCTTTTCTTTTTCAAGGTTACTGTGGATATTTGGGGTCTTTGTGGTTTCATACAAATTTTAGGATTGTTTGTAGTAGGTCTGTGAAAAATGCTCATGTATTTTGATAGGGATTGCTTTAAATGTATATATTGCTTTGGGTAATATAGACATTTTAGCAATACTTGTTCTTCTAATCCATGAGCATGGAACGTTTTTCCATTTCTTTGTGTCATCTTCAATTTCTTTCATCAGCATTCTTCAGAGTACAGATAATTTGCCTCTTTGGATAGGTGTGTTCCTAGGTATCTTATGGTTTTAGGTGCAGTTTTAAATAGGATCAATTTTTAAATTTCTTTTTCTGCTGCTTCATAATTGCTGTATAGAAATGCAACAGATTTCTATACATTGATTTTGTATGCTGCAACTTTACTGAATTTGTGTATCATGTCCAGCAGTTTTTGGGTGGAGTCTTTTGGGTTTTTCTATATAGAGTATCATGTCATCTGCAAATGGTAAAAAATTGATTCCTTCCTTGATGTTTTAGATGTCTTTTATTTCTTTTTGTTGTCTGATTGGTGAGACTAGGAGTTCTAGTATTATGTTAAATAACAGTGCTGAGAGTGGACATGCCTGTTATGTTCCTAACCATAGGGAAAAAGCTCTCAGTTTTCTGCATTGAGGATGAACTTAGCTGTGGGACAATCTTAGCTGTAGGCTATAAAGATATGGCCTTTATTATGTTGAGGTATGTTCCCTCTAACCCTATTTTATTGAGGGTTTTCATCAAGAATAGATGCTGTATTTTGTCAAGAGCTTTTTCTCCATCTATTAATAGAATCAAATGGTTCTTATCCTCTTATTAATGTACTATATCATGTTGATTGATTTGCAAATACTGAACCACCCCTGCACCCAAGAATAAATATGACTTTATCATAGTGAATGACTCTTTTAACATACTGTTGGATTCAATTTGTGACTCTTTTATGGAAAATTTTTACATCTGTGTTCATCAGCGTTATTGACCTATGGTGGAGTCTTTGTTTGGTTTTGTTATCAGGATAATGTTGGTTTCATGGAATGAACTTGGAAGTTTTCCTTTCACTTCTATTTTCTGGAATTGTTTGAGAAGAACAGATAATTTCCTTTTTTTTTTTTTTTTTAAATGTTTGATAGAATTCCTCTGTGAAGCCTATATGGCCTTGGACTTAGGTTTGTTGGGACATTTTTGATTACTGATTCAATATCTCTGCTGGTTATTGGTGTGTTCAAGTTTTCTGTTTCTTCCTATTTCAGCTTTAGTAACTTATATGTCTCTAGGAATTTTCCATTTCTTCTGGGATGTCCAATTTGTTGGCATATAGTTGTTTGTTTGTTTTTATAATATTCTCTTTAATTGTATTTCTGTGGAGCTGGTTGTCATTTCTCCTCTCTCTTTTGTGATTTATTTACATCCTTATTTTTTTCTTATTGATACATCTGGCTGGGCGGTGTGTCAGTTTTATTAATTTTTTCAAAGAACCAACTCCTTGTTTCATTGTTCTGTACCATTGTTTTTTTTGTTGTTGTTTGGTTTGTTGGTTGGTCGTTGTTTTTACTACATCATTTTTTGTGCTCTAATCTTTGTTATTTCCCTTCTTCTGATTTTTGGCTTCATTTTTTGTTCTTTTTCCAACTCCTTTTAAGTGTAAGTTTAAGTTGTTTGAAATTCTTCTTGCTTCTTGAGGGAGGCCCATACTGTGATATATTTCTCACTTAGCACCACTTTTGCCTCATCCCCAAGGTTTTGGGCCATCATGTCTTCATTTTCACGGTTTTTTTTTTTATTATTATTTGATTTCCTGGTGGACCCATTCATTCTTTAGTAGTATATTGTTTAATCTGCATGAAAGATTTAATCTGCAGAAATTTAATCTGTTTAATCTGCAGAAAGACCATTTGTGGTCTTTCTGAATTTTTTCTTGTGGTTGATTTCAAGTTTCATATAGTGTTGTGATCAGAAAATATGCACAGTATGACCTCAATCTTTTTGTACTTGTTGAGGCCTGCTTTGTGATCTAGTATGTGATCTGTACTAGAGAATGTCCCTTGAATGGAGAAAGTGCACTTGAAAAGAATGTATATTCTGCTACTTTAGGTTGACATGCTCTGAATACATCTGTTAAGTCCATCTGGCCAGTGTGTCATTCAAAGCCATTGTTTCCTTATTGACTTTCTGCTTAAATGATCTGTCCATTGATGTAAGTGGGGTATTAAAGTACCCTATTATTATTGGATTATTCTCAATGAGTTTCTTTATGTTTGTTATTAATTATTTTGGGAAGTTGGGTGCTCCTGTGCTGAGGCATAATCATTTTAAATTGTTAGATCTTCTTTTTGGGTAGACCCCTATATTGATATAGTGCCCTTCTTCTCTTCTTCTCCTGTTAAAGTCCTTCATTTAGAATCTAGTTTGTCTGAAATAAGTACTGCTACTTCAACTTTGTTTTGACATTCATTTGTATGATAAATATTTCTCCATCCTCTTGTTTTTAATCTGCTGGTGTCCTTAGGTCTAAAATGAGTCTCTGGTAGGCAGCATTATGGATGGGTCTTGTTTTTTAGTCCATTCTCACACTCTGTGTGTTTTGATTAGGGAATTTAGTTCATTTACATTCAAAGTAATTATTGATAGATTATGTATTTAGTGTCATTTTGTTGTTTTGTCATGCTAGAGATTTTCTCTGTTCCTTTGTTGTCTGTGTCATTTTTGGTCTTTCCTCTCATAGAGTCCTCTTTAACACTTCGAGGACTGGTTTAGTGGTCATGAGCTCATTTAGTTTTTGCTTGTCTAGGAAACTCTTTATCTCTCCTTCTTTTCTGAATGATAGCCTTCCTGGATAAAGTATTCTTGGGTGCAGATTTTTCCCATTCAGCATGCTAAATATATCAGACCACTCTGGCTTCCAAAGTTTCTGCTGAAAAATATTCTGCGAGCCTTATGGCTTTTCCCTTGTAAGTTATTGACTTTTGTCTTGCTGCTTATAAAATTTGTTTTATCACTATGTTTTGCCAAATTAAATACAATATATCTTGTTAGCTTTATTTTGTTGATTTTTAGTGGGAGTTCTCTGTGCCTCCTGGGTTTGGGTATCTGTTTCCTTTCCCAGATTAAAGAAGTTTTCAGCTATTTTTTCCTCAAATAAATCCTCTACCCTCTTTTCTCTCTCTCTTCTTCCTCTGGGGATCCTTTCTATGAATGTTACCATGTTTGATGGAGTCACTGAATTCCCTAAGTCTATTCTTGTTTTTGTTAGTTCTTCTTTCTCTTTTGTGAGGTTCATTATTTTCTCTTTTATATCACTTACTCCCTCCTCTGCTTCTTCCATCCTTGTGTTCATTGTAGTCTATTTTGAATCTCAGTGATTGTATTTTTTTTATTTTTAACTGATTTATCTCTGGAGTAAGGCTCTCACTGAATTTTTCCATTCTTTTCTCAAGCCCAGAAAATACCCTTATGATTATTGCTTTAAATTCTCCATCATGCATATTACTTATAATCTATTTTGATTAGATCTCCATTTGTGACATTATCTTGTTTCATTTGGGATTAATTTGTCCATTTTGGCACTTTGTCTAAATCTCTGTCATCTTCTCTGCATTAGAAAAGCTTGTTGTTTTTCCTGTTCCTCAAAGTAAAGGATTTATGAAGAAGAGGTAAAATAGTGTCCAGTGTCTGGTGCTTCAAGGGAATGTCTCTGGTATGTGCTGCATGTGCTCTGTTGCTATGTTTTGGCTGCTATGTCACTCAGATCAGTCATCTGCAGAGGCTCTCTTTGCCTGTAGTGGACACTTTTGGGAATTTGTCCAGAGTGTGGTGAGTTTAAACTAGGTATGCTCTGGTCTTCTTTTTAAAGAGACATGATGCTATTTCCACTAGAACTAAAGACTTCTAGAACTCTGGTCTGTGGATGTGGTATATACAGGTGTTTCTGCTGGTTTTCTATGGGAAGGGTCTACCATGGACTTCTTTAGACACACCTGTCTGAGAAAAGCAGTAGCAACAGAATGCAGGGGACAGAACATGGTGTAAACAGTTAGGCATCCAGTGTTGGTGCTTTGCTATTTACTAAATTTGGTTTATGCTGAAGGGTGGGTGAGGGAATGGCTCCATTCAGGTACTTTGTCCCTGGTAAGGGGGCTCTGTGCTTGCTGGTCTCAGAGAAGTACTCCCAGAAGAGTGAATAATCACCCCACTCTGTGTCAAGGTATTTTTCAGATTGCTGTTTTCATGTTCTGTGTCTCTGGGTTGCTTGTCCTTCTTTAGCAATGCAATGTACTTTGGGCTCTACCCTATCCAGGCCTGTTAACTTTTAGAACTCCAAACTTTAGGGACATGCTGTCATGGGTGCCAGGTCTTCTAGGAGAGGGTCTCATCATGTTGGGATGGTACAGGTTTGATTTGACCAAGAAGAGCACTCGTGCCAGAGCATAAGTGTGTGGGATTTGGATCTAAGAAGACTAGGCAGCCAGTGTCCAGGTTATCTGCCCTCAGCAGGTGTCTCTGTGCCTATACTGAGAGGCTGGGGAGGGAAATGGTACCCACCAGCTCTTTCATTCCTGGAAAGGCATCACTGTGAATGCCAACTCCCACAGATATGCTCCAGGAAGAGAGAACAGGCTTCCCCCTTGTGCTTTAAGCAATCCTCAGATCATGCCATCTGCCCTGGGATTGCTTGTATCTTCCCTCCAGGAGTAGGGAAGCACACTCAGGGCTCTATCCCAGCCAAGCCCACCAACCTCTAAAACTCCAGTCTTTGAGCCCTGCTGGTTGCCAAAACTCAAAATTTCAGTCCCTCTCATTTTTCCAGCCAATGACTTTGGGAACTGCTTCCTGTGTGCATTCCCCTATGTGTTCCTCTCTCTGTCACTTTTCTCCACAACCAGGGCTCCCTCCCCTCCAAGGTACCCATGGTCCATTTCTCTCCCAAACCATGTCTCCCCACTTCCTACCTTCCTCATTGTGGCCTCTTCTCTCACTCTAGTTGTGGGGTTTTTCCTGTCAATCATTAGAGTGACTAATTGGGTATTCAGAATGATTTGATAGTTATCTAGTTGTATTAAAGGGACAAAACAAGCCAAGAGTCCTCCTACCACTGCCATATTAGCTCCTCTACCAGAGAAATATTTTGTACCTAAGGTAATTTTAACTCCCAGAGTTATTATTTATGTATTTGAACATGCTTGAAACTGCAAAATATGAGCTAAAGAAATTTAAGACACACTTTGGATGTGACCGTTCTTGTCTCCAAAATATATATAATAGTGTATTAGCCCACATTCTCCAAAAAACTGAGTTTGAGACAATAGGCACATGCTAACATTTTATTGGGAAGGTGTAATCTCAGGAACACAAAGAGGAAAAGGGCAATGAGCTAAAGCAAAAGCAGAGTGAACCTTTATGAAACTCAGCATAGTTCCTATAGAAAACATTGTTGGTTGCTCCATCTTATTGATGTCTGTGGTGAGGTGGTATGTAAGAGCTGTGTCTCAGAACATTCTGTTACAGAAGGAAGATGGGAATATTTGTTTCAGGCACATTCTCATTACTGTTCTTTCATTGGTTGAAGTCATAACAGGACTATTAACTCCCCTACACTTTTCCACTGTTACTTGGCCCCTTTGGCATATGGATGTAACATCTCTTGAGAGAAGCAGTGCCATCTTCTCTGCTGTGTATCATAAAAGTGCAGGTGGCAGTAAGACAGTAACACGGCTAGCCTACCGAAGGCTGCAATTTGATACAACAGGAAAGTATTAAGGCTAGAGACAAGACCCAATAAGTTCATGACCTAGCTATCAGCAACTGCTGCAGCAGGCAGAATCTTGTAGTGTATGATCTCCTTCATGAAGACAGTGATGCCTCTCAAGGAATTTCTCTAACAACGATCAATACCTCCTCTCTGTTGACTGCAAGAAGGTAGCTTATCCTAGGTAACATTGCTACAAGGCCATATGTAGAATTATCATGAAAATATACAATGAAAAATTAACAGTATATTGAGGGAAGGAATAAAATACAAGGAGAGATATGTATAGACATTATTGGGGGAGAAAAACCTCTAAGTAGGAAAAAGTAATTCCACTGATCATCATACATAATTACAACTTGCTCACACACTGCCCTCCCATCTGATCCAGTATTCCGAATCCTCTCCCAGCTTCTCTTTTTGCCATAGTATGACTACTTTCTATTGTGTTAGAAGATTTACTTAGTATCATGTTTATGGTTTATTGCCTGCTTACCTCACTATACTATAAACACTACCAGGACAAGGAATTTCATCTGTGTATTCACTGAATAATCCAAGAAACTACAAAGTCCCTTTAACATAGCAAAATTCAATAAATATATATTAGTAAGTTAAGGTGAAAAAAGAAGCAAAATGTGTATTAAAATCAGACATTTTCTGATAAAAACAGAAGAAAATCCTATATAGAATGTTGAAAGAAAGTGGGGATACATTTGCTCATATGGCTGAAAAATCCAAAGTAGGCCTCTCTTCATGTTAGCTTAGGGAGGACTTGAAAACCTATCACCAGTCTCTTATTGCATCAGTGTCTTGATTCTCCTTCTCTGTTTTTCATTGTTTGGAACTGCAGTGGCCTTCACAACTTCCCAGATACCATTCCACTGTGAAAAAGAAAACATTTCCTTCATGATGCTCAAAAGACCCAGGGTTTGCTATGATTGGGGATTGATCTAGTTTCTTGAGGCCAGGACAGTGTAATGTTTCATCTGGCAGAGTCTTTGGCCACACATGCCCCACAAGCCAGGGGGAGAGAGAGAGAAGCATCATCAGAAATGCATGGGGTGTGGGGCATTAGAGACTTGTGTAGGTCAAATATTTTAAAGAAAATCATGATTAAAAACATAACAGTATAGGAAAGGCTTCCCTCATTTAAAAAAAAAAACCCTGCCAATTATTTCATAGATTGAGTGGAGAAGGGAAGCCTCAATGAGCCCAACCACCCTTAACCTAGAAATCTCACATTTGATCTTTGATCACATACGTGTCTATAAAAGCATTAGGCATGTATTATCAAAATGCAGAAGGAATTGTATAAAAACATAAATCTAGCAATTTTAAGAAAAAATAATAATATAAAAATAAAATGCTGTTTAGCCCAACATTCTGCTTGAGTATAAAAATAAGAAATTTTGTAGAGTTGTTTGCATTCTAAAGTATAAATATATACTCCCAAATATGCTGACTTATATCTATTGCCATCAGGCTCTAAAGCATTTAGATAATTTGTTCATCTGCTATTTATAAAAAGAAATCTTAATTTAAAAAATGGATGTTAAGGTCAATAAAAATGTATAAATAATACAGGAGATAAACTTTCTGCAGGTTTACATTTAGTCCATTTAAAATTTACCTTTTCCTAATAAAGACTTTAAACCATTTGGAACAAAGCAGAAATAAACTAATATGGAGAGATCTTAATTTCCTGACATGATTCCCCATTCCTTTTGAGGTTTTGCCCCTTCTGAACATTCGTAAGTGTGTGTGTCTGCACATTTGGAATTTCACCTTATGGTATTCTATTTTAAGGCTACATAACCAGGAACAGATTGCATCTAAATATAGAGAGGGCTCTATTATATTATCTTTAGTTTAGCTTTAAAACTATCAATCAAATGAAAATTATGAATTGATTTATTTATTTAAAGTAATATATGTCAACTAAAGAGTTTTTCCTATATAATTATCATAATCAGTTAAATGAGTATTAATTATTTTGGCATTATCTCCCACGTGAATAGTTAAATGTAAGTCTCTATTAAAATATATCACCCTTGTTAAAGAGTGGTTTCCCTGTATATCTCAGTCACAGCACATTAGTACTGAAATGGACCCACAGATAATTTAATTAGAAATTACTCATTTGACATGTAGATAAGCTCTGCTCCCCTCTAACTTTAGCTAGAAGCCAAATCTCAAAATCCAATGCTATTTCCAATAAACCATACTTCTTTCTCTTCTTATATTCCATCTCTATGGAGTATTTCATCTTCTTAATTTGGTTTTCAGTTTAAAAACAAAATTATCTACTTGATTGATAAGTAATCATATATAGCTCAGAATATGTTTAGGCCTTTCCAGAGGAGGTATCTATAACATCAGAATTTCACTTACTCTAAAATCTCAATTATTTCTAGGAGTCCCTGGGGTATCACATAAAGGTCATTGAGTGTTCACATATCCACAAGGTGTGAGTATCCCACTGTGAAGATCATTGAGTTATATTACTACAACTCCAACGTGCACGCACAGACACACACACACACACACACACAGCATTCTTTCCCACCCTGCCACACTCTTAGAAGACTTGGAATTTTTGCTTGAATAAAAATGGAAAATTCTTTTTATTGTATCTATATCAGTATTGCTTAAAGTTGAAGCATGCAGCATATTATGGTGCTACTTTATTTCTTGGACAAATGTACTTGAGAACTGAATTTTTAAGTCCTTTTTGTGCTGAAAAATAACAGACATAAAGAAAGGTACATATATTAGAAGTGTTTATTTCAGCAAATTTTCACCAAGTGAACGCATCTGAAAACCCAAACCTACCTTAAGAAATAGAATATTATCAGCAGTCTAAAAAGATTCCTCCTACCCTCTCCCAATTGTTACCACCCCCAAAAGTGGTTATCAATATCTTGAATTTTAACACCACTTATTAACTTGCCTTTTCTTGTTACTTTACATAAATAGATTTATATCCTGGGTACTCTTTTGTTGGTGGCTTTTTCCACAAAATGTTATCTTTGTGAAACTTATTTGCTATATAGTATTTCATCATAAACATATGCCACAGTGTATTCATTTGACTGTTGATAAACATGTGAATTTTTTCCAGCTTACTATATACTATAGTAAATAATGCTCTTCTGTTGGTTATATGGCTAGGATCAGAATTACTGGGCCATGGGGCTTGTGTGTGCTTGGTTTTATAAACAGTATTAGTTTTCCAAGTGTATGCACCAAGTTAAACTTTTTTTTAATTTTTTTTTATTAACATGTATTATCTGTTTCAGGGGTACAGGTCTGTGATTCATCAGTCTTACACAATTCATAGAACTCACCATAACATATACCCTCCCCAATGTCCATCACCCAATCACCTATCCTTCCTAATCCCCTCTCCTCTAGCAACCCTCAGTTTGTTTCCTGAGATTAAGAGTCTCTTATAATTTGTCTCCCTCTATGGTTTCATCTTGATTCATTTTTCCCTCCCTTCTCCTATGATCCTCTGTCTTGTTTCTCAAATTCCTTATATCAGCAAGATCTTATGATAAATGTCTCACTTAGTATAATATCCTCTAGTTCCATCCACATCATTGCAAATGGCAAGATTTCACCTTTTTAATGGCTACATAGTATTCTGTTGTGTATATATGCCACCTCTTCTTTATCCATTCATCTGTTGATGGACATCTATGCTCTTCCCATAGTTTGCTATTGTGGACATTCCTTCTCTAAACATTTGGGTGCACATGCCCCTTAAGATCACTACATGTGTATCTTAGGGATTAATACCCACTAGTGCAATTGCTGGGTCATAGGGTAGCTCTGTTTTACACTTTTTGAGGACCCTCCATACACTGTTTTCCAGAGTTGCTGCACCAGCTTGCATTCCCACCTGCAATGTAGGAGGGTTCTCCTTTCTCCACGTCCTCCCATTTTAAACTTAATTTAGCAATATATGAATGTCTTGTATATCAATAATATTTTTAATTTAAGTATAATTGACATTTATTTGATGTTACATTACTTTCAGGTATACAAGGGAGTAATTCATCAAATCTATTTGGTCTTCTATGCTCTTTACAAGGGTAACTATCATTTATGACCATATAATGCTATTACAATATCACTGACATTATTTCCTATGCTGCAACTTTTATCCCCATGACTTATTCATTCCATGACTGGAAGACTTTCTCTCCTTTACCCTTTGGCCACCCCTATACCACCTTCCCCTCTGGCAACCATAAGTTTGTTCTATGTATCTATGGCTCTGTTTCTACTTTTTTATTTGTTTATTCATTTGCTTTGTTTCCATATATAAGTGAAAATATGTAGCTTTGATCTTCCTCTATATGACTTATTTCACTTAGCATAATACCCTCTAGGTCAATCTGTTTTGTCACAACTGGTAGGATCTCATTTTTTAAAGCTGAGTAACACTCCATTGTACATGTATACCACGTCCTTGTCTATTCATCCAAGATGGACATCTGAGTTGCTTCTACATCTGAGCTATTGTAAATCATATTGAAAATAAACATAAAATTGCATATACCTTTTCAAATTAGTGTTTTCATTTTCTTTAGGAAAACACCCAGTACTGAAATTACTGGATTATGTGGTGCTTCTATTTTTAACTTTTTTAAGGAAACATCATGCTGTTTTCCATAGTGGCTGCACCAATTTACATTCTAACTGTGCACTGACAAGAATGGCATAATATATCATTGTGTGTGTGTGTGTGTGTGTGTGTGTGTAATTCCAGTGTTATATTAGTGTCAGGGGTATAGTATAATGATTCAATAGTTCTATACATTCCTCAGTGCTCATCATGATAAGTGTACTCTTAATCCCCATCAACTATTTCACCCATCCCCCTACCCACATCCCCTCTGGTAACCATCAGTTTGTTCTCTATAGTAAAAGTTTGGTTTTTGGTTTGTCTCTTTTCAACCTTGTTTGTTTTGTTTCTTAAATTACACATATTCGTGAAATCACATCCGATCCAAAGTGTCACTTAAAGCCACACTTTTCTTATTGATTTTCTGTTTGGATTATATATCTATTGATGTAAGTGGCGTGTTAAATTCCTGTCTGTTGTTGTTTTACTACTAATTACTTCTTTTCTGTTTAACTGTTTTATATATTTAGATGCTCCTACATTGGGCGCATATATATTTACAATTTTATATCTCTTTGTTGGATTGTTCCCTTTATGATTATGTACTGTCCTTCTTTGTCTCTTGTTATAGTCCTTTTTAAAACTCTATTTTTTTCAGATGTAAGTATTGCTACTTCACCTTTCTTTCTGTTTCCATTTACATGATAAATGGTTTTCTGTAACTTCACTTTAAAATTGCATGTCTCTTTAGGTCTGAAATGAGTCTTCTGTAGGCAGCATATAGAAGGGCCTAGCTCTTTTATCTATTCCATCACCTTATGTCTTTTGATTGGAGCATTTAGTCCACGTACATTTAAAGTAATTACTGATAGGTATGTACTTACTGCTATTTTATTTGTTTTATTTATTTATATATTTGTTTGTTTTGCTTTTGTTGTGGTGGGTTTTTTTGTTTTTTGTTTTTTGGGGTTTTTTTGGTTTTTTTTGTTTTGATTTGGTAGTTCTTTCCTTTTCCTTTCTTCTCTTATTCTCTTACAAGATTTGTTGGCTTTCTTTAGTGATACACTTTGATTCCCTTCTCTTTTTTTTTTTTTTTTTGCATATCTAATGCTGGTTTTTAATTTTCACCTACATTAGATTTGTCTATAATATCTTAGGCATATCACAATCTTAATTAAGTTGATGGTTGCTTAAGTTTGAATCCATTCTTGACTCTTCTCCCACCCTTATGATTTATGTATATAGTGTCATACTTTACATCCTTTTATTTTGTGAATCCCCTGACGGATTTTTTTTTAAACAGTCGCATAGATCCTTTTTTAAAATTTAACATATAATGTATTATTTGTTTAAAGGGTACAGGTTGGCTGGTTTTTTTAAGGTAAACTACTTGACTGCTTTTACACTTCCTACTTTATTACTCCTACCTGTGGTCTTTACTTTCTGCTCAAGGAATCCCCTTTAACATTTCTTATAAGACTGGTTTAGTGGTCATGAATTCCTTTAACTTTTATCTTTCTGGAAAATTCTTTATCTGTTGTTGTATTCTTAGTGATTATCTGCTGGGTAGAATATTCTTGGCTGGAGGTTCTTTTCTTTCAGCACTTGTAATATATCATACCACTCCTTTCTGGCCTGCAAATGTTGTCCTGAAAAATCAGCTAATCACCTTGTGCTGTGTCCCTTGCATGTAATTGTTTACTTCTCTCTTGCTGCTTTTAAAGTCTTTATCACTACTTTTTGCCATCTTAATTTCTATGTATCTTAGCATGGACCTCTCCAGGTTGATTTTGGTGGTGGCTTTCTATGCCTCCTGAATCTAAATGTTTGTTTCCTCTGACATATTCTGGAATTTTTCAGCTATTACTTCTTCAATACATTTTCTGCCTCATTTTTCTCTCTCTTTTTCTTCTGAGATCCTCATGTTGCACATATCACTATGCTGGCTGAGTCTCCTAAATCTACTTTCTCTTTCTCTTTCTTCAGCTTGATGGCTTTCTATTACTGTGTCCTCCAGGTCTTTTACTGTGTCCACAGGTTCTTCTGCTTCCTCTAGTTTATTATTTGTTCTATCTAGTGTATTTTTAATTTCAATTATTGAGTTCTTCACCACTGATTGGTTCCTTTTTTATTCTTTCTATCCTTTGTTGAGGGTCTTGCTGTGGTATTCCACTCTCTTCTCAAGTTCAGTATGTATCTTTATGGTCATTGCTTTAAGTTCTCTATCAGACATATTGATTATCCCCATTTTATTTAGCTCTGCTGCTGCTGTGTTTTTGTCTTATTCTTTTATTTGGGACATATTCCTTCATTTCCTTATTTTGTCTAATTCTCTGTGTTTCTATATGTTAGGAAAGTCAGCTACATCTCCTGCTTTTGAAAGTAGTGGTCTTAGGAAGAATAGGTCCCATAGTGCCCAGTGTACCCCATTCACCAGAACCTGGCACTCAAAGAGGTCTCCTGTTTGTGTTGCACACACCCTGCTTTTGTGGCCAACCCACTTTTGCCTCAGTCCAGTTGTCTGCAATGGCCCCCTATCTGTTGGGGGCAGAATTTGGTCCCTGTGCTGTTAGTGGGTCATTTTGGGGCCACTTTGGATTTGACTTGAGTCAGACCAGGTGCTCACCAGATTTACAGTAACACTAAACTTCAGGACACGTCCCCTGTGTTGTCCTTTGAGATCTCATTGGTGGGCCTGCATTCAGACAAGATGTCTTCCCCCATCCCACTGGTGGGGCCATAATCAGACTGGTATGTGTGGTTATCTTCACTCTCCCAGATGCAGGATTTACCTCAGAATGTGCTGGCCCCCATTGTGGCTGCTTGCACAGTGCCAGGATCAAATCTGGCCAAGGGAATATTGGAGGGGGCAAATCTGGCCAAAGGAATATTGGAGGGGCAAGTCTGCAGGACAATGCAGAGACTGGGGACATAGTGTCAGTAAAATTGGATCTGGCCTTCACTGGAGGGGACCTGCAGCCACCTGGAACTGAGGCAGGCTGGATTTGAGGGGACAGATCTGCATAAGCATGCAGGTGTTTGTACCTGGTATTATCAAGGTTTTCTCAGGTCTATTGTGGGAGGGGACCTGAAACTAAGGCTACCATGTGTATGTCCTGAGAACACAGGAGCTAGATGTGCTATTAACAGGTTTGGTATCCAGTGTTGGTAGATTGCTGGTTCCACAGGTGTCTCTGTGTCTAGATTGGGGGATGGGAGAGAGAAATGGTGCTGCCAGTTCCTCCATTCCTGGAGAAATGTCCTAATAATTACTGTTCCTCCTGTACCTGCTCTGAGATTAATAAAAAAAAAAAAAAAAATTCCCCCTCCTTTCTGCCCCCAATGTTTTTCAAACTACTCCTTCTGTGCTGTATCTCTACAGGGCTGTTTATTAAGCTATTTCTTTAAGGAGCCTAAGCTGCCAATTTTTAAAGTTCCAGGTATTAAGCTCTACTAATTGTAAGAACTTGTGAAATTCAGCCCCACTTACTTTCAAAGCCAAATATTATGGGGGAGTCATCTTCCTATGTAGGTTCCCTGTGCCTGGGGTGTCTGGGTTTGGGTCTGTTCCTCCCCCAAACCCCACTAAGCCACCTAAAGCTGAAGTGGGATGGACCTGGTATGTTCCAGAATGCTTTGCATCTGTGTCACCTTGGTTGGACAGCTGGGAGCTATAGTAAGCACTGAACAGGGGTGTCCCAGTATGTACCACACTGGGGCTCTCTTGGAATGGCTGGGGCTGGTGTAAGCTAGGGTCCAGAATTCCATGAGGTGGTTGGCCAACTAGGCACCTGGTCCTTGTTCCATCCATTCAATCAAGATAGAGAGGGATATAAAGGGATGATTGCCAGTCTCTAACCTAGAGTGAGTTCCAGCAGCTCCCTTGAGGGTTGGTGGAGTTTGGGTCTTTATATTTTATATATCAGTTGCTCTTTCAAACTGTGACTTTTTTCTCTGCCCTGGGGCAGATGAATCTGCTGATGGTCCCTCAATACTAATCCTTCCCACTGCACTTTGCAGCATCAGGGATGGGAATTCCCTTTTTTAGTGTCTCCATCTCTTTTGCCATTCTCCATGTGGTATCTGTGTCTTTTTTTGTGCAGAAGCTCTTTGCTCAGCCCTCAGCTGTTGTTAAAGACAGATTTTCTATAAGTAGGTATAGATTTGGTGAGTCTGTGGAGGTGAATTCAAAGTCCTCCTATGTACCCATCTTGGACCAAAACTCCCCTTGCTTTTCTTTCTTCTTAATTTTGTCTTTACATTTTATTTCTTTTTAACTTCAAGAAGAAAACCTTCTAATATTTGTATTGGGATTGTGTTGAAGTGATGGATCAACTTAGAAATTACTGACATCTTTTCAATATTGAGCTAGCATCTCATGAAAAGGAGATATTCTAATATTTATTTGTATAATCTTTCATTTCTTTCAATGTATTTTATAAAGTTCTTGTGAACCTTTTAAATTTTATTGGGGGTATTTACTATTTTTTATTATAAATGTTATTTTTAAATTTTACTTTCTACCTGTAGGTGAATATAAATATAAAATTGATTTGTATTAATCTGTTAAATTTAGTTTTAATAGATTTTGTATAGGTTTTTTTTTAAGACTTTCAACTTCTAGTCACATTCTCCTGTGAATAATGATGACTGTATTTATTTTTCCCCTCCATCATATTTTTCTTTCCTAGAACTAACCATGGCCACCAGTACATTGCTGAATAGTACTGGCAGAAGAAAGGCATCCTCATTTGGGGGAGTGAGATACTTTTGAAAGTTCACTGTTAGGTATGATATTTTCTATAGGATTTTTGCAGAATTGTTTTTTTCAGACTAAAAGTATTTCCTTTTACCTCTAGCTTGCTAAGAATTCTTACCATGAATAGGAGCTGAATTTTACCAATTTTCTCTTCATACTTACCATATGATTTTTCTCCTTTGTTCTGTAAATGTTTTGAGTTACCTTGATTTATTTTCATATGTTAAACCAACCTTATATTCCTCTAATAGTCCTAATCTGTTATGTATTAACCCTTTCATGTATTCCTGGATTCAAATAATTATTTCACAAGAGGGCATCATGAGAGAAATTGTCGAACACTGCACTTTTTTTTTTTTTAATAGCAAACAAGTTTAACACTGAATATATATCTTTATAACTTTTCTTGATCCCGTAAACAGCATTATCAGTCAATTGGTTTGCTTCCATGGTAAGATGCTGTCTTAAAAGAACATAAAGAAAAGAACACCAAAGTTATTCCTGCACACATAGCAAGGTTATAAAAAGGATAACTCTGGGGCACCTGGGTGGCTCAATCCAGTAAGCATCTTCCTTTGGCTCAGGTCATGATCTCCGGGTCT
Organism: Mustela nigripes; assembly: GCF_022355385.1. Lineage (NCBI taxonomy): Eukaryota > Metazoa > Chordata > Mammalia > Carnivora > Mustelidae > Mustela > Mustela nigripes. The sequence goes on along the minus strand of NC_081560.1, from coordinate 60,654,320 downwards.
TGGGATCCAGCCCTGTGTCAGGCTCCCAGCTCACAGGAGATTGTATCTCCCTCTCCCTCTGCCTCTCCCCCTGTTTGTGCTCTCTCCATCTTTGTCTCAAATAAATAATTTGTTTTTAAAAACAATAAAAAAGAAAAAAGAAAAATCCTATGAATTAAACATAGAAACAGATATAGATCTATACCTATCTCTCTTGATAGGTAGATAGTTAAGTTGGTGAGATAGATATCTTACTAAGATTATAAATGTTGTTTTAATTCTTGGACTCATTTACTGTCATCTGTAGTTCATGAAACTAAGTACATTAAAATACTGAAACTTAATCCAGGGTAAGATTTTTGTAAGATTTTTTTTCAAGAAATTAGGTATACAATTTTTTTTAAAGATTTTATTTACTTATTTGACAGATAGAGATCACAAGTAGGCAGAGAGGCAGGCAGAGAGAGAGGAGCAATCAGGCTCCCCCCGGAGCAGAGAGCCCCACGTGGGGCTCAATCCCAGGACCATGAGACCATGACCTGAGCCGAAGGCAGAGGGTTTAACCCACTGAGCCACCCAGGCGCCCCAGTATACAAATTTTTAAAGCTAAATTATAATAGGAAGAGCTCCAAAAACAAACTAATAAACAGAAACCTTGTAGGAAAGGCTTATATACAATTTTTCACTAGAAATAGTTTAAAACATTCATGTGATTTAAAAAAAAAAAAAGGAACAAATGTCAAAGGCAAATTACACACTGGAATATTTCCAGGATTTGTGACAGAGCAAGGGTAAATATTACTCCTAAGGGATAAACAGTTTTACAAATACATTTTATAAATTAATCACATGAGTGGAAAAATGAGAAGCTGAAATCAGTAAGACACAAAATACGAGCTAATAAATTTATGAAATATAAGAAATACAAGCCAAAGAAAAGAAACACCATTTTTCAGCTATCAGTTTGACAAAATTATGTTTCATATTACTACTGACCAGTAGAAAATAGAAAGAAACATGTTCAAATTTCAAATTCTTCAAATTCTCTTGAGAGAGAGATAAACTTAAAGAAAAATTTTTGGCCAGTTGTGGACATTTGAATGTAAAGCCTTAAAATGTTTATGCACTTACCTCTACCAAATAATTTTACTTAAAATGATCAAAACAAAAAATCCTCATTGGAACATATAAAAGGTGATATGAAACCATTAACAATAACATAGCAGGAATATATAATTCCACCTATGTGTGCAACATAAATAAATTATTAAATTAACAACAACAACAACAGCAGCAACAACAAAAAACAGAATTGGGCCACTAAATACAGAGAAAAAAACTAACTGAGGGTTGCCAGAGTGCACACAAGTGTGGGACTGGGTAAAATGGGTAAGAGGTGTGTGAGATAGAGGCTCCCAGGTCCCAATCATGTAATAAGTAATGGGAATAAAAGGTACAGCATAAGGAATATAGTCAATGGTATCATAATAGCATTGTATGGTAATAGATGGTAGCTATAGTTGAGGTGAACATAGCATAAGGAATTGAGTTGTGGAATCACTGTATTGTTTGTATACCTGAAACTAATGTAAGATTGTTTTCTAACTATACTTAAAAATGAGTAGCCATGCCAAATACCAAAAAGATATTAAGTAAAAAAATACAAAATACTGTTAAAAAAATAAGATACTATTTTAGTTTTCTATTCCTATGTAAGAAATACCAAAAATTTAGCACCTTAAAAACAGCCATTTATTAGCTCATATATCTGTATATCAAAAGTCTGGTGTGGCAGGACTTGATTCTCTGTTCAAGGTTATCACAAGTTGGCTATCAAAGCATTTGCTGGAGGCTCTAGGGAAATAGCTACTTCCAAGCTCTTTTTTTTTTTTTAAGCAGAATTCAGTTCTCTGTGGCAGTAGTACTTAAAGTCTCCTCTTTCCTACTGGCTGTCAGTTAAGGAGTGGTGTATGTTCTCAGTTCTCAGAAGGCATCCCCTCCACCATCTAGCCAGCAATGATATATTAAATCTTTCTTATGCTTTGGATTTCTGATTTCTCACTTCTGATTTCTCACTTCAAGATTTAGATCTAAAGGGTTCGAGTGCCTGGGTAGCTCATTTGGTTATGTATCTGCTTTTGGCTCAGGTCATGATCCCAGGACCTTGGGATTAAGTCCTGCATCAATCTCCCTGCCCAGTGAGGAGTCTGCATCTCCCTCTGCCCCTCCCCTCTGCTCAAGCTCTCTATCTCTCTCTCTCATTCAAATAAATAAAATCTTTTCTAAAAAATTAAATAAAAAAATAAAGTGCTCAATCAATTGATTTAGGATCCTAATTACTTAAGTAAGATTCCTTCATAGCAATAGATAGATTAGCATTTGATTGAGTAACTGAGAGGTATGAGTATCAGTGACAGAACTCTTGAAGGCTGTCCAAGAAATCAGCCTACCACAAATCCAAAATGGAATGTATTATTACCCTCATTTATCTGTAAGTGAAGGAATGATTATAAATTATTACATATATGTATGCTTTCTATAAAGAGAGATACAACACTGTCAGCAACTTATACATATAAAAGATTTTTAAATGTGTTTCTAATGTTCACATAGTTATAAGTTTGGGAATTTTTATATAATGGACATTATTATAATTATTAAGAAGTAAACATATTTATGAACCCTCTCTAGAGGTTCATGTTTTCATAGAAGAATCTCTTTTTAACAGATGTATCTATTAAATGGTGTTACTAGTGTTAAACTTTCAAACCAGAGACCATATTGACAGTATCAGAGCAACCTTATATAGAAGGTGCAAAAATACACTTAAAATTTTTGCAGTTTCTTTGAGCCGTTAAATCCCATTTTGATGCATGCTCAATTGAGAATTAAAAGTTCAAATATTGATTTGCATGGGAAATTAGCAATTAAGTACCCATATAATTAACTTGCACCTGCCAATTGAGGCAACAATTAAGTTTGCAGATACCATAAAAGAAAGTTCTTGAAAATAATCTGTTGTAGATATTTGAAAGTTCACAATTCTACAGAGAGATATATGTGTCCATGAGAATGTGGCCAACCACAGGGAGTACAACTGATGAAGGGCTTGGCTGCCATGGTTTGAAATTCATCAACAGCTTGGCAGTTTCCACAGATTGCTCACTGTCAATGACTGAAAGCAAGAGGGATACTAAGGCAGATCTGTGCTTGGGAGACCCAAGACTTCAATTGCTGGCTTTGGCTCATAGACTATACAGAAGCCCTAACACCTACGTTGGTAGAATCATGTCCCCCAAAACACATGTTAAAGTCCTAATTTCTAATACCTGTGAATATGATTTTCTTTAGAAACAGGGTCTTTGAATTGTACTTGATTTAAAATGAGGTCATATTTAGAATAAGCCCTAATGTAATGAGCGGTATCCTTTAAGAAGTGTGGGGTTTTTAAGACACAAAGGAAAGATGAACATGTGAAGACAGAATCAGAAATTAGAGTAGTATAGCTACCAACCAAAGAATGCCAAGGATCACCAGCAACTGCCGGAAGCTAGGAAGAGGAAGGAAGGATTCTCCCTTACAGCCTTCAGAGAAACCATGACTCTGCCAAAACTTCGTTTCAGACTTAAAGCCTCCAGACTTGTGAGAGAATAAATTTCTGTTTAAGTGTGTGCTCACACCCAGTTTGTGATAATGAGTTATGGTATCTCTAGGAAACTAGTTTAGTACCTAAGCTTCCTTTCTTCTCTACATGATTCACAATCAAATATCTATAGTCGTTAGACAGCTTTCTCAGTCTTACTCAGGCCCTGCTTCATTTCTCTCACACAGTTCATTTCCCCTCGTACCATCCTTATGTGCTTATTTCATTATGACATCTGTTTCTTAGAGATTTTAGAGGAACAGAGTACCCTACCCAGGAAATGAAGCAAACCGTATTTAATCCTATGCCAAATAACATTTAATAATATACATGTGTAACAACTGATTTGAAAGTTTTATTTGCATTTCCCTGATTGTTACTGAGGTTGAATATATCTGCTTGTGATGGTCCACGTTGAGTATGTGCATTAGTAGTACACAGAAACCATAGCTACACAGCAGGAGCTTGATGCATGGTAGAGACTGCCTGAAGTGAGGAGAGGAAACACACCCACTCATGGTAACAGGTCAAAAGGAAAAACACCTTGGGTCCTCCCTTCTGCGCTTCTTCAGTGCCTCTGACTAGCCAATGTACCCAGAGGCCTGATATGAGGGAGCATGGGAAGCATACTTTGCAGGAGAAAGGCAGAGAATGGATCTGCTACAAACAAAAAAAAGCAGCAACTAGACTTTGCCCATTTTTATACTGTTACTGCTCTTTTCTTCTCTAAAAATTTGCATGAAATATTTACATGTTCTAAAGTTAGTCATAAAGTTGGAGATATTCTTTATGACTGTTTTTTCTCTTAGTTTTATTTAGATGTAACTGACACATCATTATATAAATTAAAGATAAACAGCACAATGACTTAAATATAGGTTGAAATGAATACCTCAATAAGTTATAACATCTGCCACCTTACATACTTTAAAAAAAAAAAATGGGCTTATTTCTTGTGAACAAGAACTTTTAAGATCTTCCCTAAGTAACTTTCAACTATACCATATAGCACTGTGAACTCTAGTAGTCACATTGTAAATTACATTACATCTCTAATTTTTATTTATTACTGAAAGTTTATACATTTTTAACACTGCCTGCAATTTCTTGCTAATCATGAATCTGGGCTCTGTGAGTTTGGTTTAATTTATTCTTTTTTTTTTTTTTTAAGATTTTATTTATTTATTTGACAGAGAGAGATCACAAGTAGGCAGAGAGGCAGGCAGAGAGAAAGGAAGGGAAGCAGGCGCCCTGCTGAGCAGAGAGCCAGACGCGGGACTCGATCCCAGGACCCTGAGATCATGACCTGAGCCGAAGGCAGCGGCTTAACCCACTGAGGCACCCAGGTGCCCCGGTTTAATTTATTCTTAAAATTTTTTTAGAGTCCAGATGGAAGGAGATCACACAATCATTTGCCTTTCTCTGTTCAACTTATTTCACTTAGCATAATGCCCTCAAGATTTAATGTGTTGCACATTATCAGGTTTTCTTTTTATGGCTGTGTAATACTCCATTGTATACCTGTTCCACAACTTTTTTTTTTTTTTTTAACCCTTTCCCTATTGATGAACTTAAAATTTTTCCACCTCGTGGCTATTGTAAATAATGCTGCAGTGAACATCGGGGTACCAATATCTTTCTGACATAGTATTTTTTAATACATACCTAGAAGTGAAATTACTGGATCAGATGGCAGTTTTATATTTTAGTTTGGTGGGGAACCACAAAACTAAAGAAACTGCAGTTTTCTTTATAGCAGTTGTACCAATTTACAATCCTACCAACAGGGCAAGAGGATTTCCTTTTCTCAACATCCTCCATAGCATTTATTGTCTCTTTATTGTCTCTCTGCTTTCTGATGGCAGCCATTCTGTGAGGCAGAAGGTGATAGCTTGTTGCTGTTTTGATTTACATTTCCCTAATAATTAGTGAGATTAAGCACATTTTCATACATCTGTTAGACTTTAGGATATGTTCTCTGGAAAAATGTCTATTAAGGTCTTTTGCCAATTTTTAAATTGGATTGTTTTGTTTTTTGTTTTTGTTCTGGTGATTTGGTGTGCTTTTTAATTATTTTTTATTTGTATTTTTGGTTTTCATTTGTTTTTGCTATTGAGTTGCAACAGTTTTCTATGTATTTTGGATATTAGCCCCTTACCAGAAACATGCTTTGCCAATATTTTTCCCATTCTCTAGGTTGCCTTTTGATTTTGTTTCTCTTTCTGTGCAGAAGCTAGTAAGTTGGATAGAGTTCCACTTATTTATTTTTCCTTCTGTTGCTTGAGCAGGTGTTATATCCAAAAGTAAAATAGCCAAGAACTATGTCAGAGAGCTTTCTTCCTATGTTTTCTTCTAAGAGTTGTATGGTTTCCAGTATTGCATTTAAATCTTCAATCCATTTAGTGTTAATGTGACTGGTGTGAGATATACATCTAATTTCCTTCTTCCATGTGTGAATATCCAATTTTCCTAGCGTGATGTATTAAAAAGACCCTCTTTTATGACTCTCTTTCAAATATTTGTTGATTTAGATTCATGGTTTTATTTCTGGGCTCTCGGTTCTGTTCCACTGGACTATATTTCCATTTCTATGTTCATTCCATACTATTTGATTGCTATAGCTTTATAACATAGCTTCAAATCAGGAAGTATGATTCTTTCTGGTTTGTTCATCTTTCCTCAGGATTGCTTTAATTATTCCAGGTCTTTTGTGGGTCCAAATAAATTATAGAATTTTTCTTCCTCCTTCCTCCTTCCTTCCTTCTTTCTTTTTTCTTTTTTACTTTTTTTTTTTTTTTTTTGGTTAGCATACAGTGTCATATTAGTTTCAAGTGTACCATATACTGATTGAAAATTCTATACATTTCTCATTGCTTATCATGATAAGTGTACTTTTAATCCACTTCACATATTTTAACTGCCAAACCTCCCTCCCCAACTCCCCTCTGGTAAGCATCAGTTTATCCATTTGTTTTGTTTCTTCAGTTTAACATGAGTAACATGTTATGGTTTTTGTCTTTCCCTGGCTTATTTTACTTAGCATTATACCCTCAAGGTCCAGACACGTTATTGCAAATGGCAAGATTTTTTTTTTAAGATTTTATTTATTAGAGATCACAAGTAGGCACAGAGAGAGAGAGAGAGAAGAGGAAGCAGGCTCCCTGGGGAGGAAGCAGAGAGCCTGATGCGGGACTCAATCCCAGAACTCTGAGATCATGACCTGAGCCAAAGGCAGAGGCTTAACCCACTGAGCCACCTAGAAGCCCCCAAATAGCAGGATTTTATTCCTTTTTATGGCTGAGTAAAACTCCATTGTGTCCATTATTACACACATATATTATATACATATATGTATACATAGTTATACATATACAAATAAAATATACATACATACACACACAAACACACACACCACATCTTCTTTATCCATTCATCTATCAATGGACATGTGAGATGATTCCATAATTTGGTGATGGTAAATAGTGCTGCAGTAAACATAGGGGTGGGTAAATCTTTTCCAATTTGGTAGGTAAATACTTAGTACTGGAATTACTGGATAATATGGTAATTCTACTTTTAACTTTTTGAGGAATCTCCACAATGTTTTCCATAGTGGTCACACCAGTTTGCATTCCCACCAACAGTGCATGAAGATTCCTTTTACTCTACTTTCCTTGCCAACACTTGTTTGTGTTTAGGAGATTAGCCATTCTAACAAATGTGAGAGTATATCTCATTGTGGTTTTGATTTTCATTTCCACAATGATGAATGATGTTAATCATCTTTTCATGTGCCAAACATCTCTATGTCTTTTTTGGAGAATGTCTGTTCATGTCTTCTGCCCATTATATATTTTGAACTGCCGCTTTATTGTATATATGATTGCCAAATATCTTTTCCCATTCAGTAGATTCTGTTTTTGTTTTGTTCATTCTTTCCTTTGTTATGCAGAAGCTGTTTATTTTGCTGTAGTCCCAATCATTTATTTTTACTTTTGTCTCCCTTGCCTACATATATATATCTAGAAAAATGGTATGTGTGGGTCAGCAAAATGATTACCTGTGTTCTCTTTTAGGATTTTTATGGTATCAGGTCTCATATTTAAGTCTTTAATTCATTTTGAGTTTTTTTTTTTTTGTGGTGGTGATAGAAAGTGGTCTGGCTTCATTCCTTTCCATTCTTGTTGTCCAGGTTTCCCAACATCATTTGGGGAAGAGACTCGCTTTTCCCCATTGCATAATCTTGCCTCTTTGTTGAAGATCAATGTGCCATATAATTATGGTTTTATTTCTGCACACTATATTTTTCATTGAACTGTGTGCCTATTTTTGTTTATCATACTGTTCTGGTTACTGCAGCTTGGTAGTATATCTTTTTAGCTGCAATTATGATACCTCCAGTTTTGTTCCTCTTTCTCAAGAGTGCTTTGGTTATAGAAGATCTTTTGTAGTTCCATACAAATTTTAGGATTATTTGTTCTACTTCTCCAAAAAACGCTGTTGGTATTTGATAGGTTGTATCAAATTGTAGATTGCTTGGGTTGTAGGGACATTTTAATATTTGTTATTCTAATCCAGGAACATAGAATATCTCTCCACTTTCTTGTGCCACCCTTAATAACTTTTATCAGTATTTTATAGTTTTCTAAGTACAGGTCCTTCACCTCTGTGGTAAAGTATATTCCTGGGTATTTTATTTTTTTTAAAGATTTTATTTATTTATTTGAGAGAGCAACAGTGAGAGAGAGCATGAGCGAAGAGAAGGTCTGAGAGAGAAGCAGACTCCTGGTGGAGCTGGGAGCCGATGTGAGACTCTATCCCAGGACTCCAGGATCATGACCTGAGCCCAAGGCCATCGTCCAACCAACTGAGCCACCCAGGCGTCCCTATTCCTGGGTATATTAGTATTTTTGGTACAATTGTAAATGTTACTGTTTTCTTAATTTGTCTTTCTCTTCATTATTAGTATATAGAAATATATTGAATTTATGTACATTGATTTTGTATCTTGTGATCTTACTGAATTCATTTATTAATTCTAGTAGCATTTTGGTGGGGTGCTTAGGATTTTCTATATGAAGTGTCATGTCATCTGGAAATAGTACAAATTTTATGTCTTCCTTACCAGTTTGGAACACTTTTCTTTCTTTTTCTTGTCTGTTTGCTGTGGCTAGGACTTCCAGTAGTATTTTGTTGAATAAAAGTGGGGAAGTAGACATCTTTGTAGTGTCCTGACCTTAAACTAAAAGCTCTCAGTTTTTCCACATTGGTATGATGTTATCTGTGAGTTTTTCATATAAGGCCTTTATTGTGTTGAGGTAAGTTCCCTCTAAACCTACTTCGTTGAGGGTTTTTATCATCAATGGATCTTGTATTTTTTCAATGCTTTTTCTGCATCTATTAAAATGATTATATGAACTTTATCTTTCTCTTGTTAATATGTGTTACATTGACATATTAGAATTATTGGACCATATGGTATTTCTATTTTAATTTTTTAAGGAACCTCTTTATTGTTTTCCACAGTGACTATAACAATTTACACTCCCACCCACAGTGCAAGAGAGGTTCTTTTTCTCCATATACTCATCAATACTTTTTGTTTCTTGTCTTTTTGATACTAGCCATTTCGACTTGTGTAAGATGATATCTCATCATGACTTTGATTTACCTGACAATCAATGATATTAAACACATTTTCATGTGTCTCTTGGCTATCTGTATGTCTTCAGGTCCTCTGGCCATTTTTTATCAGATTATTGGGTTTTTCAGTGTTGAGTTATAGAGATTCTTTATATATTCTGATATTAACCTTTTACTGGATATATCACTTGCAAATACCTTCTCCCATTCAGTAGGATGCTTTTACATTTTGTTGTTGGCTTCCTTAACTCTACAAATTTAATTACATTTTTAATTGGTTTCTTCTCAGTAAAGGTAAAACTCCCACTTGCATATTGTATAGCATAAGCACTGAAGTCCATAGTTTAAATTAGGGTTCCCTCTTGGTGTTATGCATTCTGTGGTTTTAGATAAATGAATAATGATGTGTTTTCACCATTATAGTATCATACAGAGGTTTTCAGTGCCTAAAAATTTCTCTGTGCTCTACTTATTTAGTCTCAACCAACCATTGATCATCCTGTTCAGTCCAAAGTTAAGCTTTTCCCAGAATGTCATATAAGTATGTACACTCTCCATACTGAATATTTTCACCTAGTAATATGCACTTAAAGTTTATTCATGTCTTTTCAGGCCTTTTAGATAAACTGTTTAGCAATGAGTAATATTAAATTATCTGAATGTACTACAGTTTATATGTCCATTCACTTACCTAGGACAACTTGGTTGCTCCCAGTTTACGGCAATTAAAACTAAAGCTGCTGTTCATAAGCAGTATTTGTGTGGACATACTTTAAATTCTTTACTGTCTATACTAAAAAGGAAAATTTCTAGGTGATATTGTAATAGTATGTTTAGTTTTGTAAGAACAGTAACAGAAAACTGTTTTTCAAAGTGGCTATATAATTTCATTGTCCCACTAGCAATGAATGAGATTTCCTGTTGCACCATATTCTTGTCAGCACTTAGTGGTGTCAGTATTCTGGATTTTGGCCCATTATAATAGGTGTTTGCACATATTTCATTGTTTGAATTTACATTTCTTTGATGACATAGGATATGGAGTAGCTCTTCATATGCTCGTCATCTGTATGTCATTGGTGAGGTTTTTGCTTATTTTTAAATTGAGTTATTTTCTTACTGAGTTTTAAGGGTCATTTAGGTATTTTGTTTTTCTTTATTTCTTTTTTTTTTATTGTGTTATGTCAGTCACCATAAAATACATCATTAGTTTTTGAGACAGTGTTCCAAGATTGATTGTTTATGTACAACACCCAGTGCTCCATGCAATATACACACCCTCCTTAATACCCACTACCATGCTCATCCATTCCTCCACCCTCTCCCCTATAAAAACCTTAGTTTGTATTTTGAATTACATTTATTTAGCAGATGTGTCACTTGCAAATATTTTCTTCCAGTCATTTGTTTTTTTTCTTTTTTCTTTTTTTATTTATTAAATTCAATTAACATATAGTATATTATTAGTTTCAGAGATGGAGGTCATTGATTCATCAATTGCACATAATACCCAGTTTTCATTATACCACCCACCCTCCTTAATATCCATCACCCAGTTACCCCATACCCTCCCACCCTCTTCCCTCCAGCAACCCTCAGTTTTAACATTTTTTACAAGGCAGATCTACTGTCAACAAATTCCCTCAATTTTGGTTTGAGAAAGTGTATTCTCCTCCACTTTTGAAGGATAATTGCACAGGGTACAGAATTCCAGGTTGATTTTTTTTTTCCCCCTGAACTAGTTAAATATTTCAGTCTACTTTCTTTTTGCTTTCATGGTTTCTGAGAAGTCTGATATAATTCTTATTTTTGTTCTCTGTAGCAAAGGTGCTTCCCCCTTTCAACACTAGCTTTTTCAGCACTTTTGACCTTTGGTTTTCTCCAATGTTAAATTGATATGGCTGGATATGTAAGTTAGGGCTTTTTTTTTTTTTTCATGTATGACTTAGCTGTCTTAGTGTTCTCTGTGCTGTAGTTAAATGCCTGACATTAATTTAGAGAAATTCCTTGTTATTCTATCAAATTTGTTTCCTTTTCCTTCTCTGTCTTCACTCTCTCTACATGTGTGTTTTATAGTTATCTCACAATTCCTGGATATTCCGATATGTTTATTTTTTTTCCCTTCATTGTCAGTTATCTTTGTTTTTCAGTTTTGGAAATTTTTATTGATATATCTTCAGTCTCAGAGAATCCTGGCTTAGTTTTGTCCAGGCCCCTAATATGTCTACCAAAGGCATTCTAAATTTTGGTTATGGTGTTTTTAATATGTAGCATTTTATTTTGCATACTGTTTTAGGATTTCAATCTCTCTACTTATGTTGCCCACCCATATATCCTTGCATGCTGCCTACTTTACCCATTACAGACCATAGCACATTGTTATTTTTTTTTTTAAAGATTTTATTTATTTGACAGAGAGAGATCACAAGTAGGCAGAGAGGCAGGCAGAGAGAGAGAGAGGAGGAAGCAGGCTCCCTGCTGAGCAGAGAGCCCGATGTGGGACTCGATCCCAGGACCCTGAGATCATGACCGGAGCCGAAAGCAGCGGCTTAACCCACTGAGCCACCCAGGCACCCTAATCCATATTTCTAACATCTGGCCATGTCTGATTCTGATACTGGCACTTCTTTCAAATTTTTATTGTGGTTTTTCCTTTTGGTATGCCTCATAATTGTTTCTCAGTAGCCAAATATGATGTACTTGGTAAAAGGAACTGCTATAAGTAGGCCTTAAAGTGATAGACTGTTGAGGGAAGAAAAACTATTTACATTCCTATGATTAGTTTTTCATTGAACCCATGTCTCTGGACTGTGAACTGTACAAGAATTTCTCAGTTGTTTACCCCCCTTTGATGGGATATGATAGCTATAGTGGGCTGGACTTGGGCATCTCCCTTCTCCCATATGGAAGGCTAGAGCTTACTAGAGTTGGATTATTTTCTTTTCCCAGCCAGTTAGAGTCTGAAATACCCCATCAGGTTAGGCTTTAGTTAACAAGTTTCCTCTGAGGTCAGGCCTTAATAAGAGAAGAGACTTCTCTGATATATTTAAAAGTGGTTCCTTTTCCTTTCCCACTGCTAAAAGCAGGAAGAGATTGTTTTCATGAGAATTTTCTATAAGAATCAGGTTGAGCTCCTATAGGTATGTCCCCTAGAGTTTTTAACTCTCAGACTTATCTGCACTGAGCATCCAACAGTTCAATTACCATTCAGGTTTTCCTACACTGGTACTGGTTCCCAGGGAGGTTTTCAATATCAGTTTCTGTTCTCTAAGCCACCACTGCTGATATTCACTTGTCTGTCTCTCTTGGTGATTCTTGTGAATTATGGCAGTGGTTTGCCCTATTTCCCCCTCCCCTTTCTTATGGACCCAAGAAGGGTATATAAAAGAGTTGTTGATTTTCATTTTGTTCTTCTTTTTTTTTTTTTTTCTTTTTGTCTTTTAAGATGGAGTATCAACTTCTAAGCTCCTTACAGGTGGGAAGTCCTAGTGCTTAATTAGAATTTTACAATATGTAAAACTCCAGTGCAATAGAATTTATAGTGGCCTGCCCCCCCACCTGTATACTCTTTCCACAGAATTAAAAAAAAAAAAAAACTGATAATATCACTTCTTTAAAATCTCTTCATCCCCTTGAGATAATGTCTGATACTTTTGTGAAGGCATAAAAGAGCATTTAAAACTTAACCACAGAAAATCTTAACAGCTTATCTCCCACTCCAAACCTATGTACATTATAATCCAAGTTTTGGCTTTTTCACTGGCTGTTTCATGTAGTTAAAATTCTCTACCCATCCTTCATTTTCAATATTTTACCTTCCTTAAATGCCCATTTAGAATATTCTGTCCTCAAAGCAGTCCTCCACAATCTCTTAAAAAGTCTATCACCATAGACTTTTGTAAATGTCTGCACCAAGCAATAATTTGTAATGCATTATCTGTTTCTGTTTCTGTCTGTTCCACTAGGCTCTGATGTCTTAAAGTGTGATTCATTATCTTTTGTATAATCACTCAAGCATGCTTAATAGATGACTTTGAAGTATAAGAAGAAACTATGGGTCGGGGCGCCTGGGTGGCTCAGTGGCTTAAGGCCTCTGCTTTGGCTCAGGTCATGATCCCAGGGTCCTAGAATCGAGCCCCACATCAGACTCTGCTCAGCAGGTTGCCTGCTTCCCTCTCTCTCTCTGCCTACTTGTGATCTGTCTGTCAAATAAATAAATAAAATCTTAAAAAAAAAAAAAAAAAGAAAGAAAGAAAGTATGGCCTAGCTTCTCACTTCATTATAACTCCATGAGGTAAAAGAACAGAAATGACCTGAGGCCCACTACCCACCTGGGAGAAGCTTTATGTAACACAGAGTACTTGTCAACTCAGGAACATAGAAGTTATAATAGAAAGATGGAAAATGGTTGACATCAGACCATGACTTCCTAAACATCCAGATATTTTTCAGTTTGGAGGGAAGCAATTCTTTGGAAGTAGGCTTTTCTAGTGAATTATTAAAGCTAGGCAAGATTATGAATACTGTCTGAACAAGATATGTAGAAGAATCTGTTCTCAAGTATTCCCATAATCCCCTTATTCTTGGAGCAGGAGAAATTATAATGGGCTGTTTGTCCTTAACCAAATTGTGATAGAAACCCAAGGGAGAGCTTTGTTTGCATACTCTGGGCTGAGTTAAGTGATCTTGTATCACTACATAATCATATTCTGTCCACATTGAAATTATTGTACTTCAGTGTTGTGAATTTCTCCAAAGAAGATGGGGCTTAGTCATCATTTATTCCTACTTCATAACATAGCTCCAGGCAATATTAGCATTCATTAATATGTGTTAGATTAAAGCATTACTTAGTACTATACAATTTAAGTTCACAGACCAAGGATTATAAAATCTACCTAGTTGATGAAATCTTCATGGAAATCTAGGAAATCTAGGGGGGGGGGGAGTATTTAAAAATAAGAATTCCTAAAGGGGATAGTTAAAATATCTACTTTCAACCCTATATAAGCCAGTTATTTATTGCCTGCATGCATTGGTTAGAGTGATTAAAGAAAGTTAAAATAAACCTGGTGATTCACAGACCTGTACCCCTGGGGATAAAAATATATGTTTATAAAAAAAAATAATAAAATAAAAATAAAATAAAATAAAATAAAATGTTTTATTTTTTAATCAAAAAAAAATGCTGTGATTAGTAAAGAAAATATTCAAAATAACAATGCATGGAAAGAAACAAACAAAACAAAACAAAACAAAAAAACAACACTGCATAAACCACACTCTCTTCCAAACCTGACACAAAGTATCCAACGCAGAAATATTTTTAAAGCTTGTTACATCTTTATTTGAATATTTGATGCCTATTTTACTTTCTATTTTTATTTTTAAGGGTTCTTTTTCCTTACACTTTTCTGTGACAACTAGAATAATCTTTGGGAGCTGTTCATATACTACATTTGGAGTGTATAGAGAAATTTTGCTACAACAGAGAGGCTAAAATTACTTTGAGAAAAACAATCTTAAAATAGATAAGCAGTTTCTATGAATGACACTTAGAAATACATTTTTTAATCTTAAGTATCCTTAAAGAACAAAATAACCATGGATTTAATACAATTCTTTTACATAGACTCAAAACATTAATGAAGGAATTTTCTTTTGGCATAATCCTGTTGAAAGATGCTAAGTAAGTAAGAATCTAGAATCCCAAGCTGTTAGCATAACACCATAGAAATATTGTGAGAAATACAAAAACTAAATCGCATTCTTGTAAAGTTCTTGGTAGCTTATTACTGGGATATACAGGATGAAGAGATGCCTTCTTTAAAACTTTCAAATCTGGGATTGAAAGGGATTCCTTTTTTTTTTTTTTTCAAGTTTTCATTTTAATTCCAGCATAGTTAACATACCGTATGTTAGTTTCAAGTGTATACGACAGTGACTCAAAAGTTACATGCATGACCCTGCTCATCATGAGAAATGCCATTCTTAATTCCCATCACCTATTTAACCCCTACCTCCCCTCTGGCAACCACCAGGTGGTTCTCTATAATTAAGAGTCCGTTTCTTGCTTTGTCTTATTATTTTTTCCCTACACCCATTGTTTTCTTAAATTCCACATATAAGTGAAATCATATGCTGTTTATCTTTCTCTGCTTAGTATTATACTCTCTAGCTTCATCCATACTGTTGCAAGGGGCAAGATTTCATTCTTTTTTATGGCTGAATAATATTCCATTATATACATATACCACTTCTTTTTTGATCGATTCATCAATTGATGGACACTTGGGCTGCTTTAATATCTTTGCTATTGTAAGTAATGTTGCTATAAACATCAGGGTGCATATATCCTTTTGAATTAGTGTACTATAATATAGTATAATATAGTACTATATAATAAAGTATATAATATACTTTACTATATATTATATACTATATACAATATACTATATAATAAAGTATAATACAGTACTATATTAGTGTACTATAATTTTGGTAAATACCTATTAGTGTGATTGATGGATCATAAGGTAGTTTTGTTTTTACCTTTCTGAGAAACTTCCATACTGCCTTCCACAGTGGCTGCATCAGTTTGCCTTCCCACCAACAGTGTATCCCACCACATCCTCACCAACACCTGTTGTTTCTTGTGTAGTTGAGTTGAGTCATTCTTACAGGTGTGAGGTGATAGCTTATTGTAGTTTTGATTTACATTTCCCTGATGATGAATGATGTTGAGCATCTTTTCATGTGTCCTTTGGCCATCTGGATGTTTTCTTTGGAGAATGTCTGTTCATATCTTCTGCCCATTTTTTAACTGGATTATTCATTTTAGGGGTGTTGACTTATAGAAGGTCTTCATATATTTTGGATACTAGCCCTTTATCAGATATGTCATTTATAAATATCTTCTCCCATTTCATATGTTGCCTTTTATGGGTTTTAAATGTATTTTTTAGAAGACTTTTTATTTGAGAGAGAGAGAGAGCACATATAGGAGAGGGAGAAGGAGACTCCCCACTGAGCAGAGAGCCCAACATGGGGCTCAATCCCAGGACTCCAGGATCATGACTTGAGCCAAAGGCAAATGCCCAACCTGGTGCCCCTGTTGCCTTTTAGTTTTGTTGATTCTCTCCTTCCCTGTGCAGAAACTTTTTATTTTGATGTAGTCCAAGTAGTTAATTTTTAGTTTATTTGACCTCAGGAAACCTATCCAGAAAGAAGCTGATATGGCCAATGTCAAAGAAGTTACTGCCTGTATTCTCTTCTAGGTTGTTTATGGTTTCAGGTCCCACACTGAGGTCTTTAAATGATTTTGAATATGAGTATGGTGTAAGAAAGTGGTCCAGTGGTCAGTTTCATCCTTTTGCATGTTGCTATCTGGTTTTCCCAAGACCATTTGTTGAAGAAATGGTCTTTTTCCCTCTGGATAGTCTTTCCTGATTTGTTGTAATTGACTACATAATTGTAGGTCCATTTCTGAATTTTGTTCTTTATTGAACTATGTATTTATTTTGTGACAGCAGCATACTCTTTTGTAATATGACTTCAAATCTGGAATTGTGATGACCCCACCTTTGCTTTCCTTTCTCAAGGTTGCTTTGCTCTTCAGGGGTCTTTTGTGGTTCCATATTGTAGATTTTTTGTTGTGGTGGTTAACTCTGTGGCAAAGGCTGTTGGTATTCTGTTAGGGATTGCATTAAATCCATAGATTGCTTTGGGTAGTACAGATATTTTAACAATATTTGTTTTTCAAATGTATGAGCATGAATCTCTTTCCATTTCTTGGCATTTTCTTTAATTTCTTACATCACTGTTTTAGTTTTCAGAGTATAGGTCTTTTACCTCTTTGGTTATATTTATTCCTAGATATTTTGGGTGCAATTATAATGGGACTATTTTCTTTATTATTAGTGTATAGAAATATAACAGATTTTTGTACATTGATTTTGTATACTGCAACTTTACAGAATTCATTGATTAGTTCTAACAGTTTTTCAGTGGAGTCTTGCTTGTTTTCTATCTACAGTATCCTGTCATCTGCAAATAGTGAAATTTTACTTTTTCCTTACCAATTTGGATTATTTTTATTGTCTGATTGTTGTGCCTTGGACTTCCATTACTATGTTAAATAAAAGTGGTGAGAATGAACAATCTTCTCTATCTAGTTCCTGATCTGAAAGGAAAAGCTCTGTTATTGTTGTTTTACCATTGAGGTGGTTGCTGTGGGTTTTTCCATAGATGGCCTTTATTATATTGAGGTACTCTCTCTCTGTATCATGAATGGATGTTAAATTTTGTCAGACTCTTTTTCTATGTCTATTGGAATGATCATATTATCTTCTTTTCTTGTGATGTTTCACATTGATTTGTGAATGTTGAACAATGCTTACAACTCAGGAATAAATCCCATTTGATTATGAATTTATGAATGACTATTTTAATATATTATTATTTTTATTTGCTAGTATTTTATTGAGAATTTTTGCATCCACATCAGGGATATTGGCCTGTAGTTCTCTTTTTTTTTTTTTTTAAAGATTTTATTTATCCATCTGACAGACAGAGATCACAAGCAGGCAGAGAGGCAGGCAGAGAGAGAGGAGGAAGCAGGCTCCCCGCTGAGCAGAGAGCCCGATGCGGGACTCGATCCCAGGACCCTGAGATCATGACCTGAGCCGAAGGCAGCGGCTTAACCCACTGAGCCACCCAGGCGCCCCTGTAGTTCTCTTTTTTAGTGCCATCTAATTTTAGTATCAGGTTAATGCTCATTTCATATAATGACTTTGGAAGACTTCCTTTTGCATTATCTGGAACAGTCTGAGACTAATAGGTAACTCTTCTTTAAATGTTTGATAGAATTTCCCAGTGAACCTATCTGATCCTGGACTTCTGTTTTTTGGAAGATTTTTGGTTTACTGATTCAATTTCTTTGCTGGTTATAGGTCTGTTAAAACTGTTTCTTCCTGTTTCAATTGTGGTAGTTTCTAGGAATCTATCCTTTTCTTTTAGAGTGTCCAATATATTAATATAGAATATTTTCACAATATTCTCTAATAATGGGTGTATTTCTGTGGTGTTGGTTGTTATTTCTCTCATTTGTAATTCGATTTGCATCATTTCTCTTTGTTTCTTCACAAGTCTGACTATAGGTTTATCAATTTTATTGGTTCTTCTTTCGAAGATTTTTTTCCTATAATTTCTTTAGTTTCTGTATCATTTGTTTTCTGCTCTAATCTTTATTTTTTTCCTTCCCTCCAGGTTTTAAGTTTTGCTATTCTTTTTCTAGGTCTTCTAAATGGAAGGTTAGGTTGTTTGAGACTTTTCTTGCTCCTGAAGTGGGCCTGTATTTCTATAAACTTACACTTTAAAACCACTCTTGCTGTATCCCAGAGATTTTAGACCATTGTGTGTTCGTTTTTCATGGTTTTCATGTACTTTGTAAATACTTTACTTTGATTTCTTGATCTTTCATTGTTTAGTAACGTGTTATTTAACCTCCATGCATTTGTTGGCTTTGCAGATTTTTTTTTTTTTTTTTGTGGTTGACATTTAGTTTCATAGTGTTGTGATCAGAAAATATGCATTGGGGGTGGCTGGATGGCTCAGTGAGTTAAAGCCTCTGCTTTCAGCTCAGGTCATGATCCCAGGGTCCTGGGATCGAGCCCCATATCAGGCTCTCTGCTTGGCAAGGAGCCTGCTTCCCTTCCTCTCTCTCTCTGCCTGCCTCTCTGCCTACTTGGGATCTCTGTCAAATAAATAAATAAAATTTTTTTAAAAAAAGAAAATATGCATTGTCTGTTTTCAGTCTTAAATTTGTTGAGATTTTTTTGTTGGCCAATATGTGATCTATTCTGAAGAGTGTTCCCTGTGCACTTGAAAAGAATGTGTATTCTGTTCTAGGATGTGATATTCTGAATATATCTGTTCTATCCATCTGCTAGTATGTCTTTCAAAGTCATTGTGTCCTTGTGATGTTCTACTTATATAATCCCTCCATGGATGTAGGTGGGGTGTTAAAGGTCTCTACTATTACTTGGTTAGTATCAATTAGTTCCTTTATGTTTGAGTATGTGGGTGTTCTTATGTTGGGTGAATAAATATTTATAATTTATATTCTTATTAGCTTGTCCCCCTTATTAACTTATGGGGCCCTTCTATTTCTCTTGCTACAGTCTGTGTTTTAAAATCTATTTTCTCTTATATAAATATTGCTACTGCAGCTTTCTTTTGACATATATCTGCATGATAGGTGTCTTGCCATCTTATTTTAATCTGCAGGTGTTTTTAGGATGAAAAGGGGTCTTTTATAGGAAACATATAGATGGATCTTTTTTTTTTAAGATTTTATTTTTTATTTGACAGACAGAGATCACAAGTAGGCAGAGAGCAGGCAGAGAGAGACAGGGGAAGCAGGCTTCCCACTGAGCAGAGAGCACGATGCGGGGCTCAAGCCCAGGACCCTGAGATCATGACACGAGCCAAAGGCAGAGGCTTTAACCCACTGAGCCACCCAGGTGTCCCAGGTCTTGTTTTTTTTTTTAACCATTTTGTTACCTTGTGTCTTTGAGTGGAGCATGTAGTCTATTGACCTTCAAAGTAATTTTTGGTATGTACATATTTTTGCCATTTTATTGTTTTGTGGTTGTATCTGAAGATTTTTCTCTGATCCTTTCTTGTCTTCTTTAGAGGGACACTTTTAGGTTACCTGCTGCCTGGCAGTAAACCTGTACTCATTAGATAGATGTATCCATTCTCTCTGACCCCTATCCCCTCAGGCTCTTACAACAGAGCAAAAGGTTTTCTCTTTGAGGGTTAGTGCTCTGTGATAAACTTCAGCTAACCTCCCACTAGATGTTACTACGATGCTTTGCATACCATGGACATTAATTTTTGTAACCTGTTTAATGAAAACAGCGTAAGTTCAGGTTTAGAAGGATTTGAGCACCAGTTGTATCACTATTGAGCAATTATTTTCAGGTGGTTGGAATAAAAGCAAATACATTGTTTGTAAGTCTACTGACTAAACATCCAATAATTTTAAACTTACAAAGGTGGTTAAGTGGTTAATATATGTAAAAAATCACGCACATTATAAATAAATACTTACTATTTTTGATACTCTAGTGACGGCTTGTGTCAAACACTTGGACCTTAGAGCACAGATACAATTCCTATGGAAGATACAATTCCTATAGAAGAGTTCCCTAGAAATGGAGATGAAAAGAGCAAGTTCTTCTCTTGCATACCTGAAAGATATTTTCGTCATATTACCCAGTAATGACTTGTGATTCAGGTTTACTATGACATGAATTTGGAAGCTGCCACTCTCAGTTGTAAAGTGGATGTGAAGTACACAGATGAATGGTACTTTTAGTACTGAATGGCTTTAGATATCTTTACACAGGATAAAATTATCAGGAGTGGCAAGTGATAAATGAGGGTTATAAAAATTTAGGAATCTTTTACTTACCTTAATTGATGGCTTTCACAGGAGGATTCATAACTTTTTGTTAGTTGCTCTTTACTTTCTTCACAGTCTGAAGTCCTAAAACAGCAGAGTTTGGAGGGGTTTTTATAAAGTTAATTAATGTTAATTGTGTCATGAATTACTTTAAGGAGTCTGTTGAGTGATGGACCTAGTGAAGGGGTCGATACCATTTAATGTTCAATAGGGGATAATGCTGGTCTTTGGCACCATTTTACGATCATTAGGGCTATGCAAGAGCACGTCAGGAACAGCTCTAAAGATCAGTTGTCGCTCATGGCAATTAAAACGATTGAAAATGACCTGGTATTACATTATACATGATCCAACACTGCTCCCAGTATGAACAAACTTTCATTCCATTAGTGATTTTCAATTTCATACCAAGCACTGCAATTTATTTTTCTTAGTTACCTTACTATGGCTGTCTGTGTACTTCTAACAGGATATTATTAATATTTATCCTATTATCTCATACAGCATTTCATGCTCAAAGCACTTTGCAATCTTAACAAATTAATCTTTATATCCTGCCTAAAAGGATGGTAAATACCCTTTTAGAGTTAGAAAAACTGAGTTGGGAGTAGTTAAGTGTTGGCCATCAAGAAAATGATCTGATAAGTTCCAGGATTTAAGTTGAAGACTTTAGGGCTTTTTCCCCTTGGAACTAAATTAATAAATTTAGCACCAGAGTATTATACTCTGATCTAGATGATCATCCCTCTACACCCATAACCCAATGATTTAAAAAAAAAATCACCACGTATAGGAAGTAGAAAACTAAATTTTTTCAAAGTCCATTAAGTTTACCTAACAGCTACCAGACAAATGTCAGGTGCTAAATAATTATTAACCAAATCCTGATCCTTTGACAATTTTAGAATTTACCCAAATTTATTGATATGCCAACCAAAATCTTATAGAGTTTAAATGACTTGCTGATGAGATAATCTAGAAGTAAAAGTCCGACCTAATGGACCGTAAAGACCTTAGATTTTATGCTACAAAAATGCTACTTAGCAGGTAAATGGAAACTAATCAGAGTTAACCAATAGCGTACTTGTCTCAACAATTTTTCTCCTTCTAATCCACTGGTACCCTGAACACATTACTGAAAACCACTCTGGATGCTCTAAGGGTGCTCTCTACCTTCTCGTTTCATATTCCCAGCTTTTCATGAATGATGGAATAAGAAATGGCATTTTACATACTCAGAGGTATTAGTTCAAATCTACTTTTGGTCTGGATGATTGAGATTTATCTAAAATGATCCCACTTAGCATCCCTCTGGAAATGTTAAATAATGTGAGATGCACTTGGGAAAGGCCCTACTGCTCCTATGAGGGTTAGTCAGGAGGAGACCACATACTAAAAATAAATGCTGTCCTGTATGTAGGGTGGACAGTTGACTGGGGTAAAAACGAGTTAACAGAGCAAGATTAATAAATCTGAAGAAGCTGCTTGTACCTGGGGTGCTTTCTGATACCTGAAGATGGTTGGTCCTTCTGGATTTCAATTATGTAGGAACTAAATGGTCCTACAAGATAAAAGATCAAAGAATGTAAGGTAATGGGAGTAATATCAAGAGGTGAGGAAAGCTTGTAGACACAAGGAAGTAACTAAATATTCTTCAGAGCTATTCAGCCAAGGGAAAATTAATTGGCAAGACCAAAACTGTAAAGTATTCTTCATAAATTGCTGTGCATACATAACTAAAATGTTTCATAAAGACCACAAAAATATTTTTGCTGTGATTGATGAATAGGAAGAAAAAAATATGAAGTCTATTTTAACTATGTCTATGCAAAGTCAAAAATATAGCTGATACTGTAAGTACTTCTAAAGAAGACATTATCCTCTTTAAGTCTTCTCTGCTCTTTTCTAACTACCTGATTTTGCTTCTCTTATTCCTAATTTTACTCTCTCTCTTCCCCTTGGGGATACTGTTATTACTTTTATTTTGTGCCTTTTAGGCAAGGAAGAAGGGAAAACTGATAAGGCAGTTTATAACTTTTTTAAATAAAATATTTAGAGAAAGTAACTATTTACTGAAAACTACTATATGCATGGCCCTGTGTCAAGAACAAAGAAGGATTATAAATAACCCAAAGCTGTGATTAAGATGATTGGTAAATTTTGTGGTTGTCTTAGCACAAGCTGCCATAACAAAATAACATACATTAGGAGGCTTAAATAAAGGGAATTTATGTCTCATATTTCAGGAGTTTGAGAAGTTCAAGATTAAGGTGCTGGCCAATTCAGTTCCCAAAGGAGGGCTCTCATTCTGGCTTGCAGGCAGATATTCTGGCTTTATCTTCAGATATTGGAAAGAGAGGGAAGAAGCAAACTTTCTGATGTCTCTTCTTGTAAGGGAACTTATAAACACCATCCCCAACTTCATGATCTCCTGTTAACCTAATTACCCCCAAAGACCCTGTAAAGGAGGAAAAATGTACTCTCCCTTCTAACTTTGAGTTCTTCAGTAAGGCCCATCTATAAGAGGAAAAATTAAAAAAAAAATACCATTAACATGTTCACCTCATGTATATATGGAAGATACCCAGAAGAAAAATGAGTAACTCCCCAAGGTGACTTAAAATTCAGACTCAAAAACATCAGTAATCTGTACAGAGGAGGGAAGAGATAGCCTTCTAGGGCAGAGTAGAGGGTTTTTAGAATGATGATTGGAGATATGATTGTGATCATAATTTGTCAGGGTGTGGTCTGGACTTCTAATTTCCTCTCCTGGGATAAGTATCAATCTTGTCTAGTTGATTAAGCTCCCTGGTACATTTAAAACAAATGGATTCCTTTTGGAGGATCTGTCCTCGGGTGGAGAGTTCAGAGAAAGTGTTTCCCTGCATCCGCTTTTTTCCAAGTGCCTCTAGTTCAAAATAATTAATATGCCAGGGTGTCACACTCTTCTACCCTTAAGCCCCATTTCCACACATCCTCATATTGGGGGGTTAGAAATTCAATATGTGAATTTGAGGAATATAAACATTTAGTACATTATAATATTTTACCATACTATAGTACTATAGAAATCCTCAAGAGGCATTCTGATGACACTTAAATGTTTACACTTTTAAGGTGATTTCAAGGAAAAAATATGACTCAAATATGGTTTTAGTTTTGGCTAATTGGGGGTAGTGATCCAAAACTCAGAACCACAGCCTATATGCTTTCTGTGAGAAAATACACAATCCTATCTATGCCCATTTAAATATTAAGAAAAATGAGTCTGAGGCAAATGGCAGATATGCAGCTGTATTTTAGATTTACATTTATTCTTTCCAGCCTTTAGGCTCATGGAGCAAGTGGGTACCACAACATTCTCAAAGCTATCGTAGATAGTTGAGTCTAAGAAAATCCAGTGAGATGGGGCACCTGGGTGGTTCAGTGGGTTAAAGCCTCTGCCTTTGGCTCAGTTCATGATCCCAGGCTCCTGGGATCAAGCCTCACATTGGGCTCTCTGCTCAGCAGGGGACCTGCTGCCTCTTCTCTCTCAGCCTTTCTCTCTGCCTACTTGTGATCTCTGTCTGTCAAATAAATAAAACCTTAAAAAAAAAAAAAACCCAGTGAGTCTAAGAAAACCCAGTGCATATTGCTGTCGTAGTACTAGAATCACCATATCAAAGTGGTTTTTCCTACTTCATGGATATTTGATGAGAGGTGATTTTTTTTTAATTTTTTAATTAATTTTAAAGAGCGCTCATACTCATTTTTGGTTCAACTTTTAGAAATGCTAATTTCTATTGCAAATTTATTTTTTAAAATAAACTTTTAGCATAATACTTATGTTATTGCAATGGAATTATTGACTATAACACATGATACTATATCTGTTTTTAGTGTAGGTGAGGTTGGTCATTGATGACTCATGTGAATGGACAAGTATATGTGCCATAGTGTATCATTCAGAATAGTTGGTATTTGAGCCTCAAATATCAAGTCACCCAAAGAAAAAGGAGAGAATCCCCAAAAATTCACTTACATTTTCCCCAGATCTTCCAGCTTCTATCAAATTATTACCATGTTTCCTATTGATATTCCTCCATTCAAATTTAAGCTAATAGTCTTTGTACATGGATTTATTTTATTTTCTACAGTGTACTCCATAAAATAGATCTGTTGTTTCTTTTAAAGTCCTGCTTCCTTGTAGCTAGAACCAAATAACATAACATTTTATCACAAAACAACTGTAAATTAGTGAACTGTAAACTCTGAATTTGGAGCTGCCTATTTGTTCCCTCAGCAATACCTAGTAATACACAAGCAGCTCTGTATTAGATTATTTGTCAATGTTATTTTATGAAGAAATTTAATAAAATTTACTACTCTGCAATCCATTGAGCACTTCCTAACTTAATTGTCATATTCTGCATTTCCTGAGATTTACAATTAAAATTGTGATGAGCCAGACATCCAAACTATTCCTTGTATGACAAGCTAGGTTATTTTTATTTTACCAAAATTATTAGAGGTATTTATATATAAAAGTTACACTAACACTTAATATCACCTAGCTATAACAACCTATCAGTAATGTATTTTTTAAGTCTGAATGTTTTTTCAACCAATTTTCCTTAATGCCCACTGCCACCAAAAAAAAAAAAAAGATCAATTTGCTATTTCTGCCCATGCCAGATCCAGTTAATAAAAAATAATGGCTCTGACATTTTATATTCTCCAAGGATGATCAAATAAGAAATAGTCTCCAGACCAGAATAAACATTTATTTTGATTAAGAAATGTTTAGTCTTCCTATTATTATCACTAGTCACCAATATTACTTCCTAAATTTTTAAGACTCCATGAAGCAATATATTATATAGTTTATGCCACTGTTTGTTAAATCAAAGTTTAATTGGTAGAAAGACCAATGATAATCTGAGAGACGACATTACCAATAATATTCCTATTCTTTGTAGTAATTATGTAGTTTGTAAATAGGAAGCTATAAAACTAAAAATCAAAGATATATTTTTACCATCTATGAAGATAAATTTATCTTTCCATAGTTATGACAATTTCCCACTATCTTTAAGAAAAATAAGGTATTTCTTACTAAACATGGTTACAAAATTCCACGTTTCCCCATACTCATTGTCTTGTTTGTTTTTTTCCAATATTCTGAGTAAATGCAGGGGGAATAGAGAATATAGAGTAATTAACAACTTTAAGTGACTTCCTTTAGACATTACAGTGAGAATAAACTTAAAAACCATTTATTTCATCATTTCTCTGTCCTTTCTTCTTTCTGAGATTTAATTAATTAGATATAGAGAGGGAGGAAAAGAAGGGGGAGGGGCAGAGAGAAAAGCAGGCTCCCTGCTGAGCAAAGAGCCCCATGGGGAACTCTATCTCAGAACTCTAGCATCATGACCTGAGTCAAAGGAAGACCCATGCAGGCATCCCTTCCCTGAACCCTCTACAAACACTGATTGAGTTCCAGGTACTGGACTTGTTGACAGCCTGATTAAAGAAATGATTAAAGGTTAAAGAAATAGCAGTGCTGTTAACTAAGGCATTTGAGAAAGGAAGGCCCTTTGGAAGTAATGGTAACATTGGAAGCTCCATTTTAGAAGTGCTTTGACCAGGTTTGTAATTGCTTCAGCATCTCTGTGTTTGACATCTGAATATTCTTAGCTGTTCTAACTTATTTTGTGACTTGGAAAATTAAACTCTTTGAGAGTCAGCCTCTGAAATATAAAATAGACTTAGTAATATGTGCCTTACAGTATTTATAAGAGGAAAAACCAGTACATACCTAAGTATATGTGAAAGTGCCTTGTCAACTATCCAAAGTTACACATATGAATTATATTGCTGTTAAGATATTTAACTGGAAATATCCAGAGGGCATTCATGAACATTCATGTACATGGAGCTCAAGGGTACAAAACTCTGTGTTTCCAAATTTCAGTTACAAAGCTTAAGAATTTAACTGGAAATCTCACCAACAGTGTACTTTTCCTAGCCAAAAAAGGAGGGGAAAAGAAAAGAAGCCAAAGACAGCATATTAGAATCATGGGGAAAATCACAAGAAAGAAAAAGAAATCAGTTGAAAAGTAAGGCAGCATCCATGATATAAAGGAAAAGAAATAGGACAGGGCAGTCATGGACCTTTTCAGTCAGGTCCATGACTGAAAAACCACATAACTCACTGAAAGATAAAGATGTGTTTCTTTATAGCCAAGAGTTTGTTTTTGGCAGAATAATTATCAAGAAAGGTTAAGAACTTCAGGTGTCATAAAGGATGTTGTCTTAACTTCTTGTCTCTCTCCTTCCTCTCCAAATCCAATCAACTTGCTAAACCACTTGCTTCTATCTGAACCAATATCATTTTGATCTACTCCCTCTTTCCCCTCAATTACCTTGGGACCATGAGGTAGGTGATGCTATAATCAATGTTTCCTGGTTTCTGATGTCTCAGCCTAGAGACCCATCTTCCTACAGACAGAGAAAGAAGCAAGATGGAACTTGAAGGTTTTACTCCAGGCCTATATTAGTCATTTCTAGCTGTCATAATAAAACACCTCAGACTATCTTAAAATAGCAGAAATTTATTTTCTCCCAGTGCTGGAGTCTCCAAGATCACACTACCATTAGGGTTAGTTTCTAGAGAGACCTCTCTTCCTTGATTGTAGACCACTGCTTTTTGCTGTGGCATCGCATGGACTTTCCTCTGTGAGATCTATGGTGTGTCTAACCCTTCTTACAGGAACAACAGCCCTACTGGATTATGGTTCCACCCTTATGACCTCATTTAATGTTAATTACCTCCTTAAAAAAAAAAAAAAAAAAAAAAAAACTATCTCCAAAAACAATAACATTGGCAGTTAGGGCTTCAACATAAATTTTGTGGGGATACAACACAACCAGACATCACTAAAGGCATGCAATGACTAATGAGTGATGACAGTTGCTCTTACCTAACACCCAGGGCATCGGTTAAAAGATAATTTTGAATTAATAAAAATATTTCTCTGTTAAAGAAACACTTTAAAACGAATGTCTATTTTCCAATTACTGAGAGAGTGAATTAGTATTTCTCACATATTTTTTGTTGCTGACTTGCCAACCTGTCCTCAATATAGCCAAGAGTTACCTTCCTAAAGTCAGATCTTTATTACTCTTTAAAAATCCTCAATGACTTCCCATTGCCTAAAGAATAAAAAAATCTAACATTTTAACTATTCGTTCAGCTCTCAAAAACCTGGCTCCATCATGTATTCTCTCTCTCATCAATCACTTTATCCTTCAGACAAAGAGGGCTACTCATGGCTACCTTTTTGCGTCCCCCCTTTTTTCCTCTTTTAATGATACTATGCCTCTACTGGCATTGTTTCCTCAGCCTCAAATATTCTCATCATCCAGGCTCACTGCTAAATCTCAGAGCTTCAGTAAAGCCAGTCTTCTCAAAAAGCGATCACACCCAAAATTCTTTGGACATACATTAATTACTTACTTCTCTGTCCTCCCCAAAAGACTCTGAGCTTGTTAGGTCAGATAATGTTTTATTCATATTTTAATGAGCGCAGCTTGTCTTTTTACCAATAAGGACAACAAACAAGGTAGATGTAAGAGGAAAACACTGAACATATGCCCTTACTGGACCATGTAAAAATTTCTGTACCTCCTTTAATAACCCAGAGAAGATTAGGGAAATATTCCGTGAACAAATGGTCTATTGTAGTAAAAAATATTCTTATTCAGAGTTCACACTGAGTATCTTTTCATCAGAAATTATATAGCAGCACAATTAAAATGAAATACTAATTGTATCAAGAAAAGATTGTGGCTGCAGAGTATAACTCAGTCTTAATAGATTTTCTAATGCCTTTCTTTATATCAAAGGGGACTAGCCCTTTAGCCAATAAAGTAAATTTTCTGATCTCCAAATGGATACTTTATTCTCATTCAGGCTGATATTGCAGCGACATCATGAATTTCTCAGACAGCTTTGTGAATCAGCAGAGTATTTCAGAGGAGAGCATTGACTGCTAAAAGCAAAGTCGTTATTTTTTAAATAGCCTTTAAACTAGTAGATGAAACATTTCATTTTGGGTCAAGGATGCTTTGGCTCTAACAACCTGGAAGACCAGAGAGGGCTGAACCAGTTGGGAAGCTATACAATGATGTTACCCAATCAGCCAACCCTCAAATTATACAGTTTTGTAGGTCAAACACTTCTTTTTCTTTTTTTAACTATTTATGTCTATAGTTTTTATTTCCAAAGAGCTTAAACATTAATATTCCATGAAATATCACCCCATGTTTCCAAAGAATCTTTGAATTGCCATTAACTAATTTGCTCATAATAAACTGAGTTCGGGGGGAAGGGGGAGGGAGAGAAATTAAGGCAAGAAAAATGTATGCTTCCTAATGCATCCATTCAGTAAGTGTTCTAAATGCTACTGTATGCCAGGCACTGTATTAGGTGCTAGGAGAACTGAATAAGATACAGTCCCTTTCCTCAGGTCTGCTTATTCAAAGGACAATGACAGTGTTCAGAGGCCAAGCTTATTTAACTCAAAATATTCCCAAACTTCTTCTGATGCCTTTCTGAGTGTTTTCATGGGGTAAAAGTAAGACTAAGTCTGACACGTACATAGTCTATATAGTTAAATATAGACAGTTTAACCAAAACTTTGGATATATTTTACTTTTACCTTGAAAGCTCTTCTTCATTAAGCAATATCTTTAAAAAGTTACATTGCATAAAGAATGGGGTTGAGAATAAAGCATATTAAAATATCAATGTTAAAATTTTATGTATTAAGGAGAAGCATTTTCTTACACAGAATAATTTTCCTATATGTGTGACAAGTATACTGTTTAATTCCATGACTCTGTGTCCTTCAGTCTTTAGAGGCATGTATTTTGGGGCCTATTCACTCATATTTGTATGTGTGTATTTGACCACCAGATTTCCTGTAGCCACAAACACATCTGTTTTGTACTCATTCTGTTTTTACTGTTGCCTACTACCAAGCTTTTATTTTTTTATTTTTTTATTTTTTAAGATTTTATTTATTTGTCAGAGAGAGCGAGCGAGAGCGAGCACAGGCAGACAGAGTGGAAGGCAGAGTCAGACGGAGAAGCAGGCTCCCTGCGGAGCAAGGAGCCCGATATGGGACTCGATCCCAGGACGCTGGGATCATGACCTGAGCCGAAGGCAGCTGCTCAACCAACTGAGCCACCCAGGCGTCCCCTACCAAGCTTTTAAACAAATATAAAATAGAATTTGCACTGCACTGTTTATTTTTTAGATTACTGAATTTAATTTTATTCATAATTGTCCTATCTATGTATCACCTCTATCAGTGTTTTCAACTCATTACTTAATTTAGCCTCATACCAAACAATAAATTGAAACCAGATTAATATAGATTTGTAAAGCTATACACATTCTATCAACATTGTATCAAAATTAATACATAACCATACATAGGTGACATTTAGGCAAAGAATCAACAAACCTTTTCTGTAAAGATCCAGGTAACAAAGTTTTTCAGGACTTACAGTTCTCATTGAAAATACTCAAATGTTTCTATTTCAGTGCAATTGCAGCCATAGACATCATGCAAATAGACATCCTTGTGTTCCAGTAAAACTTTCTTTTTTTCTTGGATGCTAGATCTACATCTATCTCACATCACCACCAATAGGCTCACTATTCTTTGTGAAACAATACATTAATGTAATTCTTGTGAGTTATGATGGTGGTGTGGATCTGGCCCTTTTCTATTCACTGAGTTTCATTCCTTTCTCTGTAAGTGTGGTGGGGTTTTTTTTTGTTTGTTTGTTTTGTCAAGTTCTTTATAAAGGTAAGGAAAATGAAAAAACCCATGCTACTATTAGGAAAGAACAAAACGTAGAAGGCTTTCAAAAAGGTAATCATTAAACTAAGTGTTTCTACTGGTAGAATAAGTTAATAGGAGTGACCTGGGTTAGTCATTTTAGGGTAAAAATTTTTTTTTAATTCTTTGATTTTTTTTTTACACTTATCAAAAAAATGTGTGTTGACTACATATCCCATCTTCACTACTGAAATGCATACTTATTGGGAGAAGGGGTCTTAAATGTTTATCTTGCTATTCATGCCTTCTTACATATAGCAATTTCCTGACAAAATTTTATTGATGCACTTTTGATGAATAATGAAAGAATAAGAAAATAGCAAAGTATAATATTGAAAGAAAAGCAGCTGTGTATAAATGTATTCTAAGTTACTTACAGAAGTAGAATTTCTTAGTAAGAAAAAGAAAAATATCAGTCATGGCATTGGAGTATGTGAAAAGTAATAGGTCATTTTTTTTAATAGAACACAAACTGTATATAGGAGTTAATGTGTTCTCCCCCAAAATAACTAAGTTGTACAACTTGAACAACCTTTTCAATAGGATGGGAATATCTTAAATAAATTAAGTATATTACAGTTTTTCTGTTCTTTGAACTCATCTTTAACATGATCTAATCTTTTATTACATTAACTAGCAATTTACTCTTTTCCTTGTAGCAAGAATTAAATGAGACTATTTGAAGAAACACATTGTTTGCTAACTAAACACAAAAATATCAGGGAGGTTTTTGTTTAGTAGAGATTACCACCTAAGTTATAATTAAAGGTTTAAAACAGGAATTACTTTTTCAAAAGAACCTGAGTATGTTTCATTAAAATTGCAGTTCTTTTTTCAAAACAAATGCACCTTTCCTACATCTCCAAAAGTGATTTAGCCCTTTTGTTTACAAGAGTGGGCTCTAACGAATATGATAGATACTTCCATTAAAGATTTTTTTTCATACTATCTAAAGCAATCTACAGATTCAGTGTTAATTCCTATCAAAATAAAAGGCGCTTTCTTCACAGAACTAGAACAAACAATACTAAAATTGGTATGGAACCACAAAAGACCATGAATAGCCAAAGAAATCCTGAGAAAGAACAAAGCTGATGATAAAACATTTCAAGATTTCAAGATACATGACAAACCTATAGTAATGAAAACAGTATTATACTGGCATGAAGATAGATATATAGATCAATGGAATTAGATAGGAAGCCCAGAAATAAACCCACATCTATATGGTCAATTAATCTATGACAAAGGAGGCAAGAATCTACAATGGGGAAAAAAAGGACTGCAAAAACTGAACAACTACATGCAAAAGAATGAAACTGAATCCCATTAACAAAACCAAACTCAAAATGGAATAAAGACTTAAATGTGAGAGACCTAAAAGAAACCATAGGCAGTAATCTCTTAAATGTAAGACCTAAAAGAAAGCATAGGCAGTAATCTCTTAGACATCACCCTTCGCATCATAGTCATTGATAGGTCTTCTTAAGCAAGGGAAACAAAACCAAAAGTAAACTATCAGGACAACAACAAAACAAAATCTTTTGCACAGCAAACAAAAAGGCCACCTAGGAAATGTGATTAAATATTTGCAAATTAATATCCAAAATATATAATGAATGTGCATAGCTCAACACCAAAAAAAATAATAATAATAATAATTAAAAAGGCAGAGGACCTGAACACACCTTTTTTCCAAAGAAGACCTGCAGATGACCTAAGAACACATGTAAAGCTGATTGACATCACTAATCATCAGAAAAATGCAAATCAAAACCACAATGAGATATAACTTTACACCAATAAGACTGGCTTGTATCAAAAAAACAAACTACAAGTTATGGCAAGGAGGTGGAGAAAAGGAAATCCTCATACACTATTGGTGGAAATGTAAATTGGTGTAACCACTATGAAAAATGGTATGGGGGTTTCTCAAAAATTATAGAAATACCATGTGATCTAGCAAGTCCGCTATTAAACAGTTACCCCCCCAAAATCAAAAACACTAATTCAAAAAGATACATGCACCCCTATGTTCACTGCAAAATTATTTGGAATAGTCAAGATATAGAAACAACCTAAATGGTCATTGCTATGTAAAAATAGAAGATGCAGAGTATGTGTGTTTACATATACATACAATGGAATATTACATAGCCACAAAAAATGAGATAATGCCATTTGTGACATCATGGATGGACCCAGAATGTGCTATGCAAAGTGAAGTAAGTCAGAGAAAAACAAATACGTATGATTTCACTTATATGTTGAACTTAAACACAGACTCAAACACATAACAAATGGATGGTAGCCAGAGGAAAGGTAGGCAAATCAGCAAAATAAAGAGTATTAACAGGTACAAATTTTCAAGGTGAAACATACAGCATAAGAAGTATAGTTAGTAATAGGGTATTAATATTGTGTGGTGACAGATGGTGACTACTTATGAGGGTGAGCATTGAGTAATGTTTAGAGTCACTGAATTAAAGTTATACACCTGAAGTTAATAAAACATTATTTTTTACAGTATTTTTTGGCCTTCTTCTATAGAGACTTTGAGCTATGTTTATTACCCTTATTTATAACATTAAAATACCATTATTTATAACACAGGTATTGAGACCATTCCATTTTACAAGTGATCCATTCATGAGTTCTCAGTTTTTATCAATTTTCAAAAGCTGGCTTTTAATATTTAGCACATATGTGATAAATATACTTATTTTTAAATACATAAAATAAAAACTAAGGAAAAAGGCTTACCATAGAAATAAGATAAAGGATATATGAACAAACACATTGATAGAGCATGGCTCTCTTATTCAGTTATCATGTTTACAGAGTTGGCCCTCACATAGTTCAGAGCTACCCTATAAAACTTGTACAAGGTGGTTAGAAAATACAGTACTGGAAAGAGTAGTCTTCATTGTCAGAAACACACAAAAATTTAAAGACTGTAAAAATTAACAAAAGAGGTCTAAAAGTTAAATTGTAGAAATAAATTGGACTATTTAGAAAAAAGTGGGACATTTTAAACCAACAGCAAAAATTTTTAAAGACTTAAGTGAAGAAAATACAATACTATAAAATAATACTCATAATTTATCTACTAAATGTACAGAAGTATGATTTACATGTATTGTATAAATATAGTATGCAAATCTATACATACATAGAAAATATATAGGTTTTAAGATACTTATCACTGCAATTATTTCAAGACTGTTAAACAGGAATATCTTTTCTAAATGTCCTATGCAGGACATAAACATAACAAAATGGGTTATATTTAAATTCATGTAAGTTTTTTCAATGTTCACCAAGGACTTTTAAAAAAATATTAGTTAACATATCAAAACCGCAAGTGGCAGATGTAAGACTTGACTCTTCGTGAAGTTTGTCATTAATGTTATGAAGTGTCCCAATTTATTACTTTTAACACTATTTATTTTAGAGAGAGAGTGGGAGAGAGAGCTGGGGGAGGGAGAAAATCCCAAGGAGATTCCCCAATGAGATTCCCCAGTGAGCGTAGAGCCCAAT
Source organism: Mustela nigripes (assembly GCF_022355385.1). Taxonomy (NCBI): domain Eukaryota; kingdom Metazoa; phylum Chordata; class Mammalia; order Carnivora; family Mustelidae; genus Mustela; species Mustela nigripes. Next base: position 60,620,152 of record NC_081560.1, on the reverse strand, counting down.
GCAGGGTTCAGTCTCATGAGCCAGGGATCACTTGAGTCAGATGCTCAACTGACTGAGTCACCCACCTACCCAAAATGTCACTCATTTATAACTTGGGCTTAATGGAATGAAATGTCCAAAGAATATGTAATTATTGACAAATGTTTGCATCAAAAATAAATTGATTCAAGTTAGATAACAGGACATCTAGTGGTAGCCAGGATCCAAAACTATTATTAGGCAGTTATAAATGCTAATAAGTGTTAAATATGATCTTTAGTTAAAAAAAAAAAGATAGCTAACATTTGAGGAGTCTGGTGTTTGCATGAGAACCAAGGATCTACATGTGCAAAATTAACTCACAGGAGTTAAGCCAAATGAAGTCAGTGCAAGTATAAATACATCTCTGTTTTGCACTGGTATTTAAGATTATATGTGCAAAAATTCTGAAGTCTCTAGTTTAAATGTCCTTGAGATCCATGTAATTTTTTAGAAGACACCTGGACTTTATGAACATTTATTTAGGGCAGTGTGTGACATTCTTGGGTGGGGGAGACAAAGCAGGCCTAAGCTTCTGAGTAGCCCCAGGTCTTTGCCAGGACTCTACCATGAGCTGTGTATCTCTGGACAAGTTACTTCATCACTGTTGGTCCCACTTATTCATCTGTAAACTGAAACATTTGGATTTAATTGCTAATATGGTTCCAGTTATAAAATTCTGTGACTCAGAGGATTGTAACGGAGTTGTCACTATGAAAAATGTTCCTCTACCATTAAAATAAAAACATGTACACTATTCTGAAAACCACTCTTCAGAAATCCTTTTCTAATCTTTCACATTTAAAATGTGCAGAGTAAATGGTGTTTTCCAGGTTTCATGGTAACTGAAATAAGAAGGAAATTGTCCTTCAAGATTTATGAAATCATTTTCATCTAATGTTAAACCTTCACTTGATGAAGGCAAATCTGACTGCAGTAAACAAATTGCTCAAACCTGTAAACCATTAGTGGACACACAATTACGCTTTCTCTCTTGTCTTATGCAATTCCTTTCTCCAACATTGCAGTTTAGATTGGGAAGAGTGAATGTAACAAGAACTCATAAAACAAAATGAAAAATCTTTATAAAAAGGAAAACTGTATAAAACATGAGACAAATAGGATTTGCAATTTTAGTCAAGCTAATACCTGTTTAAATATATCAGTTTTTTCATAAAGTTTCTATGATTTAGAGGCCCTTAAAATTCCCATTTTAAGAATTTGACAAATGTTTCGTATATTTTCAAGTTGCTTGTACTAAGCTTTTTGCTTATATATCCAAATCGTATTCTCCTCCTGAAAATCTACCAAGAAGTTTTTTTTCTAAATTTCTGTTTTCTCATTATAGAAAACATTTACTTTTTCAACAAAATTGCATATAGAAAAATTTTAATCATCCTATTAAATTCTTGCAAATATGTTATAGAAACAATACTATATATTCAGAAATAAATCATAGGCACACAATTAAAATTGGATACAGAAGTTAATTCCTAATAAACTAATTTTATATCATTCTTTATATTTACAATTAAATTAATTATGTATCTTAGTATTATAACATTTGTTCACTGAGTGCTCAAGTGAGAGGAGCCACATGAAAAGCTTGATGTATTTTTTATGATTTCTGTATATGAATAATCTGTGTAGTAAGGGATCTAATGCTTTGAGTGTTCAGTTGACTTACTGAAAATCAAAGCATCAGATAATAGCATTGGAATTCAAACCTAGATTTGTCTTCAAATTCTTAAGCTATTTCCTTCACTTCAAAAAAAAATTTCTCCACAATTTCCCACATCATAGATCTATTATATTTGGTAAGTTTTGACTTTGGAGATGTAGCTCTCCTATAAAATCATTAGGGGATAATTGAAATATATTTGTAAACATTTTATGCATAAATTATTTGAAGAGTTATTGAGAATGAATTTCTACAGTGTCCATTTATTTTGAGTTAATATATAATCAACAATTTGTACTTCCATAACAGGGTTTATATTTAAAATTCTGCATGAAGCTGTTACAACCACTCTGGAAAACAGTATGGAGGTTCCCCAAGATGTTAAAAATAGACCTATTCTATGACCCAGCAATTTCATTACTAGATATTTACCCTGTGGATACAAAAGTAGTGATTTGAAGGGGACACCTGCACCCCAATCTCCACAGTAGCTAAACTGCAGAAGGAGCTGAGATGCCCTTCAACAGATGAATGGATAAAGAAGATATACTTCAATTATACAACAGAATATTACTTAGTCATCAGAAAGGATGAATAGCTACCATCTGCATTGACGTGGATGAAACTGGAGGGGATTATGCTAAGTGAAATAAGTCAATCAGAGAAAGACAAGTATCATATGGTTTCACTCATATGTGGACACAAGAAATAGTGGGGAGGACCATAGGGGAAAGGAGGGAAAACTGAAGGGGAATAAATCAAAGAGTAGACTCCAGGAACCAAACTGAGGGTTACAGAAGGGAGGGGGGTGAGAAATTGGATGATGGGTATTAGGAAGGGCACGTGTTGTGATGAGCACTGGGTGTTATACACAACTAATGATTTGATGAACACTACATCTAAGACTAATAATGTATTATATATTGGCTAATTGAACATAATAAAAAATTTCTGCATGATACAGACTCCTGAAAACTTGTGCCTGTTTATTCAGATTAGCAATATTTTGAACAGAGAATCAGTATCATGTGGCCTAAGATGTTGGTGTTTTTTATTCTCCCTTTTCAACAAAGAATTAGATATCTATCCACAAAAATTAATAATCTATGTGAGACTTGCAGGATCTAGCACCACACATCAAGGAAAGCAGAAACAATCTTGCCTTTTCATGCATCTTATAAAGGCAGACAGACCTTGGCTGGGCTGTGGAACAAGCAGAGGTGCAAAATTGCCCAAATTCTTCTTGCCAGAGTTGAGGAAAAAAATGTAGAGGGCTGATCACGGAAGAAAACCATACACAGAGGAGTAATAAAAGTCCAGCTTTCCCAAACGGGAATTCAAGCAAACCACTGCAGAAAAATACATTCATGTACACAAATTTGGACACAAAAGAACATTGCTAGAGCCATTGCTGCAGGATAGCACCGTATGAGGCCACAACCTTTCCCACAGAAAAAAAAGAACAGTGATTAAGTACCCAGCTACCTCCATGGTACCAGAAACTCATTTCCCTCTAGGAGCACTAGGAGTACTCATGCAGGACCTCCATGACTGGGAAGAGGAAGGAGATCTGGAAAGGAACAGATAAGTGTATTAAAGGGTATTAGAGGAACACAACTCCTGCTGATTCCACTAAGCAGGAAGTCCACACATCAGCATCTAATAGTAGCACATCTAGGAATCTCCCTTCAATCCTAATGCTAACCCTGTATCTGTCCTAACTCTGCGGTAAGCTCCTTGTGTGTACTTGCACGTACTGCTGTGAGGGCAAACTCTGGTAGACAGCAAGGTAGCTCACAAAAGGGGCAAGGGTCAGTCGGCAAGTGAGAAACCACAGACTTGAACTACTATAATGCCACCTTCTGGAAAAAAAGGACGTGAGGTTTAAGAACCAGGGAAGACATAAAACTTTAAGCACCCTGCCATAAGAAGTATGGAGAATATGTATGTATCCACACAAGTTTGGAAAAATACCAGACATAAACAGGACAATACAAAAGATTTTACAGTAAGTAAAGATTTGAGGAGTATACTGCTTTCAAATGCAAAAATACCGATGCAAAACTCCAAGGAACATGAAAAATCAAGGAAACATGTCCTCATCAAAAGTTAATACTACTACTTAAATAACTCAATTCAAAAGCATGCTATTTTGTGTTTTAGCTAATAAAGAATGTAAAATACTTGTTTTGAGGAAACTCAGTGAGCTATAAGAAAACACAGAAAGACAAATCAACAAAACCAGATACATAATTCACAAACAAAATGAGAAATTTAACAATGACCTAGCAATCAAAAAAAACAAATGAATTCTGGAGCTAAAGAATTTAATAAAGAAGATGAAAACTATAATAGAAACCATGTACAGCACAGTAGAACAAAAGACAGATTTAGTAATCAGAATAGGAACTTTGAAATAACCCAGTCAGAGAAGAACAAAGAAAAATAATGAAAAAGTAAATTCCTATGGGATCTATAAGACACCATCAAAGGTACAGATATTAGAATAACTGAAGTTCCAGAAGGAGGAGAGGGGAGAAAGGGACATAAAGTTTAAAGAAATAGTAGCTGAGAATATCCCAAACCTGAAGAAAGGCTTGGACATCAAGGTTCACAAAGCTAATAGAGCACCTTGTTACCTCAATACAAAAAGTCTTTCTTAAGGACACATTGTAATGAGTTAGAGATTATGAAGGACAGAGGGAGATTTCTAAGAGCAGCTACAGAAAAGATCACAGCATACATAGGAGCCCCCATTGGCTTACCAGTGTGTATCTCAACAGAAACTCCATAGGGCAGGAGAAAAATAAACGACACATTCTAGGGGGGGAAAATATCAGCCAAGTACACTCTATACATAAAAGTCACAGAGACAAACAAAAGCTGAAGAGTTCATCACTAGATGTACAAGAAGGGCTCAAAGGAGCTCTTGTAGCTGAAAGCAAAAAAACTAATCAGGGACACGAAAACATGGAAGAGTATACAACATGCTGCTAAGCGTAAATATGTAGTAAGATTTAGAAAACTAAATCTATAATGTGATGATATGTTAACCACCTAACTATAATATAAAAGTTAATGAAAAAGTTAAAGTAGTTTTTTTTTAACTAGTAAGTCATATTTTAAAAAGTAGATAATGACATCAAATATATACAAGGTAGAGAGTAAAAGATGAAACTTCTGTGAACAAGTACAGTTAAGGTGTTACCAGCTTTAAATGTATTGTTCTACCTATGAGATATCATATGCAAACCTCATGGAAACCAAAGAGCAGAAATCTACAGTAGGGGAAAAAAATGGTAAACAGACCATACTACTGGAGGAAATGAACACTTTACAGTAGTAGGCAGAAACAGAGAGTAAAAGAATAGAAATACAAACAGAAAACTGTTATATGGCATTAGCAAGTATTTACCTAGCAACAATAATTCTAAATGTAAATGGATAAATTCACCAATCAAAAGGCATGGGTTTTAAAAAATAAAATAAACATGATACAACTATATTCTGCCTATAAGAGACTCATTCAACTTTAGGACACATAGACTCATAAAGAAGGAAAGGAAAAGGATATTCCATCCTTGTAGGGTACCTATCCTTACAAAAAGCAAAATAGACTTTAACCCAAAAATAGTAATAGGGAACAAGATTATAAAATAAGAAGTCAGTTTATTGAGATGTAACAATCATATCTGCCAAAGTACCTAAACATAGTAAATACAACATATCTAAAAGAGAAATAGAAACCAATAAAATGATAGGAAGAAGGTTCAATACTTTCATTAATGGATATATTACCCAGACAGAAAATCAATAAGGAAACGTTGGACGGGTACCATAGGTTAGATAAATCGACCTAAAATCATTTTAGAACATTCTACCCAATAGAAGAATATGCATTCCTTCTGAAGTACCCTAAGTAACTTTTGCCAGGATAGACCCTATGATAGGACAACAAATAGGTTTTCATAAGTTTAAGAACATTAAAATCTTATCCAGAATCCTTTTTCAACCACGATGATGTGAAACTAGATAGAAACAACAACATAAAATCTGGTTCAATTTTCATGTATTTGTAGATTTTCCAGCAAAGTCCAAAACAACCGCAGGGTCAAAAAAGAGACTTATCAAAAAATACTGGAACCAAGAAAAAAGTAAAAGCACAGCATACCAAAACTTATGTGATGTTGCAAAAGTAAAAATTAGAAGATTATTTTTATTAAATTTATCATGATAAATGCATAAATTACAATGAATATATATTTTTTAAAGATTTTATTTATTTATCCAACAGACAGAGATACAAGTAGGCAGAGAGGCAGGCAGAGAGAGAGGGGGAAGCAGGCTCCCCGCCGAGTAGAGAGCCTGATGTGAGGCTCCATCCCAGGACCCTGGGATCATGACCTGAGCTGAAGGCAGAGGTTTTAAACCACTGAGCCACCCAGGCGCCCCTACAATGAATATATTTTAAAAAATAGAATACAAATACAAAAACCTGTGCCTAAATCATAGTCCACTTATTGCTGAGTGTAGCTTCCTGCCCCTCCCAACTAAAAAGCGTGAGTTGGCAAGTTTAGAGATGTGTGGCTCTGGCTCTCCCATCCTGCCCAGGCAGGGAAGCTGAGGCATAACACTACCTGTCACTAACACTGCAAAGTGAGTCTCTCAGCCTTGCCCAGTCAGAAGGTGAGAACATCTGGAAAGCTCTGCAACTAAAAACTTTTTGGAAAAGACTCTGGTAAGCAGAGCTAATAGTCTGCACAGCAAAGCCAGTGGCAATTTTCAGCCAAGGAACTTGGGGCAAAGTTAGCTTGAATGAAGACTGCAAACAAAGAGCCTTAGTGACCTTGGTGCTGGTTCACTTGTTTTTCACTTGGGAAACTAGTTTTTAGCTCAACACATTGATAGGCTTCAGCCAGTCCAACAAGTGTGTGCCTAAAGAAGGCACACAGGAAACTGCATAACCCATTCAATAGCACTGTCACAGTGGTACTTGAACAGAGAGCACAGTCCATAGTTTTCCCCATTTGCAGAGCAAAATCTGAGGCCTCAGGTGGCCAGAGAATTCAGTGCACTCTCCTGTCCTATTTACGTCCCTAAACAACAAGATGTTCAGGCCTTAGGCCCCTTCCTACTGCCTCACCAGGACAGGGAAGATAATTCATAGGCCCACCCACTGCTGAGTCAAGTACCCAGTCCTGGACCTCTAGGAAAACTGGTCAGAGAACTCAGGAAACCATAGAAAGCAACCTACAGCTTCGGTTGAGCAAGAAACCAGGTTAGCAACTCTATCCATCTATTCTCAACCAGCAGCTCCCCAACTCCACCCCTCCCAGCCAGGACTTCAGACGTGAGGCAGTGGCCTCACGTCAAAATACAACCTATACAAACCCCACCTCCCCAAGGACATTACCAGCAGACACATCCATTAATCCAAACTGAGATCACTGGTAAAGAACAGTCTCTGCCAAAGCAAGCTTGAAAAGTCTTCAAGAGGAGAACACTTACTCAAGTTGTATAGATAGCAGTGTAGGGAGAAAGGATGATGAAAATAAGGTTATACCACCAAAGGAAACTAGTAAAACTCTAATAAATGACCCTCAGGAAATAGATATCCATGAACAGTTAGACTAGGAATTCAGAAAAATACTCTGAGAAGTTTGGTAAAGTACAAGAGCACACATACAGACAACTAAACAAAATGCATGAACAAAAATAAAAATCAGTTCAGTAAGAAATAGAAACCTTCAAACACAAAACACACACAAAGACTGAACTGAAGAATTCAATAGCAAGCTTCAAAAGTGGACATGATCATATATAAGAAAGACTTAAGGACCTAAAAGACAAAACATATGAAATCAGATATCCAGAAAAAGAATGAAAAAGAGTAAAGAAAGCCTGTGGAATAGATGGGACAAAAACACTATCTGCATTATGAGAATCTGAGGAGAAGAGAAAGACAAAGGGATAGAAAATATATTAAAAACAACACTACCTAAAAACTTCCCCCAAGTTTTTGGGGAAATAAATGGAAATCAGGTATATGTAGCTTAAAAGACCTCAGATAGTCAAATTCAAATGGGACTAAACTGAGACGGTATAATTATGTCAAAAGTCAAATACAAAACAAAGTTGAAAGCAGCAAAAGAAAAAACAGATGTTGCATGGAAGAGAATTTGCATAAGACTACAGAAACTCTTCAGGTCTGGAGAGAATGGGATAATATACCCAGAGTATTCAAAAAATAAAACTATCAACCAAGAATATTACACATGGCAAAGTTGCCCTTCCAAAATGAAGGAAAGATGAAGACTTGCCTCAGAAACAAAAGCTGAGGGTGTTCATCACTACCAGTCCTACTTACAAAATGCTAAAGGGAGTTCTTTGTATAGCAGTAATAGGATGCTAATCAACACAACAACATCTTAAAAACATAGGGTAGATTAAAACTTACTGATAGTGGTGGGGCGCCTGGGTGGCTCAGTGGGTTAAAGCCTCTGCCTTCAGCTCAGGTCATGATCCCAGGGTCCTGGGATTGAGCCACATCAGGCTCTCTGCTCAGCAGGGAGCCTGCTTTCTCCTCTCTCTCTCTCTCTGCCTGCCTCTCTGCCTACTTGTGATCTCTGTCAAATAAATAAATAAAATCTTTAAAATTAAAAAAAAAAACCCTTACTGGTAGTGGTAAATATAAAATTAAAATTAGATTCTGTAAAATGGTAATGCTGATTCATACTTCATTTACAACTCTTGATTTAAAAGTTAAAATATATATATATAGTAAAAGTAACCAGAACTACAGTGATTTATTGTTAGTTCCACAAAATTTGTACTATAATCAAATAACCAATAACCAAAACATGAGGAGCAGAAGTCAATGTTAAAAATTTAGGGATTTGGGGCACCTGGGTGGCTCAGTGGGTTAAAGCCTCTGCCTTCGGCTCAGGTCATGATCCCAGGGTCCTTGGATCGAGCCCTGAGTCAGGCTTTCTGCTCAGCAGGGAGCCTGCTTCCACCTCTCTCTCTCTGCCTGCCTCTCTGCCTACTTGGGATCTCTGCCTGTCAAATAAATAAATAAATAAATTTTTAAGGAAAAAAAATTTAGGGATTTAATTGGAGATACCAGTTTAATACAGGGTGTTATAATCTTATATTTTGTGTAATCCTTATGGTGCCTATAAGAAAAAAATGCATAGTAATTACACAAAAGGTAATAAAAAGAATCAAAGTATACTTATACCAACAGAAATCAAAGCACAAAAAACAAAAGCAAGAAAAGAAACAACAGTGGAACAATAGAAAACAACATACAAAATGGCAATAGTCCTTATTAATAATTATTTTTAATTCTCTAATCAAAAGGCATGTAATCAATGGCTGAATGGATAAAAACCATATTTCTTTAACACACTGTCTAAAAGAGACTCACCTACAAGAGATACATAGACTGAGAGCAAAGAGATGGGAAAAGATTTCAAACAATTAGTAAGAAAAGTACAAAACAGCGGCACCTGGGTGGCTCAGTGGGTTAAAGCCTCTGCCTTCAGCTCAGGTCATGATCTCAGGGTCCTGGGATCGAGCCCCACATCGGGCTCTCTGCTCAGCAGGGAGCCTGCCTCCCCCTCTCTCTCTGCCTGCCTCTCTGCCTACTTGTGATTTCTGTCTGTCAAATAAATAAATTTTTTTTAAAAAGTACAAAACAAAACACTGGCTAGATATACTTAAGTCTGAAAAATAAACTTTAGAAAGGGAAAAAGGGATAATGGTCATTAAATAATAAAAAAGATAAAATAATTGTAAGTATTAATGTGCTTAATATTGAAGCACCTGCATACATAAAGCAAAAAGAAAGCCAAAAAGAAAAATTATAAAAACAATACAGTAATAGTTGGAGATTTCAATACCCTATTCTCAACAATGTTGGTATCATCCAACACTGAAAACACTGAAAAATCGATAAGGAAAAAATGCATTTGAACAGCACTGTAAATCAAAGAGATCTAACAGATATAAAAAGAATGTTCTATCAGACAGCAACAGAATACACATTCTTTTCAAGTGCATATGGAGCATTTTGTAGAATACACTGTATGTTAGGCAACAAAACAAATCATGTCAAATTCAAGAAGATTAAAGTATATTCTCTGACCACAACAATATGAACTAGATATCAATAACAAGGAAGTGTTTAAATTCATGAATATATGGGAATTGAACAACACTCTCCAGAACAATGTATCAAAGAAGAAATTAAATAAATACAAGTATCTATAGACAAACAAAAATGGAAACACAACAAACCAAAATTATAGGATACAGCAAATGAAGATTTAAAAGGGAAATTCACAGAAACAGATGCCAACATTAAGAAAAAAAAAATCTCAAATAAAAATCCTACATTTCCACATAAAAGAACTAGTAAAAGAAACTAAGCCCAGAGTTTCAGATGAAGGGAAACAAAGATTAGAGCAAAATTAAATGACAGAACAGAAAAACAAAAAATTTTTAAAAAACTGAGTGATGCTTCTTTGCAAAACTATCAAAATTGACAAAACCTTAGGTATACTAAGTAAAAGAGAAAAGATTCAAATAAACAAATCATAAATGAAAAATGGGACATTATAACTGTTACTGCATTTACAAAATATCAGTAAGAAGCTATTATGAACAACTATATACCAACATATTCAACAACCATGAGGAAATGGAAAAATCTTAGAAACAATACAACTTAATAAATGTGAATTGGGAAGAAATAAAAAACCTGAAGAGAACCATTAGTGCTGAGATTGAATCAATAATCAGAAATCTCCCAACTAAGAGAAACCCAGGACCGGATAGTTTTACTGGTGAATTTTATCAAACATTTAAAGAGTAATTAACACCAATTTGTCTCAAACTCTTCCCAAAAAGAGAAAAGGGAAGACTTTCCAGCTTATTCCACAAGGCCAGAATTACACGGATACCAGAAAGCCAGAAAAAAACTATCACACCACCAAACACAAACTTCAGGCTAAAATCCCTAATAAATAGAGATGTAGATCCTCTCAATAGAGTACTAGCAAACCAAATTCAACAGCACATTAAAAAGATCATACATTGGGATGTGTGGGTGACTCAGTTAAGTGGCTGCCTTTAGCTTGGGTCATGATCCCAGGATCCTGGGTTCAAGCCCCACATCAGGCTCCCTGCTCAACTGGGGGTCTGCTTCTCCCTCTCCCTCTGCTGCTCCCCCTGCTTCTGCTCTCTTTTTCATGTGCTCTCTCTCAAATAAATAAATCATCTTTTTAAAAAAATTATCATACTCCATGAGCAAGTGAAAATAATCCTGACTATAAGGATGTTTCAACAGATGCAACATATGCAAGATATGCAAAATATACACACAGTAATAGAATGAAAGGAAAAAAACTCCTTAACAAACATCCATTCAAAATTAAACTCTTAACAAAGTAGGCACAGAAGAAATGCATCTGATAGCTCCGGTCTGACACAATGGCATAGAAAGACCAACAACACATGGCCTCCATGAACACATCAAATCTATACCTGTTTACAGAGAAATTGCTCCTGAAGAATTGAACGCTTACTGAACAGCTTCGTCAGAATAAAAGACCAATAGAGAACAGCAAGAGAGACAAAACCATAGTAATAAAGAGAAACCACCAACACCCAACACTGTGAACTACAGTGGGAAGAACAGTACAAAAGAAAAGTGAGCAGATTAATCTGCTCTGAGGGACAGGAAAAAAAAAAAAAAAAAGCAAAAACAAAAACATTTTAGAAGAGCAACCTGTGGGGTCCCTGGGTGGCTCAGTGGGTTAAGCCGCTGCCTTCTGCTCAGGTCATGATCTCAGAGTCCTGGGATCGAGTCCCGCATCGGGCTCTCTGCTCAGCAGGGAGCCTGCTTCCTCCTCTCTCTCTCTGCCTGCCTCTCTGCCTACTTGTGATCTCTGTATGTCAAATAAATAAATAAAATATTAAAAAAAAAAAAAAAAAAGAAGAGCAACCTGTGTATAGATGATCCAGCCCTAAAACTCCACAAAATGGCAGGGGAGCTGCTGGAAGTCTCTCCAGGTCAGAGCGGCTGGTAAGTGCAATGTTTTATACTCCCTAACCTCCAAACCTTGACAGTGCAGACCACAGTGGAGTTTTAGGTAACATTGTCTGTTGCCTCAGCCAAAACCAAACCTCTATACTACACCAGCCTGGATGTTCCAGGGCACAGCGAAAAATCCACAGTTTAAAAGAGCAATCAGTTTTACTGTGACTAACACAATTTAAAAAAAAAAAAAAAGAAGAACAATGAGAATATAAGATCTAGCCCTAGAACCTTGCCAAATGACAAGAAAGCTGCTGGCACTCTCTGGAATGGAGGAGTTGTTGAGCAGCATAATTTACATTTACCCTTCACCTTGATATCATAGAAGGGGGGTGAAATGCAAGCATGCACTTTAGTTGACCTACCATCTCAGTGACCCCTACTGCCCTAGACCACTACAAGCCCCAGCTGTCCAACCAAAATGGCCCCAGGGCAGTAAACACAAGGACACTCCTGGTCAGTGCTCACTATGGCTTCAGTTATTGTACCTGGAGACACAGAACTTTTCCAGATCCATACCATTTCAGCTGAAGACAGTTTGCTAGGGCACTCCTAGCACAGAACACTCCTCTTGACCTATGCCTGATTTGAGTGTATTTTGGCTATAGTCCTGCCATTCTGCTGAAGACCCTCTGTGTGGAGCACCTTGAGACACCCTATCATTCACCATACCTTGTCTCTAGTCACCACACTTACATTCCCCTTGTGCTGAAAAGAATGGGACATACTGGCCTGCACCTACTTCAGCTTCAGCTTTCCTGCCACAGTTCCCTCTGTGTGAAGAGCCCTGGGACTCCTCAGGCCCACACCCACTTCAGCTCCAGCCATTCACTGGAGCAGTTCAAGTATGGAAAGAAGTGGGACCTCCCGCCCTTATGAGACACAGTTCCAGCCAGTTAGCCAAGTCCCCAGGCACATACAGTCAACACAGGAAATGACCAGACGCAAAACCATTCCTTTAATATTAGGAAAAGTAGGTGCTCTCCCTAATTCATAGTAACAAACACAGGAAGACAAGGAATTGGGAAGAAAGAAGAGTATGTTCCAAATGAAAGAACAAGATAACCCTCAAAAAAAGAACTAAATGAAAGTAAGATAAGAAATAGGTGTCAGAGAAAGTATAAATTAATGATCATAAACATGTAAACCAGGATGGAGAAAAGAGTAGGAGAACTCACTGAGAACTAAAATCGAGAAATACAAAATATAAAAAGTAACCAATCGAAAATGAAGATAAAGCAACTGAATAAAAAATACACTAAAGGGAATCAACATATGGGTGGATGCTGAAGAAGAGAACAGTCTGCAAGTCTGGGCATAAACATCATCCACACTGAACATCAGAAAGAAAAAAAGATTTGAAAAAATAAGGATAGCTTGAGGATCTCCTGAACAACATTAAGTTAACAGATATTTGCAGTTTTAGAAAAACAGAAAGGGGCAGAAAAGTTCCCTAACCTGGGCAGGAAAACAGACATCTAAGCTCAAGAATCACAAAGAGCTCCACACAGATAAACTTAAGGTGAAAATGTCAAAGGTTAAAGATAAAGAGAAGCAAAAAGTTATTTAGAAAGCTAGCACCAAAGGGCTATTAGCTGATTTTTCAGTAGTAACTTTGCAGGAAAGAAAGGCTTGATATATGCAAAAAGCTGAATAGGAAATGCCTATACCAAGCATACTCGAATTGGAGAAGTTCATCATTCAGAATTGGAGGAGAAATGATGAATTTCCTCTGGCAAAAGTTAAAAAAGTACAGGGTGCCTGGATGTCTTAGTCAGTTGGGTGTCTGCCCTTGGCTCAGTGTCCCTGAGGTCCTGGGATCAGCCCTGCATTGGGCTCTCTGCTCACCAGGGAGCCTGCTTCTCCCTCCCCTTCGGCCTGCCACTCTACCTACTTGTGATCCCTCTCTCTCTGTGTCAAATAGAAAAATAAAATCTTAAAAAAAAAAAAAAAGATTTAAGGAAGTTTATCACCTGTTAACTAGTTTTATAGGACATGTTAAAGGGACTTTTTTAAGTGAACAAAGCACAATCAAACATAAGAAAATTATGAATAAAAAGTGAAACTATTACAACATATGCATAAAATGGAGAAGACTAGGGAGGAAAAAAGTTATTTTAGAGTCTTTTATGTGACCATCAATTAATGTAGATTGTAATAGACTTACAATACACTACGTGACTCTTACTGTAACACCAACTAAAAACCTAACACAAAAAATAAAAAGAAAGCCACATATAGTACTAAAGAAAGTCATCAGTCATGAAGAGGTCATGAAAGAAACAGAACTATCAAACAACTGGAAAATATGTAACAATTGGCAATAAATACCTATCAATTATTTATTTATATTTTTTAAAGAGTTGAGAGAGTGAGGAAGGGGCAGAGAGAATCTTCAAGCAGACTCCCCACAGAGCAAAGAATGCGAAGCAGTGCTCAACTGCATGACCCATGAGATCATGACCTGAACCACAACCAAGAGTTGGGTGCCTAACTGACTGAACCACCCAGGTGTTCCTCAATTATTACTTTAAATGTAAATGGTCTAAAGGCTCCAATCAGAAGATATAAGGTGACAGAACAGATACAACACAACCTATTTATTTACTGCTCAAAAGAGACTCACTTCAGATATCTGACACATACAGATTCAAAGTGAAAGGATGAAAATAACATTCAACACAAATGGAAGAAAGAGAAAAAATTGTAACAAAGATAGGGGAGGGTATTTCCTGATGATGAAAACACAAAGCCCAGACTATTTGAGAAAAAAAAGAAGACACAAAGTCAGAAAAGAAAAACAAGAAACTGAAAACCAGAGAACTACGAAGGATTATAAAAGATGACTACAAAAACCTGTATGTTAACAAATTGAACAAAGTAGAAAAATGGATAAATTCTGAGAAACATACAATCTTTCAAACCTGACTTAAGAAGCAATAGAAAATCTGAAGAGACCAACTACTAGTAACAAAATTCAAATGGTAACCAAAAAGCTCTCAAGAAACCAAAGCCCAGTACTATATGGATTCACAGGTCAATCTACCGAACATTTATAGAAGAGTTAATATCTATTCTCAAACTATTCCAAAAACTAGAAGAGGAAAGAAAGCTTCCAAATATATTCGACAAGACTACCATTACCTGATGTGAAAAAAAAAACAGATAAAGACATTACCAAGAAGAAAACTGCAGGCCAACATGCCTGATGAATATAGATGCCTTTTTCTTTTCTTTTTTTTTAGATTATTTATTTATTTGAGAGTGAGCAAGAGAGAGAGAGAGAGAGAGCATGATTGGGGTGAGGGGCAGAGGGAAAAAAAGACTCATTGCTGACCAGGGAGCCTGAGGCAGGGCTCCATCCTGGGACTCCAGGATCATGACTTGAGCTGAAGGCAGATGCTTAACCAACTGAGCTACCTAGGTGCCCTAGATTCAAAATTTCTAACAAGATATTAGCAAACCACATTCAACAACACATTGAAAGGATCATTCACCATGATCAAGTAGGATTTACTCCAGGGATGCAAGGATGGTTTAATATTCACTAATCAATGTGACATACCTCATCAACAAAATGAGGATTCAAATCATATGTTTACCTCAAAAGATAAAGAAAAATCATTGAACAAAATTCAGTATCTTTTCATAATAAATACTCTCAACAAAGTACATAACAAAGGTCATCTATGAAAAATCTATAGCTGACATCCTACTCAATGGTGAAAACCTAAGAGCTTTTCCTCTAAGTTTAGAAATAAGGCAAAGAGGTATATTCTCATCAATATTACTCAGCATTATACTGGATGTCCTAGCCAGAAATCAGACAAGAAATAAAAAGCATCCGAACTGGTAAGAAGAAAGAGAAACTGTGGTTGTTTGCAGATTACATTGATACTATATATAGAAAACTGTAAATACTCTACCAAAAAGATATTAGAATATATGAATTCAATAAAATTGCAGGATAAAAATTAATACAAAGAAACCAGTTGTGTTTCAGTAAAAACAAAATAACAGAAAGAGAAATTAAGAAAAAATTTATATTTACAATGTCACCAAAAAGAAGAAAATACATAGGAATAACCTTAACCAAGGAGATAAAAGACTGTTTTGTGAAAACTGTGAAACATTGATAAGAGCAAATGAAGATGACACAAATAGAAAGATACTCCATGTATCTTTCTATGTATGTTGGGGAAGACAAGATGGCGGGGAACTAGGAGGAGGCACCGTTTCAACTGTACCTAAAGTGAGATTATTACCTACCAAGGAACTCTGATCACCCATGAAATCAGCCGGAGATTAGAATTATACACTTCTGGATCTCTGAGGGGGCAGAAGAACCCAATGGGGAGGGAAAGCAGAGTGGGAACATCAGACTGATATTGGAAGATAAACAAAAGGGGGAGGGAGCCACCAGAAGCGACCCATTGGAAACTAAGACCCCAATACGAGAGTAACCTGAGACTGGGGACCAACATTAACTTGGAGTCTGGTTGAAAGCACTCAAAAAGAGCAAAGGATTGTGGGGGGAAATTGTGGGAATCGGGGCAGTTAGGGACAGGGGCTTAAGTCCCTGGACCCAGGACAGCCACCCCTGGTGCTGAGCCAGAGAGAGTGCAGTGGAGAAACCAGGTCTTGGTCCCTGAGCCCCAAGCGCGCCACCTAAGAGTGCCTGGGAGCACCTGGGTGCACCTGGGAGGCGGCTCCCATGCAGAGCGAGGAGCCTCGCCAGCTGGCAGAACCACAGCCCTTAGCACTATCCACTCGGGCAGGCTGTGCGACCAGAGTCTGAGTCGTGCTCCACACCCTCCCCTGAGAGAGGTGCATGCAGGCACCAGCCTGGCTCTCTTGGATCCAGAGAGTCTGAGCACTCCTAGCCCAGGCCAATGGGAAAATCTCAGTGCACTATCTCTGCTTGGGACCTCTCTGGCAGTCTGGAGCTGCCCAGATAGCTGTTGCTGTTGTGGTTGTGGGTACAAGCAGGAATTCCTGTGTCCGCAGGGACCGCAACTGGGAATATGCTCTACCCATGGCCAAGGGTGAATTTATGTGCTCTGGAGCACCCAGAGGGAACAGACTGAGGCTTCTCTCTGAGAGAAAGGTCTGGGTGCAGTTTTCTTTCCTCTAAACCTCCAAAATCCATCCAAAGCCAACAAGGCAAGAGAAAACAAACGAACAACAACAACAACAAATTTAGCAAGACAGGAAACAACGTGTGTTGGAGAGGATGTGGAGAAAGGGGAACCCTCTTACACTGTTGGTGGGAATGCAAGTTGGTGCAGCCACTTTAGAGAACAGTGTGGCGATTCCTCAAGAAATTAATTATTGAGCTTCCCTATGACCCTGCAATTGCACTACTGGGTATTTACCCCAAAGATACAGATGTAGTGAAAAGAAGGGCCATCTGTACCCCAATGTTTATAGCAGCAATGGTCACAGTCACCAAACTGTGGAAAGAACCAAGATGTCCTTCAACGGACGAATGGATAAGGAAGATGTGGTCCATATACACTATGGAGTATTATCCCTCCATCAGAAAGGATGAATACCCAACTTTTGTAGCAACATGGAGGGGACTGGAAGAGATTATGCTGAGTGAAATAAGTCAAGCAGAGAGAGTCAATTACCATATGGTTTCACTTATCTGTGGAGCATAACAAATAACATGGAGGACATAAGGAGATGGAGAGGAGAAGGGAGTTGAGGGAAATTGGAAGGGGAGATGAACCATGAGAGACTATGGACTCTGAAAAACAATCTGAGGGTTTTGAAGGGGTGGGGGGTTGGGAGGTTGAGGGAGCCAAGTGGTGGGTATTATGGAAGGCACATATGGCATGGAGCACTGGGTGTGGTGCATGAATTCTGTTACGCTGAAAAAAACTTAATAAAAAAAATTAAAAAAATAAAAAGAAAGATACTTCATGTACATGGATTGGAAAAATTAGTATTCATGAATAGTATTCATATTCATAAATTCATATCAGCCAATGTAATCCTTAAGAAAACACCAATAACATTTTTCATACAACTAAAACAAACAAGCCTAAAATTTGTAGGGAACCATAAAAGACCTAGAATAGCCAAAGAAATCTTAAGAACAACAAAGTTGGAGGTACCACAATCTCAGATTTTAAATTATATTATAAAGCTTTAGTAATCATAACAGTATGCTACTGGCAAAAAAAAAAAAAATAGAAAGATCACTGGATCAGAATAAAGAGACCAGAAATAAAGTCACACTTATATGGTCAACTAAACTTTGACAGAGATGGTAAGAATATGCAATGGGGGGATATACAGTCTTTTCACTGAACAGCTACATGCACAAGTATAAAATTGAACTGCTGTCATACACAATACACCCAATAAACTCAAAAGGAATTAAAACCCTAAACATATGACTTGAAACCATAAAATTCCTAGAAGAAAAGAGGCGGTGTTTTTGACATTGATCTTAGCAACATTTTTCTAGATATGTCTTCTCAGTAAAGGGCAACAGTAGCAAAAATAAACCAAAATTACACCCAAATGAAAAGCTTTTGCACAGAAATACCATCAAGAAAATGAAAAAGCAACCTAGTGAATGGGAAAATACATTGAAGAAATGACATATTTGATAAAGAGTTAATAATTCAAAATTTATAAAGAACTTATATAAACCAACACCAAAAAAAAAAAAAAATCTGACTTACAAATGGCCAGAGAATCAGAATAGTTATGTTTTTCAAAGAAGTCATACAGATGGTCTACAGAAACATGTAAAGATGCTGAACATCACTAATCCTTAGGGAAATGCAAATCAAAACCACAATGAGGTATCACTTAACATTTGTAAGAATGGCTAGCTCCAAAAAGAGCAAGTGTTGGCAAAGATGTGGAGGATATCAAACCTTTGCAAATGTAAATTGGTGGAAATGTAAACTGGTGCACCAACTGTGGAAAATAATAGGGTGGTCCCTCAAAAAATTAAAAATAGAAATACTGGGCACCTGGGTGGCTCGGTGGGTTAAGCCTCTGCCTTCGGCTCAGGTCATGATCTCAGGATCCTGGGATCCAGCCCTGCATCTGGCTCTCTGCTCAGCAGGGAGCCTGCTTCCCCCTCTCTCCCTCTGCCTGCCCCTCTGCCTACTTGTGATCTCTGTCAAATAAATAAATAAAATATTTTTTAAAAATAGAAATACCATATGATTCAATAATTCAGTAATTGCAATACTGAGTATTTACCCAAGAAAAAGGAAAACACTAATAAAAAAGATAAATACCCCAATATTAACTGCAGCATTATTTATAATAGCCAGGTTACAGAAGCCACTCAAGTGTCCACCCATAGGTGAAGGAACAAAGATGTGGTTGTATTTAGATACATAAGTTCTTTATATATTTTCAAATGAAAAAAATGATCCCATTTATGATAGTATCAAAAATAAAATTCTTGGGAATAAACTTAACCTAGAAAGAAGATCTTTACTTTGAAAACTGTTAGACATTTTTGAAAGAAAATGTGGAGACCCAAATAAATGTAAAGAGATCCCACCTGCATGGATTTTAAGAATTAATATTATTAAAGTGTCTATACTATCCAAAAACATCTATTCATTCAATTTGATCCTATCCATATTCAAAAACCATTGTTTTACAGAAATAGAAATATCCTTAAAATGTATATGGAAACACAACTCTAAATAGCCAAGGAATCCTGAGAAAGAACACTTCTTGACTTCAAGCTCTATTATCAAGATACATAATCAAAATAATATATTATGAGCATAAAAACAGACATATAAACCGATATAACATAATCAAGAGCCCAGAAATAAACCCAAGCATATATGGTCAACTAGTATATAACAAAAGAATCAAGAATACTCTATGGAGAAAAGGCAGTCTCATCAATAAATGGTGCTGGGAAAACTGGACATTTACATGTTAAAGAATGAAACTAGACCTCGATTATATACCTCACAAAATGAATTAAAAACCTTTATATAAGGTCTAAAATATAAAACAACTTAAAGAAAACCTAGGAAAAAGTTCTTCAACATGAGTCTTGGCAATGATCTTTTTGAAAGTGAACCAAAAGCGCAAGCAACTACATAAATAAATAAGTGAACTGACATCAAACTAAAAAGCTTGTGCATAGCCAAAGAATCAATCAACAAAATGAAAATACAACCTGAAGAATGGGAAAAAATATTTGTAAACCATAAATACACACACACACTGGAATATCTTCTAGGCATAAAACAAAGCATAACAAAACAATATAAAAACAAGTAACCTGTGCCACTTGCAAAAACATGAATGAATCTTGAGCGCCATAAGTGAAATAAGAGAAAAGCAAATACTGTATAATCTCAGTTACATGTGTAATCTAAAAACACAAAACAAAAAGAGATTAGATTTGTGTTTGCCAGTTGTGGGGATCAGGAGTCGGAATAATTGGATAATTGTGTTCAAATGGTACAAACTTCCAGTATTAAGATAAATATGCACTAGGGATGCAATATAAAACTTGATGACTATACTTAACACTGCTGTGTTAAGTATATATTTGTGTATATATGTCTGTATCTATATAATATATATATGTAGATATATATATATATCTACATATATATATATATATATGTATATCCACATATACACATGTGTGTATATGTGGATATACATATACACATAAGCGTACATATATATGATATATATGGCACATATTCATATATAGCATATATATGCACATATATGGCATAATATACACGTATATATGGCATAGACATCATATATGTTTACCATGAATAGTGTAAATCCTAAATGTTCTTATCATGATGGAAAATAGTACTGTGTATATATCATGGATGTTAACTTAACTAGTTGTATTAATCATTTCATTATGTATTTAAATTCATCATTATGATGTATACCCTAAGCTTGTACAGTTGTATATAGCAATTATATCTCAATAAAAGTGGAGAAAAATCTTATGATTCTTTCAGGAGATACAGAAAAAGCATTTGACAAAATGCAGCTTTTTTAAAAAATTTTATTAGAATCTTTGTTAACTACAAAATATGGGGCTGCCATTAACTCTTCATTAAAGCAAGCAACTTTTATGATAGCCTGAAAAACATAGGTATAGAAAGAACATTCCTCAACATAATAAAGCACAGACTAACAGCATTATACTTAATAGTAAAAACTGATGCCTTGTTCTTGCTCTGAGAGGAAAGATAAGGAAGCCCACTCCCACTGCTTATATTCAACATAATACTGCAAGTCTTAGCTAGAGCAATTAGGCAAACCAAAGAAATAAAAGGCATCCAAATTGGAAAGAAAGAAGTAAAATAGTTATTTGCATGTGATATGCTTTTATATATAGAAAACTTTATTGACTCAACCAAAAAACTGTTCAAACTAACCAACAAATTCAGTGAAGTTGCAGGATATAAAATCAACATGCAGAAAAATCAACTGCATTTCTATGCACTAACTCAAAACGTGTAAAGAAAATATCTCATTCAGAATAACAAAATTCAATAATACACATGGAATATATTTAAGCAAGAAAGTGAAAGATCTATATAATGAAAACTACAAAAACATTAAAGGAATTTAAGAAGACAGACTCACAGAAAAATATACCATGTTTATGGATCACAATTTTGTGAAAATGGCTATACTACCCAATGTTATCTATAGATTCAACACATCCCTATCTAAATTCTATTCATGTTTTTCACAAAGAAAAACAAACTTAATATTTTTATGAAACCACAAGACAGACAAATAAAAACAAACAGTCAAAGTAATCCCGAGAAAGAACATTAGGTAAAATCAGCACATTGTTGATTTCCAATTGCACTGCAAAGCTATAGTAATTGAAATAGTATGGTACTGGCATAAAAAATAAACTCTCCACAATGGTCACAGAAATAAACTCCCATATTTATAATCAACTAATATTTGACAAGGGAACCAAGAATACTGAACAGGGATGGGAAGAACTCTTCAGCAAATGGTGTTAGGCAATCTGGTTAACCACATGCAGAAAAATGAAACTGGATCCCTTTTACACACCATTCACAAAAATTAAGCCCATGGATTAAATAGTTCAACATAAGAGCTCCTATTATAACAAAAGAAAACATAGGAAAAAGAAACATAGAAAACATAGGAAATCATAGAAAACAAAGAAAACATAGGAAAGAAGCTCTTTGACAATGGTTTTGGAAATAATTTTTCAGATATGACACCAAAAGCATGTGATACAAAAGCAAAAATCAACAAATGGCACTAAAACAAACTGAAAAGCTTCTGCACAACAAAAGAAAGTATCAAGAAAATAAAACGGCAATCTATAGGATGGGATAAAATATTTTCAAGCCATCTGTCAGATAGGGACTAATATCCAAATACATAATGAATTCATACAACTCAGTAACAAAAAAGTCCAATAAAAACATGGGCAAAGGAACTAGTTATTTTGCCAAAGAAGTCATCCAAAAGGCCAAAAGGTACATGAAAAGGTGTTCAACATTACTAATCATTGGGGAAATACATGTCAAAGCCATGAGACATCACCTAATGACTGCTAGAATGGCTGTCATCAATTAAGTAGGAGACCAACAGTAGGTGGGGATATGAAGAAAAGGAACCCCTGTGCTCTGTTAGTGAGATTGTAAATTGGTTCAGCCATTGTGGAAAAGAGTACGAAAGATTCTCAGAAATTAAAAATACAACTACCACATATTCCAGTGATCCCACACATGTATAAATATCCCAATGATATGAAAACAGAATATTTAAGAGATATATGCACTTACATGTTCATTGCAACATTATTCACAAAAGCCAATATATGAAAACAATGTGTGTTCATCAACACATAAATGGATAAGGAAGACATCCTAAGAGTTCTATGAAGAAGGCAAAGTAGGAGGATCCTGAGCTCACCTCCCACATGCACAACAATAACTCATTCTGAAAATGACCTGAAGATATGCAGAATGGATCTTACACCATTAATGACATAAAGGTGAAGACATATAAAGAAGGGTAAGAGGGGCAGAGATGTGGTCTGGAATCAAATTCCTGGCACAACAGCACACAAACAGGAGGATATCATAGGCATAAAGATCTTCCCCAAGGAGTTGAAGAGATCAAGCCTCATATGGGGGTCCCCTGGTTCTGGTAACGTGCACAGAAAGACAAGTCTATGTCAGGTTTTGAAAATCAGTAGAGCTTAACTCCAGAAAAGCTGGAGAGCTATAGAAGACCAAGCCACACAAAGCCATTTGAAAAGCACCTGTGTTATATGTGAAGGAGATTTGATTAATTTTAGGGTAAATGCCATATGGGAAGAGACATGTAGGAGCTTTCTCTGGAAAGATATGTACTGGCAGGCACCTCATATTTTTGCTTCCTTCAGCCTAGCTGACCTGATGTTTGCAGGAGCCAGTTCTGACACTCTCCATCTACCTTGTTAGCACCACTTCATTGCCCCAACTTTCCCCTGAAGACCCACTAAAACTAACCGTCCTGCTCTAACAGACACCCCTCCTAAGCACCTCCAGCACAAGCACACCTACCAGGCAGACTTGGTGGGAACTGGCATCCTCCAAAAGTGACAACTACCGACCAGCATGCCTACAACAGTTGCAATCCAGTCACAAAAGAAGGGTACAAGCAAATCACACAGTTCAAACATCTAGAGAGCCTGATTCTGGTGAGTGGAGGCCTTGAACTACTGGGCTCCACAGGATGCTTTCTACATAAGGCCTGTACTTTCAAGACAAGGAGACCTACCTGACCTAATACATAGAAACAAGAGCCACACAAAATGAAGAGACAAGGAATATATTCCGGTGAAATAAGAAGATAAAATTTCAGAAAAAAGAGTTGAACAAAATGGAGACTACCTGGTAAAGAATTCAAAGTAATGGTCATAAAGATGTACAACAGATTTGAGAAAAGACTGGATGAAATCTGAATTTCAACAAAGAGAAACAAAGTTTTTAAAAGAACCAATCAGAGCTGGTTCTACAATAACTAATATGAAAAAGACAGCAGATTAGAAGATGAAAAATGGGTAAGTAATCTGGAAGACAAGGTAGGTAATGAAAAGCATCCAGGCTGAATATAAAAAAGAAAAAAAGTTCATTTTTTTGTTTGTTTTTTAGAAAAAAAAAGAATTTTAAAAAATGAGGATATGTTAAAGGACTAATGCGATATCAAGTGTACTAACACTCACTTTGTACGGGCCAAAAGGAGAAGAGAAAGAAAGAAGAGGGCAGAAAACTTAGTGGACAAAATAATAGCAGATAAATTCCCTAGTATGTAAAAGGAAACAGACATCAAGGTTTGGGAATCACAGACATCTCCCAAAAATATGAACCCAAGGAGTTCCACATCAAGATACAGAATAATTAAAATGTCAAGAATTAAAGATAGAGAATCTTAGGAAGGAGCAAGAGACCAGGAAATAGTTATGTGCAAGGGGAACCCCCATAAGGCTACCAGCTGATATTTCAGGAAAAAACTCTGGAGGCTGGAAGAGACTGGCATGATATATTGAATGTGATGAAAGGAGCAAACTCCCAATTAAGAACACTCTACACAGCAAGGTTATGATTCACAACTGAAGAGGAGACGAAGAACTTCCCAAACAAAATTTAAGGAGTCTATCACCCCTAAACTGGCCTTAAGAGAAATGTTAAAAGGAGTTTTTTATACAGAAAAGAAAAGCCCTGAGTGAAACGAAGGAAATTATGAATGTAAAAGGTTTCACTGGAAAAAACAAATGTAAAATAAAGGTAGTAGAACAATCACTTACAAAGCTAGTTTGAAGCTACTTTAAAAATGGTTAAACAAATTATATCTACAAAAACTAGCTGAGACACAAAAACAGAAAGTTGAAAAATGTGGCATTATATACATAAAACATGCAGTGGAGGTGTAAAAAGGCAATCCCTTTAGAATGTGTTTGGGGATGCCTGGGTGGCTCAGTGGGTTAAACCTCTGCCTTCAGCTCAGGTCATGATCTCAGGGTCCTGAGCTCAGTGGGCTCTCTGCTCAATGGGGAGCCTGCTTCTCCCTCTCTCTCTGCCTACCTCTCTGCCTACTTATGATCTATCTCTCTGTCAAATAAAATATATAAAATCTTTAAAAAAAAAAAAAAGAATATAGACTGCTATATACATAGGATGTTATAGATGTTCCTCATGGAGATGACAAACCAAAAACCTTTAAGAGAGAAATAAAAGGGGTGCCTGGGTGGCTCAGTGGGTTAAGCCTCTGCCTTCAGCTGAGGTCATAAACTCAGGGTCCTGGGATGGAGCCCCACATTGGGATCTCTGCTCAGCAGGGAGCCTGCTTCCCCCTCTCTCTCTGCCTACCTCTCTGCCTACTTGTGATCTCTGTCAAATAAATAAATAAAACTTTTTTAAAAAGAGAGAAATAAAAAAATAAAAGGAATCCAAGCTTAACACTAAAAAAATCAAATCACCAAAGAAGAGAACAAGAGAGGAACAAAGAAGAACCAAGAAATAACCATAAAACCCTAACAAAATGGCTGATTTTTTTATTGATTAAAAAAAAATCAATATTGAAGTCATATCAAGCATCTTTTCTGATATAGTGTACCTATCAATAATTACTTCAAATGTAAATGGCCTAAATACCCCAAATAAAATACATGGGGCACTTAATCAATTTTAAAATTAAGACACATCTGTATGTTACCTACAAGAGAATCACTTCAGACATTAGGACACATACAGACTGAACATGAAAAGATGGAAAATGATATTCCATACAAATAGAAGCCAAAAAAAAAAAAAAAGCAACACTTATATAAAACTAAATAAACTTTAAAAGACAATAACCAGAAAAAAAAAAAAGGATGGTATTACATATGATAAAGAATCAATGCAACAAGAGGACATAATAATTGTAAATATCTCTGCACCCAATATAGGAGCACTTACATATATAAAGTATATATTAACAGGAATAAATGAAGAAGTTTACAATAATTCTGCAATGATAGGGGACTTTAAAACACCATTTACATCAATGGATAGATCAAACAGAAAATCAGCAAAGAAGGAGTGGCTTCAAACAACACATTAGCCCAGATGGACTTAACAGATAAATACAGAACATACCATGAAAATACAGCAAAATACACATTCTTTCAAGTTCACATGGAACATTGGCCAGAATAGATTACATGTTAGGTCACAGAATAAATCTCAGTAAAATTAAGAAGATTGAGGGGCACCTGGGTGGCACAGTTTGTTAAGTGTCTGACTCAACTCCAGTTGTGATCTCAGGGTCCTGAGATCGAGCCCTGCATCGGCTCTGCACCCGGTGCAGAGTCTGCTTGTCCCTCTCCCTCCCCCAATTCGTTCACTCACTCACTCACTCTCTCAAGTAATTAAAATCTTTTTTAAAAAAAATCAATATTGAAGTCATATCAAGCATCTTTTCTGATACAGTGTAAAAGAAGTAAGAAATCACAGGGAAAAAACTGGGGAAAAAACCATCAACACATTCAGAGTAAACAACATTCTACTAAGCAATCAATGAGTCAATGAAGAAATCAAAGAAAATCAAATGAAGACAAATGAAAATGGAAGTAGAATGATCAAAAGTCTTTGGGATGTTGGGGTTCCTGGGTGGCTCAGTCAGTTAGGTGTCTGCCTTCAGTGCAGGCCATGATCTCGATGTCCTGGGACTGAGCCCTGTGTCAGGATCCCTGCTCCATGGGAAGTCTGCCTGTCCCTCTCCCTCTGCTCCTCTCCCCTGTTCATGCTCACTTGCTCTCTCTCTCACACACTCTTTCTCTCAAATAAATAAAATCTTAAAAAAAAAAATCTTTAGGATGCAGCTAAAGCTGTTCTAAGACAGATGGGGTGCCTAGGTGGCTCAGTCAGTTGAGTGTCTGCCTCAACTCAAGTCATGATCCCAGGGTTCTGATATCAAGCCATGCATCAGACTCCTCGCTCAGCAGAGTCTGCTTCTCCCTCTCCTTTCTCCCCATCCCCAACTCACTCACACTCTCTCCCTCTCAAATAAATAAATAAAATATTTCTAACAAGTACTGTTAAAATGTCCATACTATCAGGGCACCTGAGTGGCTCAGTGGATTAAAGCCTCTGCCTTTGGCTCAGGTCATGATCTCAGAGTCTTGGGATGAAGCCCCACATTGGGCTCTCTGCTAAGCAGGGAGCCTGCTTCCCCCCCATCTCTGCCTGCCTCTCCTACTTGTGATCTCTCTATATATATTAAATAAATAAATAAAATCTTTTTTAAAAAAGTCCCTACTATTGAAAGCAATGTGCATATTTCACTGCAAAATACCCATAGTATTTTTCACAGAAATAGAAAAGATAATCCTAAAATTTATATTGAATAACTAAAGACCCCAAATAGCCAAACCAATCTTGAGAAAGGTCAACACATCTCCATATTTCAAACTATATTAGACAGCTATAATAACCAAAACAATATGATACTGGCACAAAAATAGAGATCTAGATCAATAGAGCAGAATAGAAACCCAAGAAAAAAATCCATACTTGCATGGTAAATTAATCTACAACAAGGGAAATAAGAACATACTATGGGGGGAAAAATGTTCTCTTCAATAAATCATGTTGGGAGCAGTGGACAGCTACATGCAAAAAAACAAAAATGGACGTCTTTCTTACACCATATACAATGATAAACTCAAAATAGATTAAAGCCCTAAATGTGAAACATAAAACCATAAAAATCCTAGAAGAGAATATAGACAGGTTTTTGTTTTTGTTTTTGACATTGGCCTTAGTAACATTTTTTCTAGATATGCTTCTTTAGGCAAGGGAAACAAAAGCAAAAATAAACTGTTGGGAGTATACCAAAATAAAGAGTTTCTGACAACAAAAGAAACAATCAACAAAGTTAAAAGGCAACCTACTGAATGAGAGAAGATATTTACAAATGATATATTTGATAAGGGGTTAATATCAAAATACACAAAGTATTCATATAATTCAATGTCAAAAAACCTAATAATCCAATTAAAAAGGAGCAGAGGACCTGACTGTGTATTTTTCCAAAGAAGACTTAAGATGGTCAATAGACACATAAAAAGATGCTCAACATCACTAATCAGAAAAATGCAAATCAAAAATACAAGGAGATAACACCTCACACAGTCAGTCTGCTTAGTATCAAAAAGACAAGAAACAACAAAGTATTGCTGAGAATGTACAATAAAGGGAGTTCTAGTGCACTATTGAAGGGAATGTAAATCAGTGCAGGCACTCTGGGCAACGATGCGGAGGTTCTTCAAAGGTTAAGAATGGTTATTAACATATAATTCAGTCATCCCACTACTGACCCAAGAAAACAGAAACATTTATTTAAAAAAAAAAAGATATGCACCCTTATATTTACTACAGCATTTTTTACAAGTAAGATTTGGAAACAAGCTATGTGTCCATCAAATAAATGAATGGATAAAGATGTATATGTACAAAATGAAATATTACTTAGTCATTAAAAAGCATGAAATCCTGCTATTCAAGACAACATGGATGGACCTAGAGAGTCTATGCTAAGTGAAATACATGAGACCAATAAAGACAGATATCTTATTATCTCACTTATATAAGGAATCTAAAAAAAAAAAATACAGTATCATGAATACAGAGAACAAAAATGTTGGTTGTCGGCACAGAGGGGGATAGAGCGATGAGCAAAGAAGGTAAGAGGATTAAAAGGTACTATCTTCTAGTTGTAGAATAAATGTCATGGGGATGAAAAGCATAGTATGGAAATATAATCAATAGTATTGTGATAATTTTATGCAATGACAGATGATAAGTATACTTATGGTGGGCAAATCATAAAATATATAATTATCAAATCACTATGTTGTACATCTGAAACTAATATGTCAACCATACTTCAGGTGAAAGTTTTAAAAAAAGATGTTATGCATACATGTATGATGGAATATTTCTTGGCCATGAGAAAAGAAGACAATCCAGTGTTTGCAGCACTCTGGATGGACCTCAAATGTATTATGCTAAGTGAGGTAAGTTAGAAAAAGGAAGATAAATACTGTACAATATCACTTACATGTGGAATCTAGAAAATCCAAAACACCATGGACAGTAGAATGGTGGTTACTAGCAGCTGAGGGGTGGGGGAATTGGGGAAATGTTTAAGAGTACAAACTTGCAACCAGTGGATAAATAAGATCTAATGCACAGCATAATGATTATAGAAAACAATAATGTGCTGAAACTTCAAAGTTGATGAGAGTTGATCTTAAATGTTCCCACAACAAAAAAGAAATCCTAATTATGTGATATAATAAAGGTGGTAGCTAAGACTGTGCTGGTAGTCCTATGACAAGATAGGACTTTAAACTCATGTTAATTATATCTCATAAAAATTAAAAAGAGTATTTTAAAATTTATAATAGTTTTAACAGATAAAACTTAATAAAAATTTTGTAGTATACTTTTTAAATCATAGTTTTATAATCATAAATCAAAAGAAAGATTAATCATCACACAAGACTACACCATTTTCTGTGAGCAATTTATCTCTAGCCATTTGGCATGGAGGCATTAATATGTTTTTCAGGTAAGCATGAAGACAAAATATTTGCCTATGTCATCAATGCACTATACAAGGCTACTCCTATAGAAAAATCTTTGATCTGAAACAGACACAAATGCAAACACATTCACACATAAAAAAGTGAGTTCACATAAGCATCTAAACATAACATACAAAGACTGAAGTGTACATGTAGGTCATAAAACTAAGTAAATATAATTGCTATTAATATTTTAAAAACTAATTTAAGGAAAATTTCAAGCGCTTTTTGAACAAAGAAAGCATAGTTTCAGTACTGGATAGTTACTAATAGATCTCCTGTGTTAAACCTTTATTTCTACTATATATGCCAAGTTTTTATTGGAAACTACTTCCATACTAAGGTGTCTTAAGATTTTAAGTTAACCTGATCTCCATTTTACAGTGTGAACAGTTAATGAACATATAATTTCTCATCTATAAACTTTGAAATATGGAATTATTTTCATTTGCAGGGGAAGAACTAGAGAGCTATCAAAGATTTTGAGGTTAAATCATGATACAAGTCCATAGTTTGGTTTAAAGCTTTTTTAAGAGTTTTAATCTACTACGTTCACCCTTTTCATAGTCATACTACTGAATAAATTCAAGTTGAGTTTACTTTGACTGAAAGATAGTAAGTATAACAAATATTTTGTTTACTTTCAATGATGGACTATGCATTCACTGTACCTACTAACCAAAATGCTGTAAAAATACTACAATCAGTTCTCTGGGGAGACAAGAAACCCTTATATGTAGCATTTGCTGATTTCCATGTTGTAAATACTTTCATCATGGCCTGTGTATTGTACAAAATGTTGCAAAGAGATGCTTGTGTTTGATCCAAGGAGCCAACTCTAGCACCTTATTGCTACTCACCAAACTACTGGCCTATCATAAAACCAAACTTTAAAACCTTAAAAGAAAAGGTTGAAGCTGTTACATATAAAAATAATATTAGACCTCAGATCAATTATTTAATACTTTTCATAGAATTCGAGTCTTAATGTAATGAAGATTTTTTACTCCAGAAGGTAAGTTATATTCTCTAAAGCCACGTATCATAATAGTTTTGAATATACTTTTATCTTCCCTTTACCATAGGTCTATCTTCTTTGTAACCACAAAAGTTCTTTACATAAAATACACTCTAATTTCCATTTAACCTACTTAATTTTTCATTGACATTACTCAGTTGAACAAAGTATTTAGAATCTCAGTGCTATGAAACATGATTAGCAATGTCATCTTTCTTAACATTATTTTGTCAACACTTTGTGCATTGAATTTTGATGAAATAGGTAATATCTTGTACATAAGTTGGTCTATGATAACTGTCTTAAAATATACCTTTAGTTTAATACTTTATCTAGCAATTGGTGAAATAGAAAATCATTTTATTTATCTCTGTCCTTTCAAAAGAGCTTATGTGAAGAAATTTTAAAAAGCTCTTCATACTTCAGGAAGTCACGATATTTCTAACTTCACCCATCAATTTGTTACTACGTGCTGTGAGACTGGGGCAGGGTACCTTTAATGTGAAACCCCTAAATAGAATGCTATACTGTGTATTCTCTCAAAAATCCACCCACAGAAATACATTAGTCTAATTCTGTACTTCTGCTTTTTTTCTAAGAAATCTGTTGTTACTAGGTTACTGCAGATTAAATTGGGTTGCCCATGTCAAAGCTTTCCCTGTTTGCCAAAAGAAAAAAAAAAAAAAAAACAGACTAGTTATTATTAACATGATCTTCCAAATTGGTTTATTCCACACAACACTCCAAGACACTGTCATGGGGAGAAAAAACGCTGTCTTGGAATCAAGACTTCAAGTGTGTGGTTATAAAAACTTTGTTAACAACTGAGAAAGACTTAAGAATATACCTCTTTCAGCTTTTCTTTTGAACAACAAGGTTTCTAATACTCAGTTCAACATTGAGAGGGGACTTCTTAAAAAAAAAAAATTCTGTGTCCCTTTGGCTTAATAGGATGGACTATATTCTGATAATCATAAAGTCTCTAAGGGATTATATCACTTGTACTAGAAGGAACAGTGATAATTCAACAGTAAAAGAGATCTTTGAGGGGCGCCTGGGTGGCTCAGTGGGTGAAGCTGCTGCCTTCAGCTCAAGTCATGATCTCAGGGTTCTAGGATCGAGTCCCACATCGGGCTCTCTGCTCAGCGGGAAGACTGCTTCCCTTCCTCTCTGCCTGCCTCTCTGCCTACTTGTACTTGCTGTCTGTCAAATAAATAAATAAAATCTTTAAAAAAAAAAAAAGAGAGCGAGATCTTTGAGACTCCCCAACTTCTAAGAAGCAAACACAGCCTGAGAAAACTACCCAGCCGCCACATGGGATATCTTATAGGGATAAGGATTACCTATTTAGGAGAACCAGGAGCCCAAAGGGTATAACTAAGAAGCATCGGATCAATCCAAGAGAGTTAGAAGCCTTCATCAAGGAGCTGACATGGGCTCAGTTAAATTTCAAGATTTCTGTGAATGAGTCACTGCTATTTGCCTCTCTGGTTTTTGAATGAGGATATCTATCATTATGTTCTACTATCCTCATTCCAGTGTTGCATATTGACTTTGTAGGAGTCAGATAGGTTGTCTTCTAGTTCATATATAACTCTTTATATCAAGAGGAACCTATCCATATCTGGACCTGATCTAGACAAAAGAGATGTTGGATTTCAAGCCTAATGCAGTAATAAGATGAGATGTTGGGGGTCCTGGGGAAAGTGAGGGTATTTTTGCATGTAGGATAAATTTATGTACTTTGTGGATAGCCAAGCACTTTTTATTACTCTTCCCATAACTGATGGCATTTATCCCCCCTTCCCCCAAACTGGGTTGCTCCTCTGATAGTTTAAGAAATAGGCTGTAGTGGAAGTGACCATGTCCAAATCACAAAGGTACTTTTTTTTTTTTTAAGAGAAATAACAGCATCTATTTCCTCCTTCTAGGACTTCTTTTGAAACACTTCTTTTGGAACTCAGCCATCATATCATAGAAAGTACAAGTCACACGTATGGGACACGTACTGATGTTCCAATTAACAGTCTTAGGTGAACTCCTGGATGCAAGCCTGCATCAAAGCCAGCCATGTAAATAGGCCATCTTGGCTGTTCAGGACAACTTAGCCCACAGATGATGTAGCTGAAGCTACATGAAGTATGAAAACAATGCTGCTTCACCAAGTCAATGAGACTACTGAGAAATAAAGTCATTACTGTTTTAAGCCACTAAAGTTTGGAGTGGTTTGTTATGCAACAATAGTTGCTGAAATAGGAATGTTCTATGTACAGGATGTAATGAAGCCATGAGAATAGATGAAACTTGGTAGGCAAGTATGTGACATGAAAGAAGAAAAGGCTTAGAACTCCCTGGGAACTCCAGAAACACAATATAAAAGACCAGATGCCAGCAACAAAGTCTGTGAAATATATAGGAAGAAGGAAATCTAGGAGATTTTCAGTGACCTGTAAGCCAATGGAAGAGGGAGGGGCTGCAGAGGTGATTGCTAATGAGATTAAATAAGACATAGCTAATAATTTCCTGTTACATTTAATGACATGGATGTGAAAGGTGGCCTTAAAAATAGATTTACAAACTGACATGTTAGAAGTCAGATTGTCAGAGGTTGTTGTTTGTCAGACATAGTTGAAGAATGAACAACAAATGAGTAGAGAGAGACAAAGTAAAGACTGTTCAAGAGCCTGGAGGATGACAAGAAGAAGC